>NC_034597.1:105889536-105905037 GCF_900095145.1 Mus pahari
GTGTGTGTGTGTGTGTGTGTGTGTGAGTGTGTGTGTGTCCAAGGACTGTGAGAGGGCTCAGAGCCCAGTCTTGATGTCTTTGGCTTGGAGCCTGGGTTTTTTTGTTATTCCAAGCACTCCCAGTCTTCCAGTTTAACTCTAACACTCTTTTTAACCCTTTAAATCTGTTCCCACAACTTGCAGTTCTCACTATGGACCCCTTCCTATTACTCCCTACAGAGAGCTAGCTTCTGCTTCTGCTTTCTGAAGCCCGGGCTGGCCTCAAGCTTGCTCGGTAGCTGAGGATGGTCTTGAACTCCTGACCCTCCGGCCTGTGTCTTCCAGGTGGAAGTATCGCAGGTGTGTGCCTCTCCACTGGGAGCTACTTTTTATTTTTAACTAACACAGAGTGGCTGCATGTGTTTACAGGGCACAGCGTGGCAATGTGGAGAATTAGATTAGGGTAATTGGCATTTCCTCCACCTCTGACATTCATGATTTCTTTGTTGTGATACTATAAAATGTACTAACCCAGAAAAGCTCACCGGCTTTCCTGTCCTTCAGAGGAAGCCTGTAATTAAATTACAGCACCCTCTAGCCCCACGCTGAGAACTCAAAGCACCGTGTTCTGTAATTTAGACATTAAAATTTAATGTTATTCCTGTGCTTAATTCTTTCCTGTTTTGTTTTTTCACTGTGATTAGACACCAGTTGATTGCCCCACTATTACCTTCTGAGTACCAGGAAATTGGATAGGTCATCAGAAATACATTTAAAATGTGATGTCTTGGTGATTTTCACACTGAGATGGTAAGCAAATTCTGGCTGAATACTATGAGAGAAGTGATTCTACACAGACCTCCCCAGCACACCACACACACATATACACACCACACTACATACATGCATACTACATACACTCACATATACCACACATGCACATACCACAGAATACCACAGCATACTACATACACACATACCACACACATTCAGATACATCAACACACTCACACACACCACATGCATGCACACACACCACACAGCATACCATACACATATACACTCCCATACTACACATGCATGTACACACACACACACACACACATACCACAGCATACTACATACACACATACCACACACACTCACATACACCACACACACTCACACACACACCACACACACACAACACACACATGCCCACATACATCACAGCATACCATGCACACATACATTCCTATACCACACATACATGTGCACACACACACCATACTACAGCACACTATAAACACACATACCAGACACGCTCACATATATCACACATACCACACACCCACACACTCACATACTCACACATAAACACCACACACACACACACACACACACACACACACACCATAGCATACCATACACACATACACTCCCCCTACACACCACACACACATATGTGCACATACCCACTATAGCACACTATATACACACATACCACACACACTCACATATACCACACATACACACAAACACCACACACACATAACACCATAGCATGCCACACACACATACACTCCCACAAACACCACACACACACACACACACACATGTGCACGTACCACACCACAGCAAACTACATACACATACACACCACACACTTGCACACACTTACATATACCACACACACACATTCTCTCTCACACACACTCACACATAAACACCACACACATAGCACACCACACACATTCACACACATGGGCAGCAGCAGCACTGTGGATTCACAGGGCAGCAGGCAATATTGCAAGTTGACATTTGTGAGGCTAAAACTCCAATTCCTGGTGCTAAAAGTCAAATAAGATAGAAATAAAATAATAACATATGATGGGGTATTATTAATATTTAAGCCTTTCAAGATCATCTTCCAAAGGTGAATGATGACATAAATTAATTATATATATTAAGCTAAATACATTAAAACTGTCTCACCATTACACAATTCAAATAATATGTAATTTCTGATTAATTCGAATAGAAGCATTAAAATCTCCAATCCAAAAAGCATAAGAAAAAAATAAGAGCTGGCAAGACAACTCAGGCAGAAGCCCATAACATCTGGGCCTCTCTATCTAGCTGGATCCCTGCAGAGTACCACCTCCTAAAAGCTGTCCTCTGACCTCTCTATGCATGTGTATACCTGTGAACATGCACTAAGAAACAAGCATGTGCAAACATACACATACATATATACATACATACAGGTACACACATACATATACACAGGTACACACATACACACAAGTACACACATATACACACATATACACAGATACACATATATGCACACACATATACACATACACAAAATTGGATCTCCTTTTCATTATATGTTTAACATATATATGTTCATATGTATAAACATACATACACATATACACATATACACACATGTATATACACACATGTATACACATACACACAAATAGAATAATAAAACAAAATGAGCTTCTGTCATCAACAAAGCAACAGAAATAATGAGAGGCTCTGCCTGCAAAGCAAGGTAGAAGAAGAGAACCGACTTCCAGAAAGTTGTCCTCTAACCTCTGTTCACAGGAAGTGATATGAACACACATACACTAATATGCACACACACACACAGACACACACATGCACACACACACCACACACGTAAATGAACAACAACACATCTTTAAAGAAAAATGATGGATAAGTATATTAACATATGCATAGTGTTATACATATTGTTTATGAAGAGGAGATGCAACCAAATTCGTAGTGTTTTCTTCACATTGATGAATGGATGCAGAAGAGAAAATTAAGTATCAATGATCATTCGAGGATGCATGTACGCACATAACTTAATACATTCATGTTAAAGAAAGAATAGCAAAGAACATTTGGGGGAAAAGCAAAGCAAAGTAAGATTCACCCCCAAAACTTTTAAGTATATTTATAAAATTTGCATACTTAAATAGGCATATTGAATGACTTTATCAAGAAGTAAAATACATCACAAGTCACATCACAGGAAACAATCAACTCTGGATTTTTTAAGAATGGAAATGTGAAAACTAGAACTTTAAAGGTACAGAGGAAAGAGACGGGGACAGGAGACTCCTGCAAGCTCACAGGCAGAGACAGGAAACTTTCCTGTGTGCTCACAGGCAGCTAGTCTGGGGAATTCTGACAGGAAACTTCCCTGTGTGCTCACAGGCAGCTAGTCTGGAGAATTCTAATAGGAAACTTCCCTGTGTGCCCACAGGCAGCTAGTCTGGAGAATTCTGACAGGAAACTTCCCTGTGTGCTCACAGGCAGCTAGTCTGGGGAATTCTGACAGGAAACTTCCCTGTGTGCTCACAGGCAGATAGTCTGGGGAATTCTGACAGGAAACTTCCCTGTGTGCTCACAGGCAGATAGTCTGGGGGATCCTGTGGCAAAGCACCATCCCTACAAAGTGCAAAATAAAGACGATCACTATAGCTGTCCTCTGACCTCCACATGTAGCACAAATGTGCCCCCCTCACACACACAAAGAGAGAGAGAGAGAGAGAGAGAGAGAGAGAGAGAGAGAGAGAGAGAGAGATTTTAAAAGGAAAGATTTTCTCAAAAGGCCACCTACAGACAACTCACAAACCACAAAGAAATTTATTGCGTAACACTGAAAGATAATCACCCCAAATTTATAAAATTAAAAATAAATTGAACAACTTAAACAGTGTACCAGATTAACAAGCAAAAAATGTCATCCTTCATGACAGATAAAAACCATGGTTAAATCAGCGATTGCACAAAACATATACTCCAACCTCATTTATAATGACAAATATGAATCAGTGATCATTATATAATCTTTGAAATTGTAATCAAGTTGGCTAGAATTTTAAAATTCTGTTAGCTCCACAACGCCAAGTATTAGGAATCAGAACCATGAGAACTCACTCATTATGATGACTGGATATGTGCTGGATTTACAGAGGAGGGTAATCCAGAATCATCTATGAAGATGTGTTTCCAGCACACCAGCAAGTCACCTTCTAAGATCCATTCTGGGGACCCTCTCTCGGGGCCACAAGAGAAAATTCAGTCATGTTTGAGTGTGACTACTTGTTACTGAGGAGAGAAACAGGACTAATATTCATCTCAAAGAAAGTGAATGCATTGTGGTGTAAGCCTTTACTGAAATAACATATCAAGCTGTCAGATGATTGATAGCCACACTTGTGGCCACAGATAAATCCACACACACGATACTAATTAAAGAGGTTACAGGAGAATCCTTACAGCGTGACTCCACTTATGTAAAGCCTCAACAACGTGTAAACGTAAAGAAATTGGTCAAATAAGGAGCTTTTAAATGTTACTGTATAATCTGTACTTTGTAACATTTGATCATTGCATGGTCCGCTAACTTTAAAGCTAACAGGAAATTAAGCATTAACTATGCTGCTAGCAAAAGAAAAAATATCTGCAGTAGCAACACCTTCAAGATTCCTCTACAAAGTTTTGGTATTTCGGTAGGGAATTAGAAAGATTATTCTAGGCTATCTCTGAGATGCCCTTAGTGTGATATACTTTATCCTAATTGGCCGCACTTCAAGCCATGAGAGTATGAAGAATTGTCACCCACCCTCATGGGCTGGCTGTAACTTTTGTGGAAGTTCAGTCCAGTGGCTGCATGCCTAGGCCACCAAAGCATTCTGTGTGGGCTGTGGCAGCAGGCAAGGCTGAGCGACATGTCCAGGGCGCAGATCTCAGCTCTGGTGTGTGGTGTTGGAGGCTTTGGTGCTCTCGTTGCTGCCACCACATCCAACGAATGGAAAGTGACCACTCGAGCATCGTCTGTGATAACTGCCACCTGGGTTTACCAGGGTCTGTGGATGAACTGCGCAGGTAACGCTCTGGGCTCCTTCCACTGCCGGCCACATTTCACTATCTTCAAAGTAGAAGGTAAATATGAGAGCTGTGTTTGAGCAGAATGTTACCTTCCCTTCCTGTGCTGTGTTAGCAAGCAGTTGGCAGTTGGCTGCTCTCTCCAAGTGCCACATTTTGCCTATGATGGATGGGGTCTCTATTGGTTTAAAGAATTAAATTATCGATTTAGATAAAGGAAAATTAAGAATAACCCTGGGGTCTTGTAGACCTGGCTGATGCCCATGCAAAGTGTAGGAAGTGCATTGGCTTAAGACTTGATTTTACTATTCAATGAGTCACAGAGAAATTGTTATGGGTGTTCTATCCTAGGTTGAAAGATTGTTCATTGATTTAGAATCTCCCTTTTGAAGGAAAACTCTGAATGAGTCACAGTAGTCTCTATGTTTTCTTCTTTTATAACCATGTTTGGTGATAAAATAACAGTGCCTTAGATGTTAGTCAGTTGAAAGGAAGCGCTATGAGGGGTCCTTTGGGCTTCTGTTTGCTCTTCATTTCTGAGGAATCTTTCCTCTTCTGGATCTTAATGAGGACAGTTTTGTTGGCTTTAAAAGATGTTTGCATACTTTAAAAACCCCCAGAGAAACAACTGTCATTTGTTTGATAACTTAATAATCTCCATCTGCCCTCCACTGCTGAAGAGTGCATTTCTGTAAACACACTGCATGACGTAGGCTTAGCACGTTTAAAGCTCTTCCTAAGACTTGTCAAGATAGACTTTCCATAACCAAGTGACAAGACTGTACCTTGGTCACAGTTAAAAAGAAAGAAAAATGTCACTAGAAGTTACTAAAGAATGATATTTTACGGGGCATTGTGTCAGGTCTGGGGGTCATAGTCCCCACTGAGCACCAAGAAGTAAAGAGGCTCCTTCAGTAAAGCCAGGAGCTACCTTGGAACAAGCCACAGTACGCCCAAGAGTGGCTAGCCCAAGCAAGCCCTTGGGGAGCTTGTGCTTCCATAGACTCTGTTAGAGGCATCCCTGTAGTGTCCATTCATCAGCCCCACGATTATTTTGAAGTATTTCAGTGTTATTGTTTCCTCTATAGAAAACTTCCCTTGAGACAGGAAGGAAAACTGAAAGAAAGGAGGAGAGCCTGACCATTTGCTCTGCACACCTCCACTTTGCACACCTCCACGGGTCATTCTTTTCTGATTCTTCTTAGCCCATCTCTACCTTGAGCAGATGTGGGTAGGTCTGTTTCTTTCTTCTTAACTGGATACATGTTTTTAAACAAATACCTCATCTTATCGGGCCTTATTCTATATCCTTCAATGAAACCTAGCTATTAAGAAAAATGCATGTTCAACCTTGGCTCCAAGTGTCTTAAAGAACTGTGAGAGATTTCCATGTGACCTGTGCCTGCTTCCCAATGCATCTTAGAAAACACATGGCTAGGAGTGTTACAGGATTATATGGATCCAAATAATAATCTACTTTTCAAACTTAATTTTTAAAAAAATTTAAAACTATTATTATCATTATTGTTATTATTATTTTATTATTGTATGTACATACAATGTTTGTGTATATGAGTGTGTTGTGTGTGTGTGTAGGTACACACATGTCAAAGCATATATGTGGAAGTTACAGAAATCATGATGGAGCCTTTTCACTTCTTCTTTATGTTGGCGTCAGAGGCCCGACTTAGGTTGTCAAACTTCTATGGCAAACAATGTTACCTGCCCAGACTTCTCACTGGCCCCTAAAAGTTTATTTTTTAAGTTGATCATCTTGATAATGAAAACAATATATTCAAAATCTGCTGTATACCTTTTGCATAAGAGGCAGTTTGAAAAGTCTTGGCTTACAGTGTTTTTGTCAGAACACATAATGTAGTCAGGTATGGTAGGTCATGCCTGTAATCCCAGCACTTAGGGGACGGAGACAGGAAGATTGTCATCGTTTAAGGTCATCTTAGGCTGTGGAGTGAGGTAATGTCTCAAAATTTTAGTTCTTTATAGCCATAGACCACTGCATCTCTCGGTCCTCCCTGGGGGAGCTTCTTTTTGTAGGAGATGGTGACCAATTCAGAGACCAGTAACAGGTTAGTGTGGAGAGAACAAGAGACTGTTAAGTGCTCAGCTCTAAATAGGACCTCTATGTCACTCATGGTACCTCAAGGCTCAGACATGATTGCAGAAGAGGTGAATGGACAATTGCAGGAGCCGGAAGGAGTGGATATCTGTATTGAAACAGTATTTTCTGGACATGACAGCTTAGTGCACACATGAATGAGCAATGCCTGGGACTGTATGCAAAGACCAATGTGTCAAAATCTCATCATGGATGGGAGGGACTGTGAGGTCTCACGGTGGGGAGGACTCATGAGGTCTCACCAGTGTCTGAGGGTGGGGAGGACTCAGGAGGCCCCACCACTGTCTGAACATAGGGAGGACTCAGGAGGCCCCACCAGTGTCTGAAGAGTTATTGGTATTGATGGCTGCTGGCAAAGAGATGATCAGTTTTCTTCAGGGACGAAGGCCTGAGAAGCTTCACATGTTCCAGTAGATGGTCACACCCATGAACATTCAGGTAGCACTAAGTGGACTCAGCAGACATTAGATTTAGACAGACAGACAGACAGACAGACAGACAGACATTCAGACAGAGACACATAGAAAGAGAGTGAGAGACAAAGAGAGACTGAGACACACAGAGAGAAACAAAGAGACACAGGGAGAGACAGAGAGAGACACAGAGAGAGACACAGGGAGATACAGAGAGACAAAGAGAACCTGTAAACATACACAGTTAGGAGGAAGTGGAGATATGGGAGGACTTGGAGGGGAAGGAATGAGGATAGAAAGGATCCAAACACATATGCACATACGACCACTAAATAAATAAAAATTCAGTTACTGTGGAAAATTATTTTTAATGCCAGGATTATCATGTACAGGCGATTTGAAGTTCACAGGAAGACACATACATTACATGCCATATGCAAATGCTATGCCACTTTATATAAGGCTATGTGCATTCTCAGAGTTCAGCATTGACTCTTATTTCTAAAGAAGCCTTAAGTTTCCTACGGACATCAGGGCTGTGGCTAGCAGAGCTGGCTGCTTTTCCTTTGTTTCTACTATACCTCACAGTGGAGAAGCAGGGAAAATATATGCATGTATATTGAGTGAAATTTCCAACATTTAATCTGTATAGCAGGAATCTCTGTTCATGTCACCAAGGTTTCAAAGCCTAGGCTCCCATGGAAGTGGTTAGGAAGCAGTTTTCATGTGTGTGTACATTCTTGTGTGGGAGTGCAGACATGCACGTACCATGGCATGCATGCGGCGGTCAAAAGATAACCTCAGGTGCCAATCCTCACCTCCTACCTTGAGAAAAGCTCTTTCTGTGGAATTTCTCCTGCACACGCCAGGCAAGCTTGCTCCTGGGCTTCCAGGGAACCCCCGTCTCTGTTTCCCGATGCCCCATAGGAGTGTTGGGATTATAGACTCAAGCACAATGCCTCTGGCTTCTACATAGGCTCTGGAGAATCAAGCTCGGGTCTCATACTTACACAGTAAGCACTTGACTTACTGGACCATCTTCCCGGCCTTCAGTAGTTTTTTTAGGTGGCAACTACTTGGCAAAACACAGGCAAAGTGCACTATTACCCTGCCTGACACAAAGTGGTTCTCTATGAATTGTGGAAATTACTATTGTGAATATCTCTTTAATCTCTGAAACTCCACATGTCAACTGTAAGAAGGTGTTTCCAATCAAGGCCTTAGTGGCTGTTTTTTTTGGACCCCAAAGCCACTTGGTAGCATGCCTCTGGTTCTTGCTGCACATCTTTCTGGGGAAGACTGAGGCAAGCAGTCCTAGTATGTGACACGGTTGTGTAATGAATGTTTAAATGTCCCAGGAGTGTTTTAATCTGCCATGGTAAGACACATGACACACAGATGCCTCTAGTGTGTAGCAAAAGAAGTTTTCATGCCCATAAACCCTAAAAAAGCACAAGGCAAGCATCCCTGCGAGGCCCCACAGAGAATATCAGGCTGATGAGCAAGCAGAGAGAAGAGAGAAGCGGGGGCCTGCACCTTTTCAGGAAAGAACTGTGCTGGACAGAGTCACAGGCTCGGACAATTGTATTGAGCAGTTCAGACAATTTTAGCAAGCTCTTGGGCCATCGGTTGCTGGGTTGTCTAGTTCCTAGCAACTAGAAGCTTGGGGTGTGCGGGCTGGATAGGAGCAGTCGGGGAGATAGTTTTTGATTGGCTAGGCCCCATCTGAAAGTCATGCCTGCAGAGATTGTGCATTGTGTCTGGGAGTTAGTTAGCTCTGGGGAAGGGTGTTTTCCACCTAGTCAGCAGAGAGTTTTAGTAACTACAGAATAGAGAGAACACAGAAAATGAGAAGTATAGTTAAGGAGAATATAATTAACACTAGACCCTGGGTCTTTTTTGGCTCAGATATCATCTGGGCAGGGCTTTGCTGTCCCATCCTTCCGTGAGTCTTAACACACATCTAGCATGCAGCAGCATTTCGCTGTCGAATGTTTTGTGTTCAACTTTCCCAGGGTTCCTCACTCCCATGCTGTGCCCAGTCACCTCTACCAAGTATTCACAGTTCTGTCACCTAACCGGCCATAGACAAAGTCTTATCATAAAGGGAAGATACTCAATCGGTAACCCTAAGAAATATTTTTATGTATGTGCCAGTATGTGTGTGCATGTTCATGCATGTATGAATGCATATGTGTGTGTAGATGCACATGGATGCAGATGTGTGCGAGTGTCAGAGGTCAACAGCAAGTCCCAAGGATCCTTCTGCCTCTGCCTCCCTGGGGTGGGCTGGCAGTGCGTGCTACACATCCCATACCCGGGCACTAACGACCAAGTTTGGGTCCTGGACAGCAAGCATGCTACAGCAGAGACAGCCTCAGGCTCCTCAGAGGACATTTCCCAAGAAAGTGCTGCATTCACTCATCCTTAAATGTCTTTCACTTGTGTATTTTGAGATAATGCTCATTACTGAAAGCTGAATCGTTCTTAATTGAGCTTGTGGTAATTAGCCATCTGGTCTACAATTAAGCCTTTGTCAGATTTTTGGTTTTTTGTATTATCAGCTAATTTGATTACCAAAGGTTGACAATTGGCAAGTGATTATGTTGCCGTTCTTCAGATGCAAAGGGATCTTGTGGGCTCTAATTTGTTGATTCATTAATGTGTTCCGTCATCAAAGCAATCCCTAGATTCCTGTCAGAGAATTTTTTTTAAAGATTTATTTATTTATTATATGTAAGTACACTGTAGCTGTCTTCAGACACTCCAGAAGAGGGAGTCAGCTCTTGTTAAGGATGGTTGTGAGCCAACATGTGGTTGCTGGGATTTGAACTCTGCACCTTTGGAAGAACAGTCGGGTGCTCTTACCCACTGAGCCATCTCACCAGCCCCTGTCAGAGAATCTAATCTTTGAGTTTTGGTGGGGAATAGGACCTGGGCCTGTCTGAGAATAGGTAGCTGACAGTGAGTCAGATATTCAGCAAATATCAGCCTACCGTACTTAGAGATATTTGGTGATTAAGGACAAGGGACACAGAATTCCCAGAAGATCTGATGCTGGAATTGTCTGACGAGATGGCAGAAATATGCCAAGGGAGGGCAAGAGAGAGGGGTTATCTCAGGCTAAAGAACCTACCCGGCTCCACAACTTATTCACTGCATGGCTTGGGGAAGAGTGAGGCAGACTTGGGCTCCCTGGACAGCGGACAGCGAGTGTCGTCTGTTTCAGGAGTGGTGGTGAGTCAATGTGTGGGTAGCATGCAGCTGTCACCTGCAAGCAAAGGGAGGCCTAAAGCAGAAAAAGAGCCACACGCACCAGGGAGCACCAGGGAGCAGGCCAGACCACTCCCATGGGAGGAAGACTGGATGCAGACAAAGAGGAAGCTGCTAGAGACCTTTAAACTCTAAGGTGGGGTTGGGCTTTAGCTTGAAAGGGTTAGAAGCTTCAAGAACGTGGTAAGCTTTAAGGATCTGACAGCCCTTGTCCTGCGTGAGGATTGTCAGGGTTTTCTATTTGAACCTGAACAGAAATAGCAGTGGGAACCTAGACAAAGACTTCTAGGAGTGGAACTGAGGAGTGTCAGCGGCTTGTGAGAGATGGAAGGATTCCTGCTGGAAGCTTGGTGGCTGACCAGAGAGAAAGATGGTCACATCTATCCCCAATCTAAGTTCTTGTCCCTTGTCCTTGTTCAGTACTTTCCAGGACATGCCATGGTTTCGAGTTCTCCAATTCTTTCTTCCTTGTGACATGTTTTAACTTATTCTTGACAACTGCCTACATGTGCATAATGTATTTTGACTATATTAGCTCCTCCCACCATAACAATAGAAACCCTAAGGCCGTTGGAGCAGGAAGCTGAGGGCTCACAAGAGAGCAAACTGGAAATAGCGTGAATGTCAAAGCCCGCCTCCAGTAACAGGCCTCCTACAACAAGGCCACACCTCCTATTACAGGGCCACGCCTCCTCTGACAAGGCTATGCCTCCTAACCCTCCCCAGACAGCACAACCAGCTTGGAACCAAATATTCACATACCCAAGACACAGGGAGCATCTCATTCAAGCCACCACACTCCTAGACACCTTCTTTTCAGTGACTTCCCTCGCTGCTTTCAATTCTATTTTGTGGATGACTTACTGAGGTTAATTGGGGGTTGCTTTTTGTGTATCAACTTGACAAAACCTGAAATCTTTCAGAAAGAAAGGAGCCTCAGTTGAGGAAATGCCTCCCTGAGAGCCAGCTGTAAGGCATTTTATCAATTAGTGATCGAGGGTGGGAGGGCCCCTTGTGGGTGGTGCCATCCCTGGGCTGGTAGTCTTGGGTTCTATAAGAAAGCAGGATGAGCAAGCCATGGGGAGCAAGCCAGTAAGCAGCACCCCTCCATGGCCTCTGCATCAGCCTTTTGCTGCTAGGTTCCTGCCCTGTTTGAGATACTGCCCTGACTTTCTTGGATAAGGAACAGCAGTGCAGAAGTAAACACCAAATAAATAAACCCTTTCCTTCCCAACTTGTTTTTTGGTCATGGTGTTTCAAACGGAGCAATAGAAAACCTGAGACCCTTATGTAACCACAGGCAGGAGGTTATTCACAGGGGCACGGCTATACCACTGAAGAAAAGGACCACCCTCTCTAGAAACTTTTTACTGCTCAGGGAGGGAATTAGCCCTCTCAAGCCCCTCCCCCATCAGAGATGGACTGTTGACTGGCCCTATCTCATGTAGGTCCTGTGCCGGCACCTACGCTGCTGTGCATGCATGATGGCTACGGTCCCGTCACATTCTCCCCATTCTCAAGCGTTCCCATAATTCCTGTCTCCCACCCCTACCTTCCACACATTTCTTGGGCTTTGAGGGAGGTTTTACAGACGAGCGCTTAGGGATGAGCACCCTCCAGCCAGCTGTTCTCAGTACTTGGACAAACCATGAGTCTCCACTAACCATCACCACCCATTACAAAAACACATTCCTAACCTCACGTTTAGGAATATTAAAGAACCAGCTGTGTGGGATGAATCAGAATAGCTTGAGTGGATTTAATTTTTTTTCATGTAAAAGACTGTACATTTTAGAAATTTAATAGAAACCCGGGGGAAATGGAGCGAGGGGCAAAAGAAATGGATACAACTTTGGGCGCCACTAGTTGAGCAGTTAGCAAAATTAAGAGAGAAACAAAGAAACACAAGGAACCTCTCTCCATGCTCCCCAGGGAGCCGCATTCTACCTTAAGAGACTTGAACAAGGAAGTGAACTGCATTCACTCACAGGAGGATGTAACAGCAGGATAGGGTAGGGCCTTGACGTAACCTAAGGGGGATGGGGGTGCATTTAGTGTTCCATACAGGGAAAGGGGAAACATAAAAAGCGTAAGGGTGTGGAAAGAAGGAAAGTGGAATTTGGGGTCCATGTTACAGTGAAGCTGGACTTAGGGATCACCTGGAGAGGTAATTTCTACCAGACTGCCCCACAGCGGCCAGGTTACTGCACAAGGAAGTGGCTACAGATGCCCAGAGGAACACGTGCTAACCGTCTATTGTAATATACGTGGTGTGCTGATGTTATTCTGTTTAAATTCGGATGTTAATACCTGTCGGCATCAGTGTAGGAAATAAAGAGTCCTCAAGGTGTAATTTGGCATTGTGAGGTCCCTAAGACATCCACAGCATGTGTCACATGACCATTGCTGGGGAACAGAATGACTATTTCCAAATCCAGGCACAGGGCATGAGGTGGGGGATACAACCAGCTGAGTCCCGCTTTTTGATGAACTGCTGTTGGTTGACAGTTTTTATTTACATGTGCCAAATATAAACCATGAATAAAACCAGACCAGCTATCCTATAAGGAGAATGGTTTTCTCCAGAACATGAACTGTAGTGTTTGGGTGAAGCGGATGGGGCGCTGGGTTGGGGGTGGGGCATTGCGGGTGGGAGGGGGTGAAGAGGTATTTTCTTATCTAGCTTCAGCCAGCTGCTCTGTTCTGCAACTGTAGCAAGCACAGCAGTTCCTACCTTAAGATGTCAGTTGTTCTGTGAGACTCCGAAGTATCTGCACAGAACTGACTCAGCGGCATGGCTAAGACCTGGGAGATCAGCTGATGCTCATTCTTCTGTCTGACCCTGGCCTCAGACCTCTAGGATATCTGTCTAGGTTTCAGGCAGGAGAGCGTTCACGTGACTGTCAAATTCCCTGATACCAGCTTGCCTGGTGGCTGCCTACCGAACCAGTGCCCTCTCTGAACTCTAGTTAATCAACCTGCCGGTCACCCTATTATTCCCCCGCCCCTCCCCTGGTGCCTTGAGAATAGCTATTAGGGGATGTACGTAAGTGGGGAGAACTTTGGGGGAAGCAGGGGAGGGGAGAACACTCCAAGTGTGTACATCTGTGTGGGCACGAGTGCTAGCCATGAGTGTGAGCCATTTGTTTCATTTAAAAAGTACTCGTGAACTCCTAGTGATGTCTTGTGTTGAGTTAATCCAGGGTGCCAGGGACAGCCTGGGTACTAGAGAGATGCCCTGATGATCGTGCCAGGCCCATGGTGAGTGTAAAACTGACCTGCAGAGCCAGCTCCAGAGTGCTCAGAGTCCCCACAGCAGCACATCCTTTATTGCTCTTTCTGCCTCTGCTCCTCTGCATCCTGTGTCTTTGGTGACACCAGCAGGGAATGGTAGAGTAGGTTGCCCTCACCCTGGTGTGGCCTGTCTGGCTTTTGCTCCAATTCCATTTAGAATTATGAACCAACACAAATGTACTATCGCCTTTCCACCGGGCACATTCACATTTGTATATTTTCATTTGTATATCCTGTATATTTTCTAACATGTAGCCCACATACATGTGTGATGTATGTGTCCCACATATATGTGTCATGCATGTATCCCACATGTATGTGGTCTTACATGTAGCCCAATTGTCATGTAGTATCTCTCACACGTTAGTTATATAATTAACCTCGGATGGAAAGACAGAGTTAGAAATCAGAGGTAATGCTTGAGCTTGCTACTCACCATGGACAGCAATTCATATGGAACAGGATCAGAACAGAGTACGCAGCTTCCTGCTTTGTCACCGTGACTGTCCATCACACCATCTTCCTGACCTATGGGACATACCAGGACATACTTGAAATCACTTTGCCTCCTCTGGGTCCTCAGAATCCTAGGTGTTATCTTTGGTGACATTTGGCGTCTGCTCCATCCTCCTCCCTCTCCTCTCCTTCCTGGTCTGCGATCGATCACTCGCTGCGTGACTCTGTCTCAGTTGCTTAGCTTCCCTCTTACGTGAAGGACTGAGACAATAAGAGTTAGTTACTGTTGTTGCTCTTTGTCCCAACACACAACGCTAGCCTTCCAGAACTGCTCCACAGGGGGCTCATCTATCTTCAGATTGGGAAATGTGTGGGTTTAGGATTGTGTAAGACCTACATATGTGGCCGTTGTGGGACGCTTCCTGCATCCCCATCTCTGTACCCTGACTTCCCTGCTTGTAACCACGGTTCCTGTATCTCTCCTTGTTGGCTTGCTCATCCTGCCATACTTCCCTCTTTATCCTGGCCTCTTTAGTGTGTGTCTTCCCTATAGCCACTCACGCCTCTGACTTCCCTACTTCCCAACTCTCCTGGTTCTACAGACCTGGTTTCCCACAATGCCTCCCTTCTTCCTTTGCAGGCTGGTGTCTGGCCATGACACAGCCACAGACTTTGCTTGATGGTCCCTTCCATTTCCTCAGAAGAAGATTCACTGCATCTCAGGCACGGGTGACTTCCCACATAGGCAAAGCCTCAGGGTTCTCTCTATGGACCTAGATTTGGATGAAACTCTAGGGAGATTTTTTTTTTCTAATTTTTTACTCATTCTGAGCAAGGCTGTATGGCATAGCCAGGGATAACTTCCAAAGGTCGAGCTTCCTATTTCAACCCTGGGTTTTATTCAGCTCCACGCACCATGTTCTCCTGCACAGATCGTCTCCCTGGTTCCCCACTGTACTGGCTAGTTTTGTGTCAACTTGACACAGCTGGAGTTATCACAGAGAAAGGAGCTTCAGTTGGGGAAATGCCTCCAAGAAATGCTGTAAGGCATTT
>NC_034597.1:105906030-105918674 GCF_900095145.1 Mus pahari
AGGATTAAAGGCATGCGCCACCATGCCCGGCTTCAAACCGCAGCTTCTTTAGTGCTATTATAGAATCTCTCCAGACAGACCCAACTCCACATCCACCTTCTCTATGCAAAAGCGTAGCATGGTAGATGAGAGACACTCAGGTCCACTTAGTGGGAGAGGAAACGTTCCTCAGTGGGACTTATCGTTCTGAGGGTTCCAGTGCCATCTCTTTAACCATCTATTCTAGAACACATCTGAGATTTGCTTCCGACAGCAATCTCTGGAATGTGCCCTGTGAGCCTTGATCCCCGCTCTCCTCAAAGGTCTTCATCTCATGGGAGTTTTCATCTAGACGTTAACGTGAAGATCTCCAGATGACACCCCCGCTGCCTCTTCTGGGGGGAGACCACCTCCTGAAAACCCTGAGAGTAATTCTAAAGACGAAGTCGGTAGCTAGCTAGACTCGTGCTGATTGTCTGGCCAGAGGGAGCCTGAGGGCTTCCTGTCTTCCGAGTGACTCTGGGCTAAGTCCCCCTCTTGCTAATTAATGACTCTCAAATGTGGATGTGGTGGTTGATCTTGTCCATAAATCACCCAGCCACGTGTGACCACCATCAGCAGAAAATGGGCTCCCCCGCTTCTCATCTGCAGGACTTCAGGCCGGCCAGGCCACGTGGGCTTCAGTTTCTGAATGCTTAAGGCCACATCAGCAAAGTGCAAGGGGAGCACATGGAGTTCATCACTCACAGACCAAATTGCTAGCTGCAGCCTTCTGCGATAGCTGGGACCATCTCTGTTATCTCTGCCACAGCGTGCGGCTCAGCGTGATTGCCTTGGAAGTGGTCTTCTTTCGAGTCTGGCTTCCCAGCTCTGGTGGGTGAGATGGGAAGAGGAAACAATTTTCCAACAAAATAAACTACTTCCTCTCTGGGGTTGCTTCCCGTCAGGATTCTCTTAGCTACTCTCTCCCTTCCTTAATCACACAGACTCGCCAACTCAACTCTTTTGCTTCAGCGTTGTAGAAGACCTGTAAATAGCTTTCACGATCAACTTAAATTCCTAGGTTTTCTCTGCCTGCTTACAAACACCCATTCTTAATCTGGGTACCATGCTTTTTTGACCTTTTAACCTCTCGTCCATTTTATTTTTCTTTTTTCCTGTGCACAAGAGTGTGAGTATTCTCTGGAAGCAATGTTGTCACTTTACGGCTGTGTCCCGGTTCTGATGGGGTCCAGGCTGAAGCTGCAGGCTTCTTCAGGGGTCCCCCCATCTCTGAGCTTCCCTGGAAACCGTTCTGAGCTTCCCTGGAAACCGTTCCTCTACAGCTCCTTGTGGCTCCATATCTACAGAGAGGGAGCCAGATTCTTCTGAGAAATCCCTGGCACACTTCACCCAACGGCACTGCTGTGTGCAAGCTCTTCCCATTGAGATCCGCATGACACATTGTCCCCTCAAAGTCTTCTAACCTGCTGGCCTCTGATTGTCTCTCCATCCCCTGCCTCTCTCCCTCTGCCTGTCTCCCCCCCCCCCATGCCATCTTCATTTTCCTGTCCCCTATGCCCCCTTTGTTCCTCCACTGTGTTGACTACAGACAGACTTTTCTCAAGGGTCCTAAGAGTGGTAACAAGCTTGACTCACGTGTGAGTAGGCGTTTCCTGTAAGGTGTTAGCCACAGCCATGATGACCAAGTCAGGACAGGTAGGTACAACGTTGGCTCAGAAGTCTGTACATGCTTTCTTCACCCCAGAAATTTAGGGGTACTCAGTGCTGGCGTGGGACTGGTCAGTGATGCAGGCAACTTTCCCCTCGCTCCTCATCTTATGCATGGTCTGAAGGATGATGTTGTCTATGCTTTGACCTCAGCTTGGACATTCGTGGGGGATGGTGGTAATGAGGATGGAGGGAAGGCAGGAGTGGGGGTAGTGTCAGCATCCTGACCCTTTCAGGAAATGATCTGACTCACAAAAGTGTGTGAATCTGAAGAAACACTGGTGGGAAAGCCCTGTTGGACTCCATGAGCAGCTTGTGAGACTTAAACAACGCAAAATATTCTGTGGAGGTGTGAAGCGCAGTTCCAGTCCCCTTCACCATTAAGTTCTAATTTGAAGGTTTTGAACCTAGTAAATTAAAGGTTTTTTTAAGAAATCCTCACGCAGTTGATCATGTCTCTCTGCGCCCACTGTGTTGGGTTCTGTATTGACCCAGATGCTGGCATGAACATTCCAATTCTGAAAGCTTTAAGGACTATCTTTCTAGTGCCTTTCTCTACTTCTTTAATCTAGGAAACAAAAGGGAAGAACAAGTTCTGGTTTGTGGGATTGGCCAGTTTCTGTGGTGTAATTAGCCCTGCATGATGACTTAAAGCAACCAATGTTATGTCACAAGACAATAGCTAGCCTTAGGAAGAAATAGGCAGGAGCAACCCAGTGCATAGATATAATAAGCTCAAACACCTTAGGTGCAGAGGGAAAAATCTATGCAGGGATAAGATCATTTCTTCTGTTGGCTGCATTTCAAAATCTATCTGGGAAGATCTGGACAAACTAGTCTCTGCATCACTAGCTCTGGATGCACACTGTAGGTGGACACACACCGTATGTGGACACACACCGTATGTGGACACACACCGTATGTGGACACACNGTGGACACACACCGTATGTGGACACACACCGTATGTGGACACACACCGTATGTGGACACACTGTATGTAGACTGCACACACTGTATGTGGACACACACACTGTATATGGACACACACTATATATGCACACACACTGTATGTGGACACACACACTGTATATGGACACACACTATATGTGCACACACACTGTATGTGGATACACACACTGTATGTCCTCTGATAAACCACAAGTCTAGGGCAGAATCTGATCTCTAATTATGTTTGTTTTCCCTACAGAATTCCCATTCCATATCTTCAATTACCTTTAATGACTAGTATCTCTGAAGCTACAAAACTTTACAGAGTGCTCAAAGAGAAAAAGCATGCCTAATATACTAAACATACTAAACGTATATACCTAACATACTAAATACACACCTAAAATACTAAATATATACCTAACATACCAAATATACACCTAATACACTAAATATACACTTAGCATACTAAATATACACCTAACATACCAAATACACACATAACCTACTAAATACACACCTAATACACTAAATACACACCTAACATACTAAATATACACCTAGTATACTAAATATACACCTGACATACTAAATCCACACCTAATATACTAAATATACACATAACTTAGTAAATATACCCCTAACATACTGCATGGGATATTTCCCATTCCCTCTAACAGAAAATTTAATTAAAATATTATTTTTCTGCAGCCTAGTGGTTGTGACCACAGGACTCTGTCTGGCCACATGTTCAAGCATGTTCATCCCTGCAGCATAATTTTATTAGCATTTCCTAAAGAAAATAGTTCATATCTTCTCTCTAAAAATGCTTTAGCTGGGCATGGTGGTGCATGCTTTTAATCCTGCCACTTGGGAGGCAGAGGCAGGCAGATATCTATAGGTTCAAGGCCAGTCTGCTCTACATAGCAAGGTCTAGGACAGCCAGGGCCACATAGAAAGAGAGAACCTGTCCTGAGAAAACAGATACATTGTGTGTGTGTTCTCCAGTCCACGTGATCATACACAGCTCATGTATGTGGAGGTCAGAAAACCATCATGAAGGATCAATCTTAGGTCACCACGCATGGTGCAAATATGTTTACCCACCAAACTACCTCACCTGCCCCATTCTATATCTCCTTGAGGTGCAAAGAAATTGTTCTTGGCTTCTTTCTTTTAGAAGTGTTTGATGATGTAAATTGAATTCAAACAGTTTAATTGGTATTTTATATAAAAATAAATTAAATTCAAAATCCCCCCCCCAAACTGAAACGCTGATCTGTGTTCCTCTCTCTATTGCATAATAACCCAATGTCTAGTAAAAATAAGGGCTGTGTGGGTTCATTTGTTGGATGGGTGAATTTATTTATTCATGAATAAATTTTTTATTCATGAGTGAACATATTTATTCACTCATTACACCTCTTCTTCCTCTTGAATTTTATCTGCCATTTTCTTTATTCTTTGGACTTAGTAACACTTCTTGTATCATTTTTCAATAAAAGAGTTGAATAAATGCATATTGGCCTGAATTGAAAAGAGAAATAGAAGCAGATAGAAAATCTCTAGCAGATTGAACCGAAAAAAAAAATCTCCCAGTGAGTTGCAAATTAATCCAGGCAGTGCTCCGGATGTTTTGGATGAGGGAATTCTGTCCCAGACAGGTCACAGAGTCTTACTAACCTGGATGTGCTTGAAGGGAGATTCCTGTAATCCAAAGCTTCCCAGGATTTTAATTAAATTACTAAACAACACGCAGAGCGAGCAAAGTTTGACTTCAAGACGACTTAGCGGGTGTCTCTGGTTTGATCATAAACACAGACTGCCCAGCCCAATGAAAAGACTGCATTGGGCCAAATGGGGATGGGTGCAAACAAGCTGACAGAGGTTTCTATTTAGTGTGACAACAGAAGCAATAAAAGTGTGTACTGAGGGCTACTCTTTTTATTTGTGGGTGGGGTCTCCTGCAGGGGACCCAGGTTCCATTCCCAACACCACATGGTAGCTCACTACTGTCTGTAACTCCAGTTCTGGGGGGATTCTCACGCCCTCTCCTGGCCTCCATGGGTACTGCACTCATGTGGCACTAAATAAAACTAAACAAATCATTAAAATGTAAAAGCTATTATTCTGTTGTGCAGGTGATGTGTGTGTGTGTGTGTGTGTGTGTGTGTGTGTGTGTGTGTGTGTGTGTGTGTATGCCAGAGCACATGTATGGAAGTCAGAGGACAGGTTTGTGTAGTGGGCGCTCTCCCACCCTGGGTTCAAGGGATCAGACTCAGGTGACCCAGCTTGTGTGGTAATTTATTTATATAAAAATAAATTAAATTCAAAATCCCCCCCCAAACAGAAACGCTGATCTGTGTTCCTCTCTATATTGCATAATAACCCAGTGCCTAGTAAAAATAAGGGCTGTGTGGGTTCATTTGTTGGATGGGTCATCTCACTGAGCCATCTCACCTGCCTTGAGGGTTAAAGTTTAATTCTGCTCCCTTTAAATATAAACTACACTGCCATTGGCACTCTAGGCAGAGTGACTTGCTGTCTTTTCTCCTTTTCCTTCTTCTCTTACTCCACTGTGAGGTTCTCGGCTTTGAGTACCTGTCCTTCATTCCTACGGGTCCCCTAACTCCCCTGTTCCTGCCCTTTTCTGTCCTGCTGCTCTTTAACAAGCCTCATGATGTCATGCTCAGGAGCAACTGAACAGTCCATCCATCCATTCCTATGATCCATCCATCCATCCATATCTTCTATATGCATTACAACTTCTTGTTTGGGGTGTAGATCACTGAAGAGAGAGTCATTGTATCTGGTTTGCTGTTGTTGTTGTTGTTGTTGTTGTTGTTTTTTGGAAGAGTCCAATTTAGAATCAGGATAGAAGCATAGAAGTCAGGATAGATTATGCCCATATATGCACATTTATACACACTGTACATGCCTGCTATGTATGTATGTATGTATGTATGTATATGTACATATATAAGACAAATTAAGTCCCAACAGCTAGGCTGGTTCAGGCACATTCGTATCCTTTGGCAAGGTGGTTAGGAGCCCTTCAAAGGAAGGCAGCACACAGTCAATGTATCTATAATTTTCTTTTTCTGTAATGTCTGTCTGGTTTTCATCTCAGGGCAATATTGGTCTGGTAGCTTGAATTATTTATGGGTGATATGTACACCTCAGAAGAAGGTTTATGAGGTTTTTGATTTGTTTTGTTTTGTTTTTTTATTAAAAGTCATTGGTATGTTGGCTGTGGGTCCCATTCCTTTAACCGATCCGCCTCGTCTGGCCTCAGTGGGAGAGGACACACCTAGTCCTGCAGTGACTTGCTGTACTGGGTGGGAGGAAACTCAGAGGAGAAGGGGAGGGGAATGGGGAGAGGAGCCCTCTTGAGGGAAGGGACCAGGAAGGGGGGCTTCGATCAGGATGCAAAGTGGATAAATAAATAAAATTAATGAAAAAGGGAAAAAAAGTCATTGGCCGGTTGGGAAGGCCCAGCTCGCTTCATTCATTATAGAATTCCATCAACGTTTAATCTTTTAGCAGTCACTAAAACCCGTTCGTCTCAATTGATTATGTTATTAGAAGTTGTAAAAGAGTGTTATTCTCATTCTGCCACTCCTTCTGCATTTCCTATCCTAAATTCTTTTAAAGATAGAAATTTGTTTCATAAACTACTGGCTACCATTAAGTAATAATTCCCATACAGTTCTACAGAGGGCAGGGGGAACATAAAGGATTTAAGTTTCCCTTCCAGTTTTCAGAATACTGAGATGGGTCCTAGCTTCCTTCAAACACCTAGGATGGGGTGAAGGTCTGCGGAGAGGAGCCAGTTCCTGTACAACCAGAATGTGGGTTCCCCAAACCCACATAAAAAGCCCTGTGAGCAGGGTGGCCCTCTGCAACCCCATGGATGCAGACCCCACCCAGGGGACGTCGGCTCGCTCTCCTAGCCAGAAGCATGAAGAGATCCTGACAATCAAGGGGAGAGCAATCAGGAAGACACCGCCCACCTCTGACCTCTTCACACAGGTGCACACGTGGACACGTACAGGTACTCACACGTGCCTATTCCAACACCCACACAATGCATATCACACAGAGGTATGGTTTAATTGGAGGAAATGTAGGAGCCCATGGATTTTCATTTAAGGCCTTTTGTTTGTTTTCTTTTATTCTTGAGACAAAGACTCATGCTATAGCCAAGGCTACCTGAAACTCACGGTGTAGCCTAAATTGAATAGAAACCTGTGATTCTCCTGCCTCAGCTTCCCGAGTGCTGCTATGTAAGCATGCGCCACCACATTACACATTTAAAATATTTTCCAATACATTTCAATCTTCTTCGAAGTTACTATTCATTTTGTGCTCCTGTCTTCGATAGGCAGGTGTTTGGATTAGTTTTAAATGTCAACTTGTCACACAATCTAGAGTCACCTATGAAGAGAGGCTCAGTTGAGGAGTTCTCTAGCAGGTGGGTATGTCTGTGGGGATTCCTTCCGTTGTTAATTGACCCAGTCTATTATGGCTAGACTCTGAACTAATTAAAAGTAAAACTAGCTAGCTGAGTTTAAGCAACCTACTGTGTGTGTGTGTGTGTGTGTGTGTCTGTCTGTCTGTCTGTCTGTCTGTCTGTGTGTCTCTCTCTGTGTCTGTATGTGTCTCTGTCTCTCTGTCTCTGTCTGTCTGTCTCTCTCTCTGTCTGTCTCTCTCTCTGTGTCGGTATGTCTGTCTGTCTGTCTGTCTGTCTCTCTCTCTCTCTCTCTCTCTCTGTGTGTGTGTGTGTGTGTGTGTGTGTGAACTAAGGATCTGGTTATGTTCTTGGGTGTGATGTGGCAGGCTGCTTGAGTCCCTGCCTTGACCTCAGTGTTGCCCTGCCACTTGGAGATAATAATCGTAATGAAACCTTTTGCCTCTTGAGATGTTTTCTGTCATGGCATCTGTTACAGCAACAGCTTGTTCATGTGACAGCTGGTCCATTCTCATCTCTAGTCTTGAAGCAGGTGTTTCTGTGAGGAGCCCTGATCCTGTTAGTGGGGAATAAAATTTGTGAAACACTTTTGTGGTGCCGGGTGGAGTGGGGGTGTATTCTTTGATGTGATATTTTTATCTCTTTCTTGCACTGAAAATCTTGCTTTCTAATGAAAGAATAGGGTCTCTTTCTGATAAAGATATCATGGTTCATGCACACTCAAAAATATATCAGGGGAAGTTCATGCAAAAAGATAATTACTTGAAAAACATTTATTTCAGCTCTTAAATATTCATTTTCTTTCCTTTTATCCAGCTCTACCTTGGTATAGACCTCATTTTACCCATTCAAAACTATTATGTGCTTTAAAAATAGAATCATATAAAAAAATCCAGAGTCAGATGACACTGGGAAACTTCAGCCAACTTTGAAAGGCGTGGCGCCGAGCCCCAGCAAGGTTATGACCTAGCGCAGCTAGCGGTGTAAGCAGCTACTCACCAACTCCTGTTTCTGCTAATCCAGGGACAGGTAAATGCATAGATGTCTTGCAGTGTGGACTTTAACTTGACCTTCTATATTTAGAGAGCGCTTCTCCCTTGCTAATGATCAGTTATCCAGCTGGCCGGGAGGTCATTTCACTCACAAAGCTTTGATATGTAGGAGGAAAGTATAAAGTGCTGGAGTTATGGATGGGTGACGGGGACCTGGACCTTGGCGGCCACCTGCTCTGACCACCTCTGCTTGGCGTGAACACCGAAGGGCATGGTGTGTTTCAGTGGCAAGGGGGCAAAATCTGAAACATTAATCTCAGCACTCAGCTGACTTAAGTTCTGTCTTAGTCAGGGTTTACTGCTGTGAACAGACACCATGACCAAGGCAGCTCTTATAAAGACAACACTTAATTGGGGCCGGCTTACAGGTTCAGAGGTTCAGCCCATTATCATCAAGGCAGGAACATGGTGGCATCCAGGCAGGCATGGTGCAGGAGGAGATGAGAGTTCTACATCTTTATCCGAAGACTGCTAGCAGAATACTGGCTTCCAGGCAGCTACGATGAGGGTCTCAAAGCCCATGCCCACAGTGACACACTTCCTCCAACAGGGCCACACCTCCAAATAGTGCCGCTCCCTAGGCTGAATATCTACAAACCATCACAAATTCATAGGGAACATTTGGTCAGTCATTTGGCAAGTATTTAGTCATTGGCTGAGTGTACAGAAAGATACTTTTATTGTCCTTTTAATATCCAGGTAAAACACAAGCCAGGGTGTGTAATCGGTGTCTTCTCTAGACATTAAGGCCGCCACATAATAATCTCTTATTTAAAATAACGGCCACAGTCTCCTGATCGTTAATGTCACCCGTGTCCATTCTTCTACTTCAGGAAACTACTGTGCCACACTAGACAGTGGCCTACAGAGGACGTAGCTGGAGTTTCTTTTCTTTTATGTGATAAAATATCACAGCTGAAAGCAACTTTGGGGAAGAAAGAGTATTTTTGGTTTACACTTCCCAATCATAGTTCCCTGAGGGAAGCCAAGGCAGGAAGGAATTCAGCTAGGCAGGAAACTGGAGGAAGGAGCTGAAGCAGAGGCCATGGAGGGTGCTGCTCACTGGCTTGCACCATGACGTCATCAGTCTGCTTTCTTACAGAAGCCAGGACCACCAGCCCAGGGAGGGAACCAGCCACAATGGGCTGGGATTCCCCCACCATCACTAATAAAGGAAATGCCCCAGAATTGCTACAGGTTTGCCTGCTGTCCGGTCTTACTGAAGCTCTTTCTCCACTGATGTGCCCACTTCTGAAATCACTCAGTGTCTATCGAGGTGACATAGAACTAGCCAGCACAGGGGCTTTCCCAACAATCATGTCCCCAGTGGATATGGAGGTGGCTGCCTCCCAAGTTATTAGAGGGGACACTAAAGACAGTGCTGACATGAAATCTGCGCAGGAGAGCCCTGCAGAGTTCTCCTGGGAGATGAGCTCCAAGTCATCGCTGTGCTTTGCAATCCTGAGAGGGAATGAGAAGTTGGTTCCATAATTTGTGTGATGTTCCAGTTAATGTCTGGGGCAGAGCTGCCACCAAATATTCTTATATGAAGAAACACAATCTATAATCCCTCTGTCCAACAAATCTGGGTTCAGCTTCTATTTATAACCTTGCTCCAGAGGCCCGACACAGCAGAGAATAAGTCAGAGCAGAAAGTTTCCACAGTGCTGTTAGTTCACCGATCCTCCTCCTAAGGAGACAGACAGACTCTGGGAATTACAACTTCCCATTGGCTATACATTTCTCCATGTGCCAAGTTCTTTTCCTTCCTTCTTTCTCTGTGTGGCCACACTCTCTCTGAAATGTCTCATTTCTTGTTGGTGCACTCTTCCCATTCAAGGTACTGAGCATTTCGTCCAAGGGCGAAAGAAGCAAGACAACACATTTGGAAAGTTGTTCACTTCCGTTTGGGGAGGTGGTTCATCCAAAGCCAGCTGGTGGGTACTTGAGCCCCGTGCGGGCCAGTCTCTGAGAAGGGTGCTGGAGAGGAGAAGGGTCACAGTTCTTGGTTTGGTTGAAGCAGAGAAGGCAGTGACCAAGGCAGTCACAGGCTAAAGCAGGCTGAAGCAGGCTGAAGCCTTAACCTCAGGCAGAGGGAGGATCATGCCCTCAATGGTGGCCTTCACTGTAGCCTTGGCCGCTGAGTAAGTCAGGCATGAAAACTTCAGGCTGGGGAAAGACAGGTCAAAGGCTCTAAACCAATAGAGAATTTTGCAAAGTTGAGACCAGGAAAGAGATACGGACACGATGGAGCACAGGGTGAAGATAAGGTATCTCAGATGAGGCAGGAGAGGGACAGGAATCAGGGTGACCAGCCTGTCATAGTACCCTCTACTCACGCTTACAAGAACTTTTGGTAGGACATGAAGGTATGCAGCCTTCAGTCCTGAAGGAGACAGATGCTGGCTTCTTAAATGGCCATTTAGACTTTTGTCTGTGAGTGAACAAAACCCACCATTTGTTGAGTGTCAGTGGAGAAGACATGGTAAAACAGATAGAAAAAAAAACATCCATCATTTTCAAGTGACTCTCCTATTAGGAAGCTCACCAAATAAGGCTGTCTTTCCTCCTCTTCCTCCTTCTCCTCTTCCTCCTTCTACTCCTTTCTTCCTCTTCCTCCTCCTCTTCCTCTTCCTCTTCTTCCTCCTCCTCCTGCTCAGACAGGAAGTCACTGGGTAGTCCTAGCTTGTCTAGAACTCACTAGAACAGGCTGGCCTTGAACCCAGAGATCCAATTGTCGTCTTTTTGAGACACTAGATCCCCTCAGCAGTGAACACATCCAAGAACTGAAGCCCAAAACGACAATGGAAGGCTGCAACGTCTGCCACTGACACCTTCAGACAGAACCTGTGAGTAGGACATTCGTCACCACAGAGATGATAATGACTCTAAGCATTCAGGGGTTAGTTCCCTCAGCAACTATTTCCAACTCGAGAGTGTGGGACGGGAAGCAGGCATCACAACCTCCCGAGAGTCCAGCACAGCACGTGGAAAACCAAGGTCTCTCTTTGGTCACCGGGTTTCTCAAGTTATATCTGAAACTTTCATATCAATGGTTGTTCAACGGGATCTGAGGAAAGGACAGATGCTGTGCACCCCAGGCAGCATGCACGCACAGTGACAAGGTCAGGCGCCAGACTAGGGCTCTCGTCTCAGCAGATAACCAACCCTGTAATTCAGTAATTCAGCCCATGGCGAATAAGAGTAAATCACATTCTGGCACATTTATCTGGTTCTCATTTGTTTTTGCCAGCCAATCTTTGATTGAATATATATCAAGATTGCCTACAGTGCTTGGAAGAATGGCATCTTGCTTTGATCCTGAGCTCTGACTAGGTGGGGCTGGGCTGGGGCCATAAGTTTCACAAGAGATACTGACATGGGTGGTCCAGGGATCAGAGCTGGACAGTACTGATGAACACAAGATGGTCAAGGGCTACCCGTACCCCCACAGGGCTGACCCACACCCCACAGGGCTGACCCACACCCCACAGGACTGACCCACACCCTCACAGGGCTGACCCACACCCCACAGGGCTGACCCACACCCTCACAGGGCTGAGCCACACCCCACAGGGCTAACCCACACCCTCACAGGGCTCACCCACACCCTCACAGGGCTGACCCACACCCTCACAGGGCTGACCCACACCCTCACAGGGCTCACCCACACCCTCACAGGGCTGACCCACACCCCACAGGGCTGACCCACACCCCACAGGGCTGACCCACACCCCCACAGGGCTCACCCACACCCTCACAGGGCTCACCCACACCCTCACAGGGCTGACCCACACCCTCACAGGGCTCACCCACACCCTCACAGGGCTCACCCACACCCTCACAGGGCTCACCCACACCCTCACAGGGCTGACCCACAGCCCCACAGGACTGACCCACACCCCACAGGGCTGACCCACACCCCCACAGGACTGACCCACACCCCCACAGGACTGACCCACACCCCCACAGGGCTCACGCACACCCTCATAGGGCTGACCCACACCCCCACAGGGCTCACCCACACCCTCACAGGGCTGACCCACACCCTCACAGGGCTCACCCATACCCCCACAGGGCTCACCCACACCCTCACAGGGCTCACCCACTAATGGTGAGAGCAGAGACAAGAAGCAAAGCATCAGGAAGCACCTCAGTGAACCAAGGATCTAACAGATAGAAGAGGACACTCGAGGATCTAACAGATAGAAGAGGACACTCGAGGATCTAACAGATAGAAGAGGACACTCGAGGATCTAACAGATAGAAGAGGACACCCGAGGATCTAACAGATAGAAGAGGACACCCGAGGATCTAACAGATAGAAGAGGACACCCAAAGATCTAACAGATAGAAGAGGACACCCAAGGATCTAACAGATAGAAGAAGACACCCAAGGATCTAACAGATAGAAGAGGACACCCAAGGATCTAACAGATAGAAGAGGACACCCAAGGATCTAACAGATAGAAGAGGACACCC
>NC_034597.1:105919259-105940715 GCF_900095145.1 Mus pahari
AGGATCTAACAGATAGAAGAGGACACCCAAGGATCTAACAGATAGAAGAGGACACCCAAGGATCTAACAGATAGAAGAGGACACTCAAGAACCGAGAGGAGGAATGGCCTAATGACCTACTTCAGCATGTGAGAAAGGGGGGACAAGCCCAAGAGAAAGAAGCCGTCTGTGCGGGACAGGTAGGAGACTCCTGTGTCTCTGAGAGGAGGGAGAATGTCTCTGCAGCAGATGGCAGAGGGCGTCTGAGGACAGAAGAGCAGAGAGTGGCAGAGGGGTGGGAGCTGGAGTCAGGTGATTTAGATTTGTCTTCTGAGTTGACTTCCGGGGATAGAAGGGAGCACAGGGGTCGGGTGGATGGTGGGACCAGCAGTGATTTAAGTGAGAGCTGAGGTCCCCTTGAGCTCGCCAGAGCCAGGCTGGTGGAGAAGAGGTGAGGCTCCAAGGACCCTGGGGATCCGAGTGTAAATCATAACTCTTGGGGCACACTTGGGGTTTGGCTTCAGAAACGGTGAAGTAGGCCCTATCTGTGAAAGCTGACGTCACACAGCGCTGATGTCACACACTAAAGGACTCACATGTTCCAGGGGCAGTAGGCACACACATGACGCACAGCTTAGATCTGAATAAAAACTGCTCACGCCCCGTGTTGAAGATGCTCACCCCTGCTTCCCCGTGCTCTACATATTTGTAGGAAGGAGAGACAACCCCGAGGCTCCAAGGCCACCTGGGCAAGCCAGAGTTCCCCAGAACCTCCCTGCTTGTCTTCAGGACTGGAACACTGTGGCTCTTCTGTGACAGGACCTGGAATGAGAGCTCTCCCTGGAGAATGCCAGTGGCGTCCTCTGCTTGTCTCAGATCTCTGCTACTGTGGTCCACATTGTCCCTGAAATCACCTCTCCCCTCCTCCAGTGCTGTCCTCCTCATGGGGGCTATGGGGATAGAAAAGATGAAGGAAACAGCTGGCTTGGGAGGTGGTAAGATGCAATGAACTTGACTGTTGTCATGTTAAATGTGACCTTGGCTAGGCTGACAAGCTGAGGTTGTCCTATAAGCATTTAATCCGGTCTATCTGGAGCTCAAGAGGGCATCTCAACTGGTTTCTCAGTCCGTTCAGGATGTTCTAACAAAATATTAGCATAAACAAACGGAAATGTATTTATCATAGTGTGGAAGCCCAAGACAGGTTTCAAGCCGACTGTGAATGGTGTGGCCCTCATTCTTCCCCTCATAGAGGCACCTTTTCACTGTATCCTGTGAGGTGGAGGGGGAAGGGCAGCAATCTGGAGCCCTCTTCATAAGGACACTGATCTTTTCATAAGAGTTCCATCTTCATGGGGAGAATGATAATAATCCCCAAAGGCCCTGTCTAACAATACCAGCATATTTCAAGTTGGAATGTCAGTGTAAGAATTTGATGGGATAGAAACATTCAGACCGCAGAGGATGGAGCATGGGATCTGAAGTCTGCAGATGAAAGGGGGCTAGACAGGTGTGTGGGCACAAGGTGGGACCCTAGAACAGGAGACAAACAGGAGATGGTTGAGGAATGTGCTGCTGTGGTCATGAGCAGGGTTGTGATTTCTGTTGGCTCATAGCAGAAGTCACAGTAATGTGGCTGCAAGCTCAGGGCTCACCGCTGGATCAGGTCCTCACCATGGGAGGAGGCAGAACTAGAGCTGGATTCCAAATTCAGAACGTTCTCTGAGCATTCACTCATTTTCTCACTCATCGGCCCTGGCTGCACTCTCTCTTGTGTGTTGTAGTTACTGGGTGGGACTTGGGGGGGGGCTGAGACTCAGGGTGCAGAGGAGTCGTCAGCCACTCTTCCCATGACAGTATGAAAGATGTCTCTCTTGTCATTAAAGCAGAAGCCAGACCACAGCAAGCACCATTATTGCAGTCCAGGGTCCTAGTTTCATTTCTGTGGCTGTGATAAAAATACCCCAATGAAAACTGACGTAAAAGAGGAAGTGTTTACTGGTTTACAATTCCAAGTACAGCCCATTACTGTGGGAAATAAAGGTAGGAACTGAAGCATTCCACTCACAGCCAAGAGCAGAGATGAATGAACACAGCTGCGCTGCCTGCTCTTTTGCTCCCTAGCTTTCATTACTCACACCGCTCAGGGCCTAGCCTAAGGAATGGTGCTGCCCACAGTGGGCCGAGTCTTCCTATACCAATTAATGGTCAAGACAATCCCCTACAGATATGTCCACGGGCCAACCTCATCTAGATAACTTCCTACTAAAACTCTTCCCAAGTGATTCTAGGTTTTATCGGCGACATCTAAAACCAAGCAGCACACATGGGAAGCCAAGGGTGAGACAAACATACATATTTAGGATAGACTGGTTGACGTCATTCTGTTAGGCACAGCCACCTGACATCCGAGGGTACTAAAGGCAGGGTATTAATGGCCCAAAAAGAAAGAGCAAATAAGAGCTCCCTGTTGTTAAATAATACTGGGGGTGTGCAGTCAGTCATGCTGTTTGATTGGATTTGAAAAGCTTCCGCCAGGATGGGAAGGACTCCCAAAGAGAGATGAGCCATGAAGATGACAGGACACCTTCAAGGCAGATGGTAGGGCCTTCATTTTCAACACCTGGAAACACAGTGACATTAAATTCAAAGAAGCTGTAGAATGGTGGCAATGGGATCTGTGACCCAAATTTGAGACTTCGCCCTGCCCCAACCCGCTAGGTTCAAACTCCAGCATTAGGAATGCCAGCAGGAGGTCTGTGGGTAGATCAATACTGGAATGGAGCTGGAAAGAGGAAGGCAGCACTACCAGTAAGGGAGGTTTCTTAGAGGAATCTCCTAGCAATGAAAGACAGCCCCAGTTTAGGGAGAAAGGAGACGCTTTCCTTAAAGCGTACGAGGGAATCGCCTGGGTAAAGTGTTGGATCCAGCAGAACAGCCAGGAGAACACATGGCCAAGTGCTTGTCTGTGGGAGGCCATAAGACCCAGGGACAGAGTAGAAGAACCACCAGGTGGTTTGAGAACAAGAGTACGTGTGCGTGGTGTTTTTCCTGTCCACATTTTTGCTTTGTGAGGAGAGGGAGAGAGAGAAAGAGAGAGAGAAAGAGAGCTCCGCGCTCAACCTTTTCTGCAGTTTCACAAGGATACTTGTATTCTACTGCCCCCTACTGGTGGTTTTCAGTATAGCATGACTGTCCCAGGAGGCTTCTGTTTTTCAAGTTTAACTTTATGGAGGTCCAGGTCGGGGGGACAATGTGCCAGGCACAGCAGGGCCCTGTGACGTCTGGAGCTGCACCTCTGCAGATGCTTGTGACTCTCGGGCTAGGACCTCAAGGGTGGCCATCGAATCAGTAAGAAGAGCCAAGCAATAGGCAGCCTTGCCCCTGTTTATCGTCAGGAATCTTGAATCTTGAGCGGGGCTTAGAACTCACCAGCTGAGCGTGGCCCTGATAGCGAGCCACAGTCGCAGCTGCAGCCTAAGTGGTTTCCTGTGCTGAGGGCTGAGGAGATCCATTTGGTCTCGCTTCCTATGAGATCATATTATCCTGACGATAAATAGCGGCAAGGCTGTCTATTGCTTGCCTCTCATGCTTTATTCTAACGGAAGCCTGATTCGATAACCACCCTTGAGGTCCTAGCCCGAGAGTCAAGCTGGCTACCGAAGCAAGTTTTAAACTCAGAGCTATGAGGCGGCACAGTTTATGTTCACCTATTGCTTTTCTGTGGTCCCTCCAGCTCCCCGTTGTTAATTTTGCTCTGTTTCACAGTGGCTCAGACACACCCATTCGCAGGGCAGCCCACAAAAGCCACACTTGGTGGAAGGGTGCCTTGGTCCAGTTGCCCTATTTTTGTTCAGGCAAAAAGTTTCTATGCAGTCAGTTCCCAGGCTACTAGGCTGAGCCCAGATAGTATAATAAGCTGCATTTGCAGCTGGTTCCCAGCCTCTACCCCTTGCCTAGCAGGCTCCCGGGCCTCTTCCCTGAGGCTCCCTGGCCTCTTCCCCGAGCCCCCCAGGCCACTGTGGGAAGCTTACCTCTGTTTGCTTGACCTCAGCGTTTTAGTTACTTTTCTATCACTGTGATAGGACACCGAGACTGAGAAGGATTCTAAAAGAAAGTGTTTAATTTGGGTTTATGGTTTGGTAGGGTTAGTTAGAGTCCATGATGGTAAAGCAAAGATAAGGAAGCAGGAACAGCAGAGAGCTCAGTGCGGGTCCACAAACTGGAAGATGCAGGGAACACACCCCGTCTTTCAAAGTCTCGAAGCCTGTCCCCAGGGACACACCTCCTCCCACAAAGCCACACCTCCTAATCCTTCCCAAACAGTTCCACCAACCCAGAACCAAATATTCAAACATACAAGCCTGGGGGTGGGGGTGGGCACTCTCATTCAAACCACCACAACACGTGATGTTTCCTGAAGTTTCTGAAGTGGCTCAAGACTGCCAGGAAAGATGCTGGGATGCAAATTCCAATTCCAAGAGATAGCATGCAGGACCTGTGAGTGTGTGCTTCAGGTGGTCTTCATCATCCAGTAGACCTGTTATGAGCGTCCTTGAATCTGGACCAAGAATATGAATGAAGGCTCTAGCTTATGTTTAAACCTTCCAAAGCTATGAAGCAGGCCATAAAAGAAGGGTCGTATGTACTACAAGCCTCCCTGACAGGCGAGGATCCTTGGACTCGGGTGGTACTTCAGAAAGGAGGTATAGGACAGAGTGAGCTGACATCCTGCCTTCTCCCTTCTCGTCTCTTCTCACTTGTGCTGAGCCAGGGTGTGGGTCTCCCTGCTCTTGTGGATTCTCAGCCAATACAGTCCACAAGGGCAGCGAGTGGGAGCTGAGATGTTGAACCGGGGGTTCTTAAGCCCCTTGAGTACGTGTGGTGAGCAACCACACCAGGACTGCTTGTCAATAGGTGGCTCAAATTTACTTAGGGTGACTGAAGGCTTACAAAGTTTGGGGGGACTGAGGGCAGGGTCATCCAGGATGGGCAAAGGTCATTGGCTGGGGGCTTAGGGTACCTGGCATACCTCATTAGCATGGGGAAGCATTTCAGGAATCTCAGGTACTGGCCGAACAGGTTTTGTCAGGAGAAAGGAAATTGATCCTATGAACTAATGGAGGTTATGTGACATTCCTCAGGTAGAGGTGAATGTGGGGGCTTGGAACTCTCCAGACAAGGTCAGAGAAGGAGAGAGTCTGTTAACAAAGGGAGTCCTTCATTACAGGACTAGCCAGAAGGCTATATGGTCAATGGTGGACGTCTACTTAATTAGCAGAGTTTTCCCACAGCAGGGGCTCAGCTCCAAGGTGAAGGGCTGTGGTTTCAGCAGCCTAGCCCCCTCTCTTGGTCTGTAAAACTGTACGGATGAGTGCAGTCACAAAGCACAGAGGAGTTGTCTTGGTTGCTGTTCCTGTCCCTTTTAGACAATGTACAACATCTTTTTTGTTTGTTTGTTTGTTTGTTTGTTTGTTTTTGAGACAGGGTTTCTCTGTATAGCCCTGGCTGTCCTGAAACTCACTTTGTAGACCAGGCTGGCTTCAAACTCAGAAATCTGCCTGCCTCTGCCTCCCGAGCGCTGGGATTAAAGGAGTGCACCACCACGCCCGGAAAATGTGCAACATCTTAACCCAGCCATCCTTTGTGTCTCCTCTGACAGAGAGGTCACAGCAGAGTACATTTCCACGTACATTCAGGACTCCGCCTGCCCAGGGCTTCTCTCCCGAGCCCAAGGACAGCTTGTGAGAGTCAGTTCTACCTCTCCACCCGAGGGTCCTGGGGCTTGAACACTGGGTCTTCCCTACTGGCAGCAAATGCACCTTTTCCCAGCGAACTACCTCTTGGGCCTTGGAATTTTAAAGATAGAAATATGATGATGAATATAAGCTTCCGTGTGTTTGTGACCAGTCTTGTGCTTATCTGTACTCCAAGCCGCTGTGACGGCGATCTTTCATTGCCATAGCATATGCAAAACACTTTCCATTTTAAACGGGATAGTTCCGAAGGATTGTGTATAACCACCATCACTCATCCCTAGGACTCTTTCCCTCTTGAAAAACGGAAACTTTGTAGCTAGTAACCAGCACAGCTCCCTGCTCCCCCTTACACCCAGCTCTTACCAGCCTCCATTCCTCTTTCTGCCTCCCCAAGTCAAGCAGATTCACCCCATTCTTTACCCTGCCTTGCCATAAAGCCCGATGGCCAGATTCCCAGGAACCACCTTGTGGAAGAGAAGCACTGACTCCCATAATTTGTCCACTCACCTCCACTCGGGAACCATGCATGGCACAAGGACATAAACAAATAAACAAAAACTTAAAAAAATTACCCTGGTCTTAACATCCTCTTCCAGCGCAGCAGCTGTATCTTGCCCACATTCGATGCCACAGTGTCATGCTTCATGTTACCTATAGATGGCAGTAGTGATCATCTGCTAAATTGGCTTGGCAGTTGTGTGATGTTGGCAATTACAGGTGTATGAAGGAACTCAGAGATGTGCTGTCTGAGCTGGGTGACACACACCAAGCCTGGGTGCATTTCAATTTAAATGGATAATTATTGGTATCAAGCAAGCTTGCGATTTGTATTAAATAGAAAGCATCAAACTTTTTTTTTTCTCCTATGGAGGTTTTTCTGGAAAAATCCTCACTATTGGCGTTAAGTGGTTGAGACTACTTATGCTTGTGTGTTCTTTGCCTGAGCAAAGATAACTATGTAAAAGGTTTATAGGCTAAACGTCCATGGCAAATGTATTGTTTAAATGACACAAAAATTTCCCCAAACTTCCTCTAGCACAAACAAAGAATCATAGGGCAGCAGACGTGGTTAGGGTTTCTTTTAAAAATTTGTTTTTATTATTTTGAATTCTGTGAGTGTGTGTGTGTGTGTGTGTGCGCACGTGAGTGCACATGCATGTGCAAGGGTGTATGGGCATTGGTGACAGCAGAGCCCAGCAAAAGGTGTTGGATCCTGTTTACAGTTTGCTTTCCACTGCTGTGATAAACACAACCAGAAGCAATTTGGAGTGGAAAGGGTTACTTCATCTTGCAACTTACAGCTAACCAGGGCAGGAGCTGCAGACAGAGCTGCAAACAGTCCATCAGGGCAGAAGCTGCAGACAGAACAGAAGCAGAAGCCACAAGAAATGCAGCTTATTGGCTTGCTCGTGGGTGCACCTTCAGTTGCCTTTCTTACACCTCTCAGCACATATGCCCAGAGATAGGACCACCCACAGTGAGCTCCCAACCTCCACCCCATCGCAACCATTAATCAAGAAAATGTCCCTCAGGCTTGCCCACAGACCAGTCTTATGGAGAGAATGTCTTAATTGAGGTTTCCTCTTCAGATGACCCCCCAACTTGGGTCAAGTTGACAAAAAACTAACCAGTACAGGTTCCCAAGAGTCCCCAGGTGTTTGTGAACTCAGAATCAAACTCAGGTTTTCGGTAAGAGCAATATGGGCTCTTAGACCTGGAGCCATCTCTTCAGTGCCCTTTCTGTTCTTAGAGTGAGCTCCTCCAGCCATCTAGAGAGAGCCCTAAACTCTGCTCCTTAAGTGTAACTCTCACCAGTCTCAGTTCAAGCACAGCTTCCTGACAGCTTTCGGTTTACCCACCCATCTCCTCAACCATCACACATTCTTGGGCTCTTCCCTTGGATGGAGTTTGCCTAGCCTATTGACACAGACTGTGTCTGTCTTTCCCAGGAACTGTATACATTTCTCTCTCTTCTTGGTCTCAGCTACCAAACCTTTATATCTTCAACTGTCCAACTCTGCTGGACACTTACATCCCACCAGAAAGCAAGAACTCAGTCAGATGATTCAGGCTGGCTGGGGCAAGGCGCCCACATTTATAGATGCTAACTGAATTCAGATGAAGCCCCAGGAGTCCAACTGCTAGAATTAAAACCAAAAAACCAAACAAACCAAGAAACAGAATACTAAACTCCATCTCCCTGCCACCCCTCTTCAGGCTTCTGTTTCTGCATGCCTGGCTCCCACCTTACAGAGTAACATGCAGATATTGTGTGCATAGGAACAGAGTAATACAACGTAAGACAGAGCTAGCTCTGAGCAGTGAGCGAGCTGTAATTGTGAACTCTTGTCATTTAGTAACTGTTTAGGTGAATAATCCACTGTATCAATTGGTGATTATCAGAATATGGTAACATTGATCATGAGTGACAGCATCCCGCAAGGTTTACTTTCAGTAAGTGGCATAGTGGATGCTACATTCATGCCACAGCGGAGCCTGATTTTAAGTCAGAGGCTTCTAGAGTGTAGTCTGACAGGGTGGGCAAACCTTAACAGGCGTAGCAAATGTGTACCAGAGAGTGAAAGCAGTGTGGATGGGCTGAAGGAGCAAAGGGTTACAGATCTCAGGACCAAACCACCATGCCAGCCCCACAGCCCTGCAGAGAGAAGAGCTGTCATTGTGGAAGGGACAATCGCAGGCTGCACAGGAGACTAGCTGACGGGCCCACCTTCCCTCTTCTGTTTGCACATTCAGACTCCTGAAAGAGCCTCTTTGAGTGACCATGGAGAGGACCCACCTGTGTCTGCCTCTCCAACTAATCCCAGGGCAGTGAACACTCAATGCAATGTCCCCTGCACGCTTAAGGGTTGGAAGGGTCCCTTTGTTTAGGCAGCAAGGGACCAGGGCCAGCCAGGAAATCCAAGGGCTTAAAATCTGTCCAGAACTTTCACAACCAAAGTGCAAGTTGCCAAACGGTTTTCTCTCAAAAGAAGCCAGTCATCTGAGAACTAGGAGGAGGGACTCCGAAGAAAACAAAACCAACCAGGAGAGAAGGGAATCTTTAATAGTAATGATGATGATGATGATGATGCCATTGCTCCTCAAGATTAAGAAAATGGAGTTGATGAAATATGAATGAATGTATTTTTAAAGCCAGGAGAGAAAGAACTAGGATTCAAGATGATTTTAACCGCCATTCAGGGCCAACACTTTCCAGTCTATTAACTTCAAAAACCCCAGTTCCTTTGTGCTGATCCTTAGAACACTTGAAGAGAGATGGAGGCAGGTCTTTACTGAGAAACTGAAAGGGTGAAGCCACAGCCAGAGACAGTCCTGCCCTGGAGTGTACCCTCCAGCTCTTGTTCCCAGAATCGCCAATGCGCATCGTTAGGAAATCCACCCAGGAGCAACAGTGCCAAACTCCATCTTCTCATTACCTCAGACACTCAACAGCCTCCTTACCTCAAATTCTCTTCAAGCAGCAACTCAGTAGAAAATACAGGAGAATAAAACCTGGAGAGTACAGAAGAGGCGGAGACATAGTGTAAAGGGGGGGCATGAATTCTTTCCTTTGTATATAAAAAAATCAATTGTAATGAAGTAGGATAATACATGTAGAAATGACCATCCATGGTGGCATTGTTGTGGATTTGACTGCATTTGGAGTCAGCCAGGAGCCAAGCTTCTGAGTGTATAAATGAGAGTGTTTCCAGAAAAAGAGAGAGACCCACCCTGAGTGTAAGCAGTAGCATCACGGTTGAGGTCTCACCGTGAATGAAAAGGCGCTGTGAGCGGAACACGTGCACTTGCTGTCTCTGCTTTGTGGATACATGACTCACACTCCCGGAGCCTCCCCCTTGATTTTATTTATTTATTTTTTTTGGAGACAGGGTTTCTCATGTAGCCCTGGCTGTCCTGGAACTCACTCTGTAGACCAGGCTGGCTTGGAACTCAGAGATCAGCCTGCTTCTGCCTCCCAAGTGCTGGGATTAAAGGCGTGTGCCACCACTGGGATTAAAGGCGAGCATCACCACTCTCCCGCTGAACTTTACCCTTGAATTTCTTTCCTTGAATTGTTTCTTGCCAGGTGTTTGGTTATTGCAACAAGCAAAGCAACTCGTGCATCATAGTAACCAAAGCAACTTGTGCATCATAGTAACCAATCGGGAGTTTAGACTGTGAAGGATTTCAGACTGTTTCAGGCTCCACAAGTTTTTACCTCACAAAACAGAAACTGTTCCCATGAAAACTTCCCCATATCCACTCCCATTTCCCTTTCAGCTGTCATGAGTTTCCTAGTCTCGTTACACCAGTAACAGGGAAACCACACAGTATCTGTTTTTCTGTGAATGGTTTTTCACATAGCATAATGTCCTCAAGGGTCACCAGAGTTGTGTCAGATGTCAGAAAGTTTTTTTTTTCTCTTTAATAGTTTATGGTATGTAGATACCACCTTTGGTTTATCCATAATCTATGAGTGCTAGATTGTACAATTTAAGAAGTCTCTGGTATGGGCTAGACAGATGGCTCAATGTTTAAGAGCACTGGCTACTCTTCCAGAGGTCCCAGGTTCAGTTCCCAGTGTCCACATGACAGCTCACAACTGTCTGTAACTCTAATTCCGGAGGACTGTGGGCACCAGGCATATAAATGGTACACATACATACATGCAAGCAACATACCCACTTGTATTAATATAAATTTAAAAAATTTAAAAACTCTTTAGGAATGTGTACTGTATGTATATAAAAGTATGTCACCAGTCACAATCAACAATTTTGAAATCTCTTCTGTTGGGCTACCACAGAAGATACAATCTGCATACACCACTGTTAACCATTATTATATTGAAAAATTTTGCCACTTTCAAGATACCCCAAGGCTAGATTTTCATCTTTCAGGTCAGTGACTATTTTAGTTGTCATTTTAAAGGAGATAACCCCATTCAATTGAGTAGTAATTGAGTAGTAATGGAAATGAAGTGGGTTGCATGTGTGAAGTGTCCAGCACATCGGAACTAACAAATGTTTGTTAGCTTTACTGACGACTTCCTACCTCTCTACACCAGTCATGTGACTGTTTTGAACCTTCCTGACCTGCGGCTGCCATCAGCATCCTTGCAGAGTGCAGCCACCTGCCTTCACTCTGCACCATCTCTCTTCACCGCAGTGCTGTTAGGATGGCTGGACACAAACTATTTTGACTTCATCATCCAAGTCTCTACGTCTTTGGAGACACACATTAAAAAGACAAACACATACTGCATAACTTCCATATTTTATGTAATGCTGTGATCTCAAGCTATAGAAGACCTCAGCTATAAGGACAATCAAGTCCATAACAAACAATTGCCCAGATATTAATATATATATTATATTTCTCAGTGATCAGTGGGAGAGGTCCTAGCCCATTGTGGATGGTACCATCCCCAGGCTGGTGGTCCTGAGTTCTATAAGAAAGCAGGTTGAGCAAGCCATGATGAACAAGCCAGTAAGCAGCACCCCTTCATGGCCTCTGCATCAGCTCCTGCCTGTTAATTTCCTGTCCTGACTTCTTTCAACGATGAACAACAATATGGAGATATAAGCTGAATAAACCATTTCCTCCCCAACTTTGTTTTTGGTCATGGTGTTTCGTTGCAGCAAAAGAAACCCTAAGACACAGATATATGAAATTCAGCCAGCCGTTAAAGGGGAACCTTCATACCTTGGCAGAGAACTGGGCTAGGAGACAGAACCTGGCACCTATCACAAAATTGGATTATAAAGAAGTCATCATTGATAGTCTAATTCTGAAGTAATAGGTAGGAGTGTCTTCCAGCTGGGACAAAATTCTATAAGAGTCATTTTAGATCTGCTCCAAAACAGAGAAATAAGAGGTTGATCAAATAGCAGAAGTATGATCACTTTAGCTTGTTGATAATGTAAAGGGAGAACCAGATTCTTTTAGATCTACTTTATATGTATGAATATATACCACATTCATGCTCAGGAATTTCCATTGTATGGGTGATAGAAATCAAACTTAGGTCCTCTGTAAGTGCAGCAAGCACTCTCAACCATTGAACCATCTCTTTAGTCCCAGTAACCAGATATTTTCTGCCTCAATTTGGTCTCAGATGGCTCTAAGCAACTCTACTTTCTCCTAAAGTTACAAAGAGGTTGATTTGGGGCCTCTCCACCAGTCTTCCTCACAGAGGGTCCTGGGTGACTTTCTGATGGTCATAGCTGTTTAATGGCTTTGCCTCTACTACTTTCTGTCTTGTTATCCGCTCTTCTCCCCATGTATAGTCGACCTTTCTCACATGCAACCGTCAGCATGGTTCCATTATTGTCAAGTGCCCATCTTCCAGGTGAGCTGGAAAATGTTTTGTGACTAGTAAGTGCGTGACAGGGGGTCGGGGGGGGGGGGAATAGTGGGGAGACATAATCCTCTCCTTTGTGTTTGCCCGTTTCTATAGGGTGAACACTTCTACTTTAATGCTTCCGATCTGCCATTATATTGATTGCATCACCGACCTGACAGTGGGGAGACTCCTAAGCTCTTCTGCAAGCAGGTTGTGGCACGTGACTAGTTCTGAAAGGGAGAGGCACCTCATTTGATGAGGACAGTGTCCTTCCTACCCACTGACTTACAACCTAGAACAGTTGACAGTGGAGGACATTTGGGCATCTCTACCTGTGGAGTTTGCATGGTCAGTCTTCCCCCTGCCTGTCAAGTCACACAGTCACCAGTGTCACACTTACATAGCTCCTCTCAGGAAGCCTGTGCGTGCCCTGAGCCCTCTGAGTGCACTTCAGCGTTTGAGGATACGTTCCTTACTTCCCCTTTTGCAAACCTTTGTACTTGGCCTCTAGGCCAGTGCAAATTACAGTGTTTAGTTAAGAGGATTATCTCACTTGACCCCCCCCACACACACACATACACGGGAACTTCCTTCTGGCCTGGAGATTGCAGCAATTTCTCCACTTCTGCCTTCCTAGTACTGGCAGCGTCACAGGTCACCATGACTAGCCTGCAAGTGATTCTTGTTCATTTGGTTGTTGTTAGCTTATTAGAAGCTTACTTAGTTTTATATATATAACTCATAAAAGTACTGTCTCCCATCCAAGTACCATTCAGGCCCGGCTCTGCTTAGCTTCTGAGACCAGATGGGAGCAGGTGCGTTGAGTGCTATGGCCATAGATGTAAACTGTGTTAAGAAAGATATGATGGTGACTTGTGGGAGACCCACCTCTATTTTTGACTGCCCTGCTACCTGAAGCAACTTAGTCAGGCTTAAGTCCCCCATGTACAAATCAGTGGTATAGTAAGACAGCTATTGGTGTGCTAAAAAGACCTGGAGAACATAAAGTCCCTAAATATTAAAAAATATTATGAGTAAATATATTTGTCAGGCATAGGAATTCTCTAGAAAATAAACATTTTGCATTGCCGAAGTCTTTTTTTTTTTATCTCGAAGATTCTTGGATCACCTACAGAACTTAAGATTTGACAACCAGTTTTACAAGAACCTTGTCCAATATTTTCTCACATTCAACAGTCGGCCAAATCCCGCATTAAGTAGAGGCAGACACTGTAAACACAGATTAGTATCATTTGCTGAGGCCCTTGTGGGATTTCCTTTAGGGGAAAAAACAAAATCTGTGATAGAATAGCAGAGAACAAAGGGAAGAAGGCGAACAGTGACACAAGCAACCCCATGCCTGCATCATCGAAGGCAGTCAGTCGCCAGGGTTTCTGATGTGACCGGAGCTGCTTCCACACAAGAGCTTCTTTGGTTTCTTTGTGGAAGACTGTTCTACGATGGGCAGAGGGGAGGGGCAAGGGGCGGGGCCTCCACTTAGTACTTCAGATGGAGACCAGCGAGCAGTCTTATGTCAAGACTCTTCTTCAGGCTGCTGAAGTAAAGTACTTGCTATCCATGCAGGAAGGCCCGGTTCACTCAACTAAACTAGAAAAGACTGGGTTGGGCTGGGGTGGGCGTGGTTATTTGTAATCCCAGCCCTGGGATGTGGCAATAAGTGGATTTTGGCCTATGGACACCAGCTTAAGTTGATAAAATGAGAGACTGCTATAAAGGTGCATGTGGGGTGGGGGTTAGGTGGCGCTTGAGAACTCAGGCTTTTGCTTGTGCAACAGACGCTTCACCGACCTAACCTTTATGGTTCTCTAAATTAACACTCCACTGACTTAGTCAGGGTTACCGCTGCCTGGATGAAATGCCATGATCAAAAGCATGGTGGGGAAGAAAGGGTGTATTCAGCTTCCATATCGTAAACCACCACTGAAGGAGGCCAGGGCAGGAATCCAGAGGCAGGAGCTGATGCAGAAGCCATGGATGGGTGCTGCTTCCTGCATTGCTCCCTCCGGCTTGTTCAGCCCACCTTGTAAAAATCCCATCTGTAAGACCATCAGCCCACGGATCGGCTCTCCCCATCAGCTAAGAAAACACCTTACAGCTGGATCTTATAGTGGGCTTGTCTCAACCAAGGTTCCCTCCTTTCAGAGAGTTCTATCGTGTGTCAGGGTGACATAAGATTATCCAGCATTGTTGACATCTTGCCAACTTGACTCACGCCATCACTGTTAAGCCAAAATTTTTCCTTTCTTGCTCATCCCCAAGATTACACATTAATAAAGGCATCACAATACAAAACACTGCACAAACTTAAAAAGTCTCACAGCCTTGCAAATAAACACTTTAAAAGCTGTCTCTTTGGGCTGGTGAGATGGCTCAGCAGGTAAGAGCACCTGACTGCTCTTCCAAAGGTGCAGAGTTCAAATCCCAGCAACCACATGGTGGCTCACAACCATCCTTAACAGGATCTGACGCCCTCTTCTGGTGTGTCTGAAGATAGCTACAGTGTACTTACATATAATAAATAAATCTTTAAAAAAAAAGTTGTCTCTTTAAAAATACTCAGTCCATTTTAAAATTCAATTTTTCTGTAAACCCAAATCTCTCTCCTCTCTCTGTCTCTCTCTCTCTCGTTTAGTCTTTCAACTGTGGGCCCATGTAAAATCAAAAATAAATTCAGTCCTTTGTTCCTTCAAGAAGGAAGAGCCAGGGCACAGTCAAACCAAACCAAACCAAACTCCAGCAGCGTAAATAACACGATGTCTAAGATTCACTCATGATCTTCTGGGCTCCTCCACGCAGCTTGGTCACACTCTCTGCTCTCTGCAGAACACACAGCTTGTCCTTTTGGCCTCAGCTGATCCCCCAGATAACCAGAACCTCAGAGTCAAGTGGCCCCATAGAGTCTTTAGTCTCTGAAAGTTTACAAGCCAAGCCTCATGTTCGGCACTGCCCTCGACATTCTTAGAGTCTACGATCCTGCAGAACAACTTGTCAAGCACTAGCACTCAATGACTTTTCTTGCACAAAGTTCCAAAGTCCTTCCATAATCTTTCCCAAAACACAGGCAGGTCTGTCACAGTAGTACACTACTATGCTGGTACCGACTTGCATTAGTTAGGGTTTCTATTGCTCCAATGATTAACCAAGACCAAAAGCAACTTGGGGAGGAAATTGGGCTTATTCTTCCATATCACTATTTATCATTGAAGAAAGTCAGGGCAGGAGTTCATATAAGGCAGGAGCTGCTACAGGGGGCATGGAGGATGCTACTTACTGGCTTGCTCCTCATGGCTTGCTCAGCCTGTTTTCTTATGGAACTCAGAACCACCAGCTCAGGGATGGTCCACTCACAATGGTCTGGACCCTCAGGGATGGCCCCATTCACAATGGTTTGGACCCTCAGGGATGGCACCACTCACAATGGGCTGGACCCTCCCCAGTCAATCACTACTTAAGAAAATGACCTAGAGCTGCATCTTATGGAGGCATTTTCTCAATTGAAGTTTCCTTTCATTTGGGTTTCAATGACTCTAGCTGTGACAAGGTGATATAAAACTGTCTAGCACACTTGCAAACATCTGATGTTTATAAACCTGAATTTGGAGCTGTCCTGCCATTTTGGAATGGCCTTTACAGTTTATAGCCAAGGATCTTCTACACTAGTTTCTCTCAGCAAATAATTTGTGTCCATCTGTCCTCTGTCAGGCTCAGGGATGAAGGAAAATTTCACATAATTTCTTTTGCAGGATTCAAACTTCAAGCTCATTCTACCACACAGCATATGCTGCTTCTCTATACCATATTTCTAGCACCTTCCCTCCAAAGCCTTCAAGACTCCCTCATTTCCTGTTTGACTCTCTGGCTTTTAAGAGCAGTAAAATGCAGGGAATCCCCCTGTCTTAGTTTGGGTTTCACTGCTGTGAACAGACACCATGACCAAGGCATCCAGTCAGACATGATGCAGGTGGAGCTGAGAGTTCTACATCTTCATTTGAAAGCTGCTAGCAGAATACTGGCTTCCAGGCAGCTAGGATGAGGCTCTTAAAGCCCACACCCACAGTGACACACCTACTCCAACAAGGCCACACCTTCTAATAGTACCACTCCCTGGGCCAAGCATATACACACCATGACAGCCCCACTCCCAGAAATAAGATTTTTTTTCCCCTTTTAAGGAAGCTAAGAATATGAAAAGGCTGTCCATGGAATATGCTGTTGACGCTAATAGGTAGATGTTTATTGGAAAACTACTATGTTGGCAAGAAATAACCTTCCCTCTTGTGGATAAGGGCCTAAGTCCACAGATGACATCATCAGCGGGAGCCACAGAGACTGAGCAGTCCTATGCAGAGAGTCACACTTGGGTTCAAGCACTGCCTCATTACAGGACTCAGGAGTAGATGGTCATACTTCACAAACCCTGCCACAGAGTGGCCTTCAAGTTGGTAGCTTATTTACATCATAGAAACAAGCTCATGTTAGCGGTCAGGAATGCCTACCTCTCCAGTCCTACCCCTAAAGCCACTATAGCTAAAACCATTTGTCAGAACACCATTAATAATGGGGCATAAGAACTGAGCTTTATTTCTTCAATAGTAACACATGCTTCTTCTAAAGAGATTATATTTATTCCTTTATGTTTTCTTTTTTGTGGTGCACAGAATTGAACTCAGGACCTCGTGCAAGCCAGGCGAGAGCTTTGTCACTAAACTCTAACCCAGATCCAAGAGGTACCGTTAAAGATCCCCAAATCTGAGAAGAGTCCAGTAAAAATAACTTCATTGAAAAGGATGTATTAGATGCAGAGGCATCAAGGCAAGCGGTCACAGGAGTGTTTGGATAGGTCAGCAAGTTGGGATGGTTACAGGGCCAGCATAAAAGGGAGAGAGGGGACCAATGGGAACAGACTAGGTAGCTCGGGATGGTGGAAGTGACTGCAGCATGTGTAGAAGACCTTTTATTTTATTTTTTTACTTTTATTTTTATTTTTTATTTTTTGGTTTTTCGAGACAGGGTTTCTCTGTATAGCCCTGGCTGTCCTGGAACTCATTCTGTAGACCAGACTGGCCTCGAACTCAGAAATTCGCCTGCCTCTGCCTCCCTAGTGCAAGAGGATAACGAAGAAACAACTCACTGGGAAGGAGAAAGTGTTATATAATTACATTGTTGCTAGGTGGACACCCACTTTGGCTACTGTGTCGGGAATGAATTTAAGGCCATTCTAGCTCCACTGTCTTATCTCAAGTGTGAGATGATTCCCCTTGGTCATGTATGAATATGGAGAAGGGAGAGGAGACAGACTGAAGGACGATGTGGCAGGAGACTGGGTTACAGCCTGCAGTCATTACGAATGTTTTCAACAAAGAAAAGTGTTATAAACAAACATAGAGCAACTCTGGGGGTGTGAATGTGAGCTCTCCCTGAAGGGTGTTAGTCTCCACTGTAGGAAGGAGGGCCGTGAGCCCTAAGCGAGACTGTGAAACTCAATTCACTTCAGCACTAGTGAAACACCCCACAAATGTCAAGTGTGGGCTTGGTTCTGTTCAGACTCCGGGTCAGGGCTACTCCAGGGGACAGAGAGCCACCTGCCAAAACCCCAGAATATGGCAGGCTTGAGGACAGAGGTCAGTTCTGTCTTCCTCAGAAACCGAAGCTATAGGATAGGGTATTGCAAATTTTCTGAGGGAACTTCCCTGAACTGGCCCTTTTGCAATTTTTTTTCCATTAAGAATAACAACAGGGACTTTTTCCACCTGTTGTGTAAGGATGTCCTTAATCACTGCTGTATAGGGGACAATAGCAGATATTTCATACTGAAGATGTCTTATAATTTCAAAAAGTAACATGCATTAACATATCTAAATGATGGGGCTGGAGAGGCGGCTCTGCAGTTGAGGGTGCACACTGCTCTCATAGGGGACCTGAGTTTAGTTCCCCCCACCCATACCCAGTGTCTCACACCCTGTAGCTCCAGATCAGGGTGATCTGACGCTTCTGACCTCCACAGGACCTGGCCTCATGTCCACACTGAGACATGTTTGTACATGCTCACAACAAAATGTAAAAGAAATCTTTAGAGAATATCTATATGCTATAGTTGATGGATGGTCCTGAGCTACTGACTAGTAAGATCCACAGTAACCTGGAGATCATAATACTTGCTGGGAACCTGGCAGAAGGCTTCCTGGTTAATTTATTCCCAATTCCATATTTTAATCAAACCATTCTCTGTGTGGCTGTATCTCTGCAATGCCAAAATTTGCAAGTGGGTCACATTACTGAGGTGTCGAAAAATTCAGCCTTTCACACACAGGACGTGGCAAACCAAGATGTAGATGCTGGCTGGAGGAAACAAGAACTGGGTCAGTGAACTAATCAACCGCCAAAAATAAATTTCAGAGAAGATATTAATAATAGGTAAAATCAAACGGAGACAAGTGCGTTGGTTTCCTCTTCCCAAAAGACTGACAGTGATATTGAAGGATGCTAACTGAGACAGGGAGACCATTCCCATCAGTCAAGGGTGGAGCTTGTGGAAGCAGAACCAATGGCAGATGCCACAAGAAAGCCACCAGGGACATGGACCTGTACTAATATTAAGTGGGGAGTCCACAGTGACTCCTACAATGTTTCCTACAATGATCAGATAGATGCACACCATTTCCTATAAAATTTAAAATTAAAAAGTAAGTCCATAAAATAATGAGGCAGGGCTAGGGATGTGGCACGGTCAGTTGAGCACTTGCCTGGCGCACACAAAGCCCTGGCCAGCTCAGCCTGATGTAAACTGGCCATGGTGTCACAGGCTTGAAGTCCCAGCACTGAAGAGACGGAGCAATGGGAGCAGGAGTTTCAGGTCACTCTTGGCTGGGTAGGAGTTGGAGGTGAGATGAGACCCCCCCCATCTTGAAAAAGTCAAAAGAAAAACTTAACAGGAGCTCCCCAGACCTCTTCGTGCTGGCTGACTCCCCTGGCCAGTAAGTTAGCGGGGCTTTCTTTCCCTTTATGAACATTTCCCCCCAGATCTCATGGAATATTTCTCAGAGGAAGTGAGACTTCCAACTGACTGAAATGACTAAAGAGAATTCCTTCAAAAGAATGTGCCATATAACTTAGAAAACAGGACTTGGAAGGAGTTAAGACCCACTGGCCTCATTAACATGCAGTTTTGTATGCGCGGTCAAGGGCATCGGGGACTCTACTCCTTTGTGGCTCTTAGTATCCTCACGAGTCTGCCTCTAGGCTGGAATAACCTCGTCACCTGACTTTCCTGTAACCTTTATTATTTTTGGCTTCATGAGGTGCATTCATGCACACATGGGTCCTTTTCCATTTCCCAAAAGTCCCTTGTAGGATATCAATTTCTTACCCAACTCCTCTGTGACACCACACTTATTCTTTTTGAAGAAAGCACGGGACATCTCCAGAGTTTATAGACAAATAATCCATTCTGATTACAGCTCAGTTCTACAATAGTTTCAAGTGACTTTGAGTTTAATATTGCTCCTTGACTTGGTAGTTCTTAACTCTCCCACAGAACTAGCTTATGCATAGAATTGATTTGGGCAGGGAAATGGTTCAGTAGGTAAGGACACTTGCCACCAGCACCGTGTCATAGAGTCCGACCTGAGAACCCCACAATGTGGAAGGAGAAAAGTGATCCCTGCACTTTGTTCTCTGAACTTCATACTTTAGTGGGATGTAGCTGGCTGTGCTGTGTGTGCACACACAAATATGCAAATAAATCTAATTTTTAAATGATCTGCTTGTTTGGTATTGCTTTTAATAATGATGGCAGAAGCAGGACTTAGTGGCTCGTGCATTCAAGGGGTGGAGGCAGGAAGATCACAAGTTTGAGGCCAGGGTACTTGTCTCAGCAAAATAGTTTAAAGAAAAAAAAAAAAAGATAGTGAAGAAAATCTTGTTAATTATCCTAGCCTCAAACTGGAGTTGATCATCATTAACTTGAAAGGACTTCACAGTGAGTGACTCCTGCTTAGTAGACCATCCAGGTATCTGCATATAACGATTTTTAGTCCTCACCCACACCAACAGGTTCATAATGCCAGGCACCTGAAGTTGTTTCTTCTCAGTTTGTAGGATTGGGAGGGAGGGGCAGGGGATGGGAGGATGGGTGGGCTCTGCTGGAAGTTGCCACTGAACAAGGAATGAATGGTTCCAATCCCTTTTACAGAACCTACTTCCTGCGCTCTAAATGCCCTCTGACATTTCCAGAGCTGCTGTTTATTTGGGGACTTGTGAGATGTGAAAGGTCTTTGTTTAAGCCACAATATTTATGAATGGCATAAGACAAAGACTCGGGGCACGTTTTAGGCAGTCATGCGATCTCTACGGGAAGGAAACAGGGTGTTGAATGACCAGAGAGTCAAGCGGCAAATCCACCTGAGAGGGAGGGTGCGGTGTGGCAGCCACCTAGGTGGCCTCAGCCACTTCTTCCCTCCCATCTATCAGCCTGAGTCCCTGGGCCAAGGAAAGCTTGTGCTCTAGGACTTCATTCTAGCCAAGGGGACTCAGAAATTGCATAAAGGAGAATGAGTGTTTACAAAGAAAGTGACACCTGCTTCCCATGCATTTAAAAAACCCTTGGGTATATCAACCGTCTCCTGCATACGTTTTTAATATTATTTTATCCACTGAAATATTTCCTTGACATACACCGAACTTTACAATGGTCTATTATAGTAGGAAGGGTCACAGGATTGTTCTTCTGTCTTCTCAAATGAAATATAAAGGAAGCTACTTACCTAAGTTCACATGCTAAGTTCTTGGAAAAGGTCTTTGACTACTCAACTGTATCAGGCGTCAGTAAGAGGAAATGGGTCATCTTTCAAAATATAGAATTTAAATACACTAGCAGTTATGTAACTATTTTGCATTTTAGTCCTCGATTTTCAAAAAAGGATTACAGTGTGGTTAACTAGCAATATGGGAGCTGAATCCCTAAAATAAAAATTCTTTCATATTTTAAAGCTACAGACACTCGATGTTTCTGGGAGACAACTAGACAGTTGCTCTCTCTGACTTTGTGCTTGTGGTGTGGGATGTGGGCTCTTAGCATTTCGCTCCAGCTGCTTTTAGTCTTGTTGCTTGTTGTCAAGTCTCCTCACCATGACAGACTCATCTCTCAGGAACTGTAAGCCAAAGTAAATCTTTTTGTCTATAAGTAGCTGTAGTCGTGTTATTTTATTATAGTAACAGAAAAGTAACACACACAAAGGAAAAGGACATTGTGTTTGTGTGTGTGTGTGTGTGTGTGTGAGAGAGAGAGAGAGAGAGAGAGAGAGAGAGAGAGACAGAGAGACAGAGACAGAGAGACAGAGACAGAGACAGAGA
>NC_034597.1:105940755-105979723 GCF_900095145.1 Mus pahari
AGAGAGAGAGAGAGAGAGAGAGAGAGAGAGAGAGAGAGAGAGAGAGCGAGAGCGCAATAACTAACTTCTTTGGATACATACTCTCCTGTGCATGATATAGAATTGCTTTATAGTGAGGCTTGGCAACAAATTTTTAACTTGCTGCGTTCACTGAAGGATACATTAAGCTGGTGTTTTTCTTCTAGCAGCACAAAAAGGTAGGAAAAAAATCCTTAGATCATATGAATTAAGAAACAGTCATGGCTGGCCATGGTGGCACACACCTTTGATCCCAGCACTCAGGAGGCAGGGGCAAGAGGGTCTTATTGAGTTTGAGGCCAGCCTGGTCTACATTGTAAGTTCTTGGACACCCAATGTAACTCAGAGAAACTGTGTCTCAACAAAACAAAACAAAACAAAACAAGAAAGAAAGTATCAGTCCTCAGTCACTGTGTGTGTATGATTTGCCTGTAGGAGATAAAACATTTCAGCCTTATTCTCACTGAAGAGACCACACTCTCACTGAATAGCCACAAAAACAACCAAACAAGCAAACAGAGAAGAGAAGCACAACTCAGGCTATGATCGAAGTGCCAGCAGCTAGCCCAGGTCTAACCTCTCCCCATCCTCTTACTGCCTCCGCAGATCCCTCCCTCCTGAGCTATTGATTCAGCGTAGCAGACCCCCTTCTTCTGCGCTACACTGAAGTGGCAGCCCCAGCACCAGGCTGCTTCCTCATGGACATACACTCGACACAGGAGTAGACAGGGTCCTTTGTTCCACAGCTGCGCAGCACAGTAGGGTTATTCTGTGAGAGCAGTAGAACCAGTCCATAATGACTTGTCACCCAGAGGGATCACTCAGGCATGTTGCTTCTCCAGCAGTCAGTAGACTTTAGCTATTTTCCTAGCATTGGTTTCTGTTCACATCCCTTGCCTCCTGTTTTCATGTCAGCGTTAAAGATAGCATTTGCAGAGCTGGTCAGGGATACAATATGTACCTGCAACTGTTACCACCTGAGAGATGGAGGTAGGAGGTTCAGGAATTCAAGATCATCCTAGGATACATAAAATTGCAATCTTAAGGCCAACCTGGGCTAATAGAACCCCATCTCTGAAAGATAAGTAAAAATAAATACAGTAAAAAATTCAAGCATTTAAAGACTTTATGGACTTACAAAATATACAGATATACAAGAAAATATTAATAGGGCCTTGGGAGCTGCTGGAAGTATTTTTTTTCTTATAGTGGAGCGGGTACAGCAAAGACACCTAAAATAAAGTGGGAAAGTCCACTGACAGATAGCACCAAGCAGCGGTCATGTGTGTGGTGTGCCAATGCGAAGAGAGCAACCAGGACCCAGACAGTAGTGGGCCGTGTGCAGAGCAGGCTGGAGGGAGGTCCTGCTAACAGTAGTGGGCCGTGTGCAAAGCAGGCTGGCGGGAGGTCCTGTTACAGATAACTTCATCACTCTTTGAAAGGAATCATGGAGAACTTTCTTTGTGAGGTTCCGCAAGATATTCTAAATGCATCCGTGTCTTCTCCTAAACCCCAAAGACACAGTACACCCCATCTGCCTTATCCATCCAGAAAGATCACCGAGTGGCTGTCTCTTCCTACCCTGGCAGAAATCACAGCCCGGAGATGCAGACACATTTGGGGGATTTCATTGTGGTGTTTTTAAACCATTGTTTTCTCGAGCATGTTGGCCCCGGTGAACACTATAATTTAGCGTTGGATACAATTCCCTAAGACTTTTCATCGAAACCACAGAGCTGTGATTGCACCCCTTCACGTTGCTCCTTTTGCTTACAGTCACAGCTTTGCCTGGCAGCCCCGTGAACCCCGGCTCCTCACTGCCATATCTGTCACTTCTTCTCCTCCTTTCCCACGGCCACTGAGACCAAACCATGTTTATTTTAAGCCCTTAATTCATCCTTTTAAAGACCACATTTAAGTGTCTTAGACGTTTTTACTCAAAAGAGGGCGCAAATTTCTCATAAAAAATATCATATCAATAACTCATGAAATTTTGTTGCTCATGACAGTGTTTAAATCCAGTAGCTGCTGTAACTTAGAGCAGCGTGTGACATGCATGTGAAATCATTCCTCAGTCTGTGAGGCCTAGTTAAAAGCTCTTTGCTTCTTTACGGCACACCTATGGTCTTAACACCACTATTTCATGTATGTCTGGATTATTTACTTTATGAATGTATATGCTTTAGATACCAGTGATAGTGGGGCAAAGTTTGTTTGGCTGCAGGAGTGAGAGGTCCGTATCCGGGTTTGTCTACTGACATCAACACCACCAGTTTCTTACTCCTATGTGACACCTGCTCATTTAGAACCGAGAGAGTAAGGCAGTCGTTTTTTAAGTTTCAAGGTTTGGGAGTTCTGTCTTTCTTACAAGTTATGCTTAATAAAACTTCCTCACCACAATGGGCTTAGGAAGCACCCTGCTGTTGACAAGTGTGTGACTTGGAACACCAGGCACATTGGCCACGTGGCCTAGTGGCCCAGGGCCACAACTGAGAAGTCAGCAGCTGTGCATGCTAAATTGAGCTCTGTCATTAACCTGCTGAGGGACCTTCTACAAAGTGCTTGATTCCAGCCATGAAAATAAGCATAGGTGCCACGGCCCGACAATAGAGCTAAAGAAAACCGGGCCGTGTGCACAAAGTAAACCAAACTCCCTGTATGCTGTGTCTCCTTTCCTTCTTGTCAGAGAGACTTTGGAGTGACAGATCGTAGGCTCCTGCCTTAGTTTTCAAAAGGCCAATATGAGTGAATGCACACAAGTGGGGGGAATAGCCAGTGTGCGTAGGGGCACAAACTCTATAGCACTGTGAGGTTACTTCAGGACTCCAACTCTCCAGTCTGCTCATGTGTGTTCACACTATGTCATGTGTGCTCATACACCATCTTATGTACATGCACCATATGTGTGCTTGCACTCCTTCGTGTGTGCTCACACTGTCCTGTGTGCTCACATACCATCACGTGTGCATACACCATTATGTGTGCTCACCCTCTGTCCTGTGTACTCATACTCTGTCTTATGTGCATACACCGTTGTGTGTGCTCACCCTCTGTAATGTGTGTGCACACACCATCATGTGTGCTTACATGCTATCATGTGTGCTCACACTCTGTCCTGTCATGTGTGCTCACACTCTGTCATGTGTGCTCACATGACATCATTGTACACACACCATTATGTGTGTTCAACCTCTGTCCTGTGTACTCACACTATGTCATGTGTGCTTATATGCTATCATGTGTACTTACACTCTGTCCTGTCATGTGTGGTCACACTCTATCATGTGTGTTCACACTCTGTCACCTTTTCCCCATCTTGGCTCTGCATTGGACGGATCCTTCTTCCCTCCTCATCTTTCCCTTTTCTTCCCCCATTCCATCTTGGCTTTCCTTTGTTTTCACTGAAGAGCAGAAGGAAGCCATGCCCTCTCACAGTCTTTATTTCCCCCTCCACGGTTAGGCATGCCAGAGCTCTAAACTCCTAATATCAAGGCAGAGAAAGAGAGAAGATGGATTTCAGGTCCATTAAATCCCAGTCCTGGGAAGGATTGTCTAGGTTAAGTTTTGTTTCTGACAATGTTTTTGAGTGGCTAAGTTAATTGATGAGGGGGACCCATCTTCACCGTGGCCAGGACCATTCTCTGAGCTGCATAAAATAGAGATACCAAGCAGGGACTCATGCCTCTTCTTCCTCTGGATTTAATGTGGCACTCCCTCGAGTTCCTACCACTGTGATTCCATTACGACCTGCTGCAGCCTGGAGTCAGGAGCCAAGCAGACCCTTTCTCTGGTAAGTTGCTCTTGCCAGAGCATTTTACCACAGCAGCGAGAGAAGGAACTACAGGAGGGCACAGCATGAAGACCTAAGTCAGGTCCCTGTGGCCCACTCAAATCCCAGGTGCCATCGCCTGCATGTAACCCAGAGCTCAAGGACAGAGGCGTGCAGAGAGCCCAGTGCCAACCACCCTGGCCAAGTTAATGAGTCCCAGGTTCAGTGAGAGACCCTTATTTCAAAAAAGAAAAGGTGAGTGACTGCGGAAGATGCCTCTGGGATCAGCCACTGTCTGCCACATCTCCCGCATGAACGTGTCCATAAAATATCCCTGCCCCCTCCCAACACACACCCCTAAAGAGAACATAACACTGGCTCATGCTATATCCACTCATTATGCCAAAGTTCAATTATTTAGAAGCATTACTGCTTCTTTTAGATTTTTCATATGTAAAATGGAACTCATGCTTGTTTCTTTACAACCATAGTAGTCAGGGCACATGAAAACTGTGATTGTACAGTAAAAGCCACTGTTTCATCTATGCAAGGACTATTTACCTTAGAATGTACACATTTAAAAATCAGTGTGATTTCAAAACAGTCAAATGCACAGCTCATCTTCACCACGGTTTTCCTAGAAGCTAAATACTGCACTGGAAGCCTGTGGGCTGCGTTCATTAACCAATACTGGAATCTCGAGGCCAGGGTCACAGTCATAGTCATGGCTATGACAATGAAGGGCCATGGTCATGTTTGTTCAGGAGCAGGCAAAGCAAATATTAGCACACATAGGCTCTGAAACCCATCCTTCAGGAAATTCAGTCTGCAGACTGCTTGCCTAGCGTTCGCAAAGCCTGGCTCAGGCCCCAACACCACCTAGAACAGACAAGCTTGTGTATGCTCACGATCCTAGCATACGGGGTGTGGAAGCAGGAGGATCCGAGCTGTAAGGTTATCTTCATCTATAGAGTGGGTTTGAGGCTGGGATGAGCTATGTGAGACTCTGCCTTGAGACCAAGAGGCATCCAGAATTTTCCAAGTGCTCTGGAGCACAGATCGATGTCATTTAATTTAAGATCAGCGTCATTTAAGTAGGTGTAACTGACTGTTTTTCTTTTCTTATACACGATACATAAATTCCTTGAAAGTTAAAAATCACTGACTCATAGAAAGAGAGGTACAAGAAACTGCCACTTCAGTCCTTCAACCCTCAGCTGTAGGAGATGCTCCCACATAGCTGTTCTGGCAGATTCTAAGCAGCAAATTCCAAAGCACTAAATTCATACTGTGTGATTCCAGAATGTCACCTGAGGGCACAGGCCCCCTCCTGTAGGTTCCCTATTCTTGCTATTTAAAAAAAAATTAAAAACAAAAGAAACAAACAACAAACCAGATTCAGGTGGAAACTCAAGGAAATTTTATTGGAATTTGAGAGACAGGCTGACAGAGCAGGCAAGCCAGGGCTCTCAGCAGCCAGTTTGAGGAAGAGATGGGTAAGAGGAAGACAGAGTCATGCTGTCTGAAGCAGAGGTAAGAAAGTCGGTACACTATACTGTGAACATACATATGCCTGTGCGGATGAGTGTGTGTGTGTGTTATATGTGTGTGATATGTGTGAATAGTGTGGTATGTGTGTTGTGTGTGTGTGTGTGGTGCATGTGTGGTATGTGTGTGGTGTGTGGTGTGTGTGTGTGGTGTGTGTGGTATGTGTGTTGTGTGTGTGNATGTGTGTTGTGTGTGTGTGTGTGGTGCATGTGTGGTATGTGTGTGGTGTGTGGTGTGTGTGTGTGGTGTGTGTGGTATGTGTGTTGTGTGTGTGGTGCATGTGTGGTATGTGTGAATAGTGTGGTGTGTGTGTGTGGTGTGTGTGGTGTGTGTGTGTGGTGTGTGTGGTGTGTGTGGTATGTGTGGTGCATGTGTGGTGTGTGTGTGGCGTGTGTGGTGTGTGTGTGGTATGTGTGTGGTGTGAGTGTGTGTGGTGTGTGTGGTGTGTGTGTGGTATGTGTGTTGTGTGAATATGTGTGGTATGTGTGGTGTGTGGTATGTGTGGTGTGTGTGGTGTGTGGTATGTGTGTGGTGTGTGTGGTGTGTGTGTGTGGTATGTGTGTGGTGTGTGTGTGATGTGTATATGGTGTGTGTATATGTGTGTATGTGTATGTTGGTGTGTATGTGTGTATGGTATGTGTGTGGTGTGTGTGTGTGTGGTATGTGTATGGTGTGTGGTGTGTGTATGTGTGTGGTGTGTGTATGGTGTGTATGTGTCATGTGTGCCCTGTGTGTGGTGTTTGTGTGTGTGTATGTGTGTGTGTGTGTGTGTGTGTGTGTGTGTGTGTGAGCACAAACTCGGTGTCTCCTAGGAGAGGAGGCCAGAGAGAGAATTCCCAGAGGTCAGGGCAAGCAGACTTAGGACTTATATCCATGTTGTAAAACAGATATAAAGAGGAAAAAGAAATGTCACCTTTCTGGGCTGCCAAGATCCACTGTCTGATTCCCATCTGTGGGAAACAGCACATGGCAGAAGGAAAGAAACGACTACCAGAGGCCATCCTCTGAATACTATACTGTGTGTCATCACGTGTATGTGCCCACAATAAATGATAAATGAATAAACAAATAAATGTAAGTAATTTATTTTCAAAAGCCGAGCCATGGTGGCACATGCTTTTAATCCCAGCACTCAGGAAGCAGAAGCAGGTGAATCTCTGAGTTCAAGGCCAGCCTGGTCTACAGAGTGAGTTCCAGGACAGCCAGGGATATACAGAGAAACACTGTCTCAAAAACAACATTTTTTTTCTCAAAAGAAAAAGAAAAGGCTACAATTTTTGAGTTAGAAGTATATTTAAAGTATAAATGACAAGACATCATATTCATATCAAGATTATAGATAGAAAGTGTTTATTCATAGAAGATTATTTACAAAGAACAAAAATTAGACAATTATAGGAGATATTTTGAAAGTTTACACTTAATGTTCCATCCAATATTTTAAGTCATTTATCCTTTTGACTAATAAAATTAAGGTCAGTTACTATGGACTGCCATAATATCCCATTTCTCTGGTATCTATATTTTAATTTTTACTCCTCTTAGTCACATCTGGAAGGGAGCAGGTTATATAGCAGAGTTCTGTTCTTTGCTTTTCTCCCGCACAGTATAGGGACTCGAGAGTCTGGAGGGCACACAGAATGGCATTCAGGCTGCTTAACCAAATTTTGTGAGCTGCTGTGCCAAAAGAATTACAATTAACCTTTCATATTGTGTTCTTGGTGGTGCGAAAAAGCCATTGTAAACACCAGAGGATTACACAGACGGACAAATTGTGTGGGGAAGTTGCTGGCGTCGGGCATATTTCTTGTTAGGAAGACTCATCCCCGCCCTAACCCCCACCGCGTCCTAGAGGTGTGGCGTTCGTAATAATCACAGGTAAAACGTGACATTCCCTTTCTTCTTCAGCTCTTAAGCCTCACAGACCCTAAATCAAGCAGAAACAGCCATTGCTCGGAACCGTAGAGGGGCGCGTCTCTTTTCTACCGTGTCATAGGCATTCAGCCAATGGCTGATTCCTTTTCCGGGTTACTGTTCAGTCGTCCAGAGTCAGCTGGTTCTGCATCAAGGGGCCACGCATCCTCCTAGGGACCTCTGATGTCATCCTTGTTTGAAGCAGTCTCTTGTTTGATGCTGTGTTTGCTAGGCTAACTGGCTCATGATTTTCCCAGGATTCCAGACTTGGCCTCCCATTTTGCCATAGGTACTTCCATATTTAGGGTCACTGTTGCTGTGACAAAACGACATGAGCAAGCAACTTGGGGAGGTGTCGGAGGTGTCTTAGGGTGAGCAGACACCATGACCAAAGCAACTCTTATAAGGAAACATTTAATTGGGACTTGCTTACAGATTGAGAAGTTCCATAATCATCAAGGCATGACAGCATCCAGGCAGGCATAATGCAGGGGGAGCTGAGAGTTCTACATCTTCATCTGAAGGCTTCCAGGCAGCTAGGACTAGGGTCTTAAAGGCCATGCCACAGTGACACACCTACTCCAACAAGGCCACACCTCCTGATGGTGCCAGGCCCTGGGCCAAGCATATACAAACCATCACAGTAGTGAAGGGTTCATTTGAGTTGTGCTTCCACATCACAGTTCATCACTGAAAGAAGTCAGGACAGGAACTCAAGCAGGGCAGGAACCTGGAGGCAGGAGCTGAAGCAAAGACCATGGAGGGGTGCTGCTGACTGGCTTGCTTCCTCTGGCTTGCTAGCCTGCTTTCTACAGAACCAGGACTGCCTGCTCAGGGTGGTAGCACCACCCAAAATGGGCTGGGCCCTCCACCATCAATAACTAAAGAAAATGCCTTACATGTTTGCCTATAGCTGGATCTTATGCAGGCATTTTCTCAATTGAAGTCCCCTTCTCTCTGAAGACTTTAATTTGTGTGGCATTGCCATAAAACTCACCAGGACAGATATGGTGAGATCCCAGGCCACCCCTGGCTTCACATAGGTAGTGGGGTCCAGACTCAGATCCTCCCACTTGTGCTGCAGTCTCCACCAGCTGAACCAGTGCATAAGCCCGCTTATGAAGAGTTTACCAGCAGGATTATAGTTGGGAGAAGAATGATAGCCTTCAACTTTCAAATGTTATTTAAATCTTGCATATGGTGATTCTGACTTTTTTCCAGCACTGAACTCGGATAAGTTTTCAAATTCACATCTTTTGAAAGAGTGGACATATGTCAATGTTGATCCAGTTGATATGCTATTCCAATATATGGTTGATGACATAATATACATTAAGAAGTCGCCTGTGGATTATGGTTTCCTCACCTGAAAATACTAAATTAAATAATCTTGAAGAGTACTTTCTAACTCTAGCCTTCTAGAGCAATAAAATTCACATCTTATTATTTTTTAAAATGATTCCAAATTAAAGTATCACAGTGCTGAAAACACTTCATGTGTGTGTGTGTGTGTGTGTGTGTGTGTACACTCATAAAACTGCTCCTGACATAGTGAAGATGCATCGCTCACAGTGAGGCACACTGGTGAACTTCAATTCACCTGTTGCAAAATCAACTCAACGTGCTGAAATTCAGTAAGGACACTGGGCACCTGTTCAAATACTTCTACTTATGAAAACGATTTTCCTGAAAAAAAAAAAATTTAACTCAGGTCTGTGTGTTTGTTCTTACACTTAGTAGGCACAGAATGAGTTACTGTGTGAGTTACAGGGAGCTGTCTTGGTAGGAGGCAATTTCCCAATAAAGGGTGTAGACTGTAGAACAGAGCTGGCTATTTATCCAGCTAATGCTGCCCAGGAGTAATCTCTCTGTCTCTGTGAGTGTCTCTGTCTGTGTCTCTGTCTCACACACACACCCTGAAAAGAATCATCTATAATACAGAAAACCCAGGGCTGTGAAGAGTTCTCCCTTCTTCCTATCAATCTAAATGATTTCCACACTCATTTGAACTTAGTTTTTCTCCTCCCTTCTCCTAACTTCCTTTGGCCCCGCCCTTTGGCCCCGCCCATCTGCTTCCTGGTATCTTTCTTCTCTAGCTCTTGGCACCAACCTCTTTTTTTGTTGGCAGTTCAACACTTTTTGCCTTTTTTAGTTTAAAATTTACAAAATAATTCATCCACATCCACCTACTTCGGTGTATATTTGATCAATATTATTCTCTTTTTGTATTTTTTGAGACTGGGTCTGGAGGCAGTCTTGGCCTTGTGCCAGGATTTTTGTGATGCTGGCGACTGACTACAGGGACTCCTGCATGCTGGGCAAACCCTCTATCCACTGATCCTCATCTCCAGTTCTGAGCAACCCCATCCTTACAGAAAATGTAATCATACACTTTCAGAGAGAAGACCTATGAGCAGACCAAAGAGCATCCAGAGGGGACCAGGCCTATTCAGAGTGGCGGCCATAGACATGCATCGGTCTTTGTATCTATCACATCCCAGACCTTTGGATACATTGTGTTTAATCTTCACAAGACCTTGAAGGAAGTCATTTTCATTACTGTTATATAAAGAAGTGATGCAGACCAAGATACAGCAAGAGATGGACTTTCTGCCTATGTCCATAGTCTGTCCTCCATCCACATCACCTACTTTTTTAAGTACAGTGCACTACCATGCTTTACCATGTATCTAATATTAAGAAAAAAGAACATAGGACTAGATCCATACATAGGTTTTCTTTTCAAGATTCTTGTCCATACACCCCCCCCCATCTATAACAACAGCTTCCTTTACATATATGAGGTGGGGCTAGAGAGTGATGTATGAAGGTGGGGGTGGGGCTAGAAAGTGATGTGTGAGGGTGGGGTGGGGCTAGAGTGTTGTGGTGAGGGGAGAGACTATAAAGTGATGTGGTGAGGGGTGGGAGTGGGGTAGAGAGTGACATGTGAGGGTGGGGGTGGGGCTAGAGTGAAGGTGGGGGTGGGGCTAGAGTGAGTGTGAGAGTGTGAGTGGGACTACAGAGTGATGTGGTGAGGGTACCAATGGAAGCCCCTGGTCCTTTTCTTGTTGATGTTATCCGTGGATAATTGGATGGAAACCTGGGAGCCTTTTAGTGTTGGAAGTGTTCAGGAGTGCTCAGAGGGGAGGGGGTGATCCTAGAAACTCCTTCATTTTACAAATAAAGAAGCTGTAAATAATCAGAAAAAATGACTCGTTCAGAAAAATAACCACTTAATTGCTGGCCCTACCTGGGTGAGTGAATTGAGTTAGAACACCCTCTGCTCATTGACCAATAGCAGGAAGTCATCCTGTCCTACAAGGTCAGGAGTTTCTAGTACCCCAGAGTGAGAGGCACTTCAAACGGGAAGAGTGTTCAGCTGTGAGCTACAGGATCCAAATGTTCCCAAGGTAGCTCATGAATGGCAATGTGTGTTTCAAACAGACGCCTGAAAAGCAAATCTCAAGATAAAAGCATCAACTGTAACAGGTCCAGGAAGCAATTCATGAGTGGGTCCAGCCTCAGAGGCAAAGAAAGAAAGAAAGAAAGAAAGAAAGAAAGAAAGAAAGAAAGAAAGAAAGAAACATTGGTGTGCTCACAACTTGCAACAGAGTAAAAATGAGTACAGATATATGTGTATGTCCCTGCATGTGCAGTGATGTACATGTGACTCTGTGTGTGTGTGTGTGCGCGCGCGCGCGCGCATGGGTAGAAGTGTTTACTCCCTGAGGGCTCTTGTCACTGCGCACTGCATCTTTACACTAAGTAGACTCCAAGCGTCACAGAACTTTTATAGAACACCAAGGGTGACTCACATGAGGGAGAAGAACACAGATACACTATTCTAATGATAATTGTGGCATTAGTGCCTTTGTTAACAGGTCTTTGTAACAACACTTGGTTGCTAAATAGCTGTTTAGATAACACCTTCATCTGGGGCTTCCTTTCTTCCCAGCTGATTAACAGCATGCTACCTCACTGGAATCTAGGAAGGAGCTAATGTATACTGAAACCAAACTTGATGCTTAGAAAATCCTTGAGCTGTGGTGAAAGGCACACCTGTGTTCTTTGGCAGGTAAACTGAATCTCAAGTAAAGAATTTCTGCAAATCTCTCCTTCAGTTGGCCAAACAGGTTTTCACTCCCATTGAACAACTGGGGTTTGGGGGTGGGGGGAACCCTCTATTTTCCCTTAATGACCACACTAATACCACACAAATCACTTTTAATACTAAGGCCTTAGCAGTGGGAAGGATGTTGTGTTTCAGTGGATAAAATAGCTTCAAACACATGTGTAATTTATACATCAATTAGAGCTTCTTGGAGTAGGAACAGATACTTTCTAATGAGAAAGTTATGATTAAGATGTTACCCTGAACTAATTAGAAAAGGCTATTTTCTTGATAAAAATATGTTTACACTTAAGAATGGTGAAATGAAGGTGTCAGAGAGCTGAATCCTAGTGAAAATACAAAGGCTGTTTGGAACTAAATAATCTTAAAGCAACACAATACATTTATCTTTCTTTTTAATATCCTCTGTCTGGTCCATTTTCATTTTCTGCATACTTCTATGTTAGAGTGTACAGCTCTCTGTAATGCCATCAGCAACATTCTGACTACATTGTTTTGAAAGTTTAAGGTGCAAAACATTTAAACTGAATGCTTGACTCATTACATACTAGTCTTTAGCCATTAGGGAATGTATTTTTCCATTTTTGTGGGCTCAAAAAAAAAAATGTAACTTTTTACAGTACATCTGTAATGTAGTCTAGGGAGCTTAACACTGTCCAATCTCCTAGCAAGGGCAAAGAATAAAAGAGAAAAAAACATCAGTCAAGTCCACAGGCGTGACGACCCTGGCTCAGGAACGAGCAGCATTGCTGTCCTGATGTAATTTATGGATTGTTTGTGGCACTTCCCACTTGTTTTAAGTTAAAACTATGTCGCAATCTCTACAGCAATAGACTATTTCTATTTTAAAGTTTTCAACAAAGAGATTAATCTTCTTTCTCTCCCTAATACACACCATCTGTTATGCTAAACTGTTTGTACACATATTCACTAGTCTCTGCTCTTGGAGCTGAGGTCCCTGAAGTAGCTTCTACTGGGAGCTTGGAGAGTCAGGCTACCCTGGAGGTTTTGGCTTCATTAGTGAGTGATGTGGTAAGTCAGGGCCAGGGGTACGAGGAGTTCTCCCTTGAAATTTACAACATCTTGCTTCTGGAAGCTTTGTTTGCATAGCTCATGATCGGTGGGTTGTTTCTCCCAAGTGCCACAGACAGAAATATAGTACATTTTAAACTTTCAGAGAGAAAACAAGAAACAATTTCCACAGTGTGCCGCTGGAGCCAAATAGTGGAATTTACAACCAATCACTTGGTAAGCATGAACCTAGGAGAGGTATAACCACAACTCTAAACATTTTTTCTTATCAAAATATTTTTGTGCCAGTGTTCTGTCAAGTAAAAACAAGAAATGGTTAACAAATTATCAAGACAGAGCAAAAAGCCTGTGATCAAGGACAAAAAAAAAGTAATTTGGATAATACTAATTCTAACCACCTTCACAGAGACTAGTCAGACTCAAAATACAAAATTAGACCAGGAATGGGGGTCAGGAAGAAATTTGACATGAAACTATGACAAAGGGCAGGAACCCAGAGATGGGAGTGTTTCATGAAGGGAGATCATAAAGAAAAACAGAGGACACTCTGAAGTCGCTATGGGGGGAGGGGCTGATGTGAGTAAACAGGAGATGACAAACTTTGCTCTTAGGTTTGACCCACCAGTGAACCCCAAGTGACACACTGGGTCGAGTTGAGCTCAAGGCCAGAACAGAAGGTACCTCTGTCTGCCGCCGACCGACCAGACCGTGCTCACACTCACATTCCTTTCCACAGCCATGAGACTACACACACAAGCACATCACCTACCCGAGGCTGCACAGTCAAGAGAGAGAGTCTGATGTTTCCTCATAGCTCAGCTTGCAGCACTGGGTGGAAATCTGGCAGGGATGGATTTGAGTTCAATATTGAAAATGTGTCCAAGGGGGCCGTTAAAACAAAGCAGTAATCGATACCTTTTTAAACCCCGGGTCCTGGGTTGCGGACTGTTCTCTCAATATTATTCTGTAAATAGACTGACAAGGATGAGTGGAACTCATCTCCTTCCTCTGGTCCCTCCCAGCCCAAGGTTGAGTAATTCAGTGCCCAACTTTGCATCTGCTTCATGGCCACACAGTCATTTCGGGTCTCACTGTGTTTCACTTGGTTAAAATAAAGAAAGGCAACAAACAGCTACATTCCACGGGGAACACTGCGAACTAGGAACCTGCTTCTCTGTAGCTGACTGATTTATATGTTGTAGACCTTTGGTTACTTTTGGCAAGAAGGGGATCCTAAAAGGTCACACCAAGAACTGCAAGAACTTTAATGGACAATAATAAGCCCATAATGAAGCCAGTGTCTTTGTCCTCTCATTTATGCCCAGATTTGTGACCTCAGGAGCTGGAAGGACACCTTGATCTTTGTGTTTATCTTGAGACAGCAGAGAAAAGATGAATGAATAAGTTTATTCTTCAATTTGGCGGGAAAGTTAGAGTGGTTTGTTTGTTTGTTTGTTTGTTTTAAGCTGGTGGGGGTTGGGGAGAGAACTCAGTCAGAGCAGGAACTGAACTCAGATTCTCAGCACCTCTGTGAAAGCAGACCGTAACAGCAACCTTGGAGCTCACTGGCCAGCCAGTTTGCCAGAATGGTGAGCTCCTAGTTTGGTGATGGACCCTGTCTCAGAAAATAGGGTGAACAGCCATAAAGGTTGATATTTAATATCTAACTCTGATCTACACACAGCACACACACAGCACACACATATATTCTCACACACTCATGCATACAGACACTCACACAAGTCGCACACACATGCGCACACACTCTCACATACTTATGCACACACACACACACACACAAGCACAAACACTATGCACACACTCACAATTCTCTCTCTTACACAAGCAAGATAAAAACAAAAGTCGAGAAGGGCTGGGGAGATAGCACAATTGTAAAGCCTGAGGACCGGAGTTTGGATCCCCAGCCCCTCTGTAAAAGGCCAGACTGTGGTGTGAAGCTGGCAAAAAAAGGGAATCCCTGAGACTCGCGTCAGGGGCCTAGGCCAATCTGAAAGACAAGTCGCAGTGAAAAGGACCCTGTCTCACTAAACAAAGTAGATGGCACCAGGGGCTGCTCTCCGGTCTCCACACTCACAGGTACACACATACACACACACACATGTACACAAATCTCTCTCTTGCTTCAGAACCCTCCCAGACCAGACTCCCCAAACTGAGAATGTGTAACTGGGTGGGGGGGGGGGGGGGAGGAGATGAGTCAAATGACAGCCCCACATCTAGTGACTTAATTAGCAAAGACCCTCACGGGGCTCCCTGGAGCTTGTGCTGGGCTCATCTGCTACCTCCCAATTAGGCCTGAACTTCTTGATTAATACTTTCGACATACCACTAGGCCGAAGAGAACTGATTTTTAAGGGAAAGGCCAGTTTCAGACCCAGTACGCCCTTCTTCACTAGCCAAACAGGGTCACGCAAACAAACGTGGCACACTGGCCTTTTGCATTCAGCAAAGCGAGGCTGCGTTACCATACCGTTTCTTTTCAGGGCACACCAAAGTTGTTTCTGTTCTGCTTTTGCAAGGCACCCAGTGAGCCAAGCTATTTGCCGCGGGTAGGGCTGGGTCGGGGGTGGCTCGGTGGGAGGCGCAGCAGGCTGTCCACATCTGGTTGTCCCTGGACAGCACCAATAAAAGAGCCTGTTTCCGCGGCTCGTCTGTGGGAGATTTGGGAACCTCCGACCCGGGGGGTGGGGGAAGCGCTGGTCTGAGGGCTTTGCGACTGCAGACGACAGGCCAGCTGCTGGGGGCGGGGGACCCAGGAGGTACCCCAGACCTCCCCGCGCACCCTGGGTGCCCTGACAGTAGTGTGAGTGCTGGTCCGCCAGCGCCCTCAAGTGCCCAGTGGGCGGGACGGGGGCGGTGACCGGGGGCGGAGCCTCGAGGCTGGGCGCGCGGGGGTCGCGGCTGCGGGATCGGGAACCAGCAAGAGCGCCGCTGCAGCCGGCAGCATGGCTAGCACTGCCCTGGAAATCATCGCCTTCGTAGTCTCCATCTCGGGCTGGGTGCTAGTGTCTTCCACGCTGCCCACCGACTACTGGAAGGTCTCCACCATCGATGGCACTGTCATCACCACCGCCACTTATTTTGCCAACCTGTGGAAGATCTGCGTTACCGATTCCACCGGTGTCGCCAACTGCAAGGAGTTCCCCTCCATGCTGGCGCTGGATGGTCTGCATCCCTTTGGGACCCCATCCCCATCCCTGCCCCTTGCTGGCTTTCCAAGCGGGCGCGTCCTCTTACGGACCGGCCGTGGGATCCCCGTGGGGGGGGGGGAGGCCCGACCTTATACTCTGCCCCGGGAGGGTCTACCCGCTGTCTACAGATGGCTGTCCGGTGGGGCGTCTTCTGAGCCTGGGAACCCCTGGTGGTGAGGAGTAGGATCAATTCAGGTAGTTGTGGAGCACAAGGCTGTTCCCGTGTCTGTCTGGGACTGACTGTCCCAGCCTCTGTCCCAGCAGAGGCTGGCCACCCCACGACCAAAATCTGATTCTCATTAAAATGACACCACTGAGATCCATGAATGCTCACCCTGAGATCGCTTTAGCCGGTTCATTGAGTCTTTGAAAAGCCAGGCACAGAGGAGAGGGAAAAGAACCATATTGAAGTTTGTTGCTGTTTTTCTTAAAAATCCCTCCTACAAACTTGAGGCCTTGAGCTTCATTCTTTCTCTCAGTTTCAGGAAAATAAGTAGTCCTTGCTCATACGGGGGTGAAGTGGCTCAGAGGGCAGGGGACGTTGGCCAGCAGGAATCAACAGAATGAGTGACCGCTCTTCCGGGCTTTGTGCAAGCATTCTGGGTCTTCTTCACTTGGTTTATTTATATATATATATTTTTGGAGATAGATATTAACATAGAAAACTGACCGTTTAGTTTCCAGAATATAGTCAATACAGCATAATGCTCGTTCGTGTTCTAGGCTCTTCCAGGGTTTTACAAGTGACTAAATGGATTCTGGCAGAAACTTAAGAAGAGCAGCTTGCACCACTTCTAGATGTGAGGTGTTTTCCTTTTCTTTATTATTCCTCTTGCAGTTTTTATTTGCATAGCTGGGTAAATAGAAGACTCGATTCCCCTAAGACAGTGCTTGCCACAAAGAGCAAACTGTTGCTCAATTCAGTGTCCTGTGGAAGCTGGTCTATGGGAATAGGTGCCTGCCTTTACAAGGTGGCACCCTGGGCTGGGCCTTGTTGTATAAAATAAGTAGCTGGAACACTGTTTACTGCATGCGTTGTTGCTGAGTTTCCTGTGTTCATCGGAGCGCTCATTTGGGAGACAACAGACAAGCTCTTGTTTTTTCGGTTTACATTCAGGAACACAGGATTCACACTATGTTCTAGAACTGTTCTGTTTGTAATGCTATTGTAGCCAGGGATAGCCTGCTAGATAAGTCTGCTTCCTTCTTCAGGAGAGTTGGGATTCAAGGAAGAGAGAAAGAAAGAAACACTTCTTCAAGCTTTGAGTACAGGACCGCGGGGGTTTCCTTGTGTGTCTGCTGAGAGGGTGGTTGAACAGGCTGGGTAATGAGGAGGACATGGGACACAGTCATTATCAGGCATTGAACAGAGTTATGCCATTCACAAATGCATATATATGCAAAATAGGCATGCTCACATGACTAGAAAACATGTTTTTAAAACCAGAAATGATATATTCCACATAGTTTTTAAATTAATAATGTCTTTGTAATCTGTGCAGATAGAAAAACCGTCTTAGCTGCTACATAGCTCTTGGTCATCTGGACAGAATGAGCCACTGAAGCCGCTTATCCCTGGTGGTCACTGAAATTCTTTATCTTCTCCTCTCTGTGTGTTTCTGTGCACTGTTCTACCACCAGGCTAGAAGAGCATGCGTTTTAGAGTTCACATTGCCAAACTGCATTCTACCAGTGTGCGGGGACAGCTGCCTTGGTGCTTTCTCTTTGCCGTTGTCATTCCGAATCGCACGATAGGGCTGTGGGGCTAGTGTTATTTTTGGTCTGCATTCCCCTCACTCCCTGGGAGTCTCACTGTTTAGACTTGTGTTGACCATTTCTCCCTTTTCCTATGTATGTCTCACAACAGTACTTGTGTTGTTTTTCGGTGCAATCTGAGTCCATTGCTTGTGTGTGTGATGTCATTTTTCCATACTGAACTTTGAAAAAGGTGATGTGATTATAGTCACCCTCTGTGGTACACTGGCACATTTTCAACTACAAAAGACAAGGGTTCAGCCACAGCTACTTCTCCACATGAAAGGGAGTTGACCCCCCTCCCCCACTACAAGTGGAACTTTCCAGAGCAGCGCCTCCCCAACCAAACCCCAACTCTGCCTTCCCTTTACCTTGGGTTTCCAAGGCAGGGATGCTGGGTCTGATATTTGAAGTGTGAGAAGAAAGCCACCTCTCTTTCATCTCTAGTGACCACAGACCAGAACAATCCTATGTCTCCCCTGCTTAAGCCAGGCATAGGCTCCAAATTAGAAATGCCAAGAGAGGCAGCTAGTGACTTTTGCTGTCTTGTGTTGTGAGAAACAGAATGTCCTATTTGCAATATGATTTCTCATCCTCTGGAGGAATCATTGTTGCCCCCCTCCCCCCAGTTTCCCTTTGGGAAAGATAAGGTGTGGCAAAGCTAACATCTAGACTAGGGGCTATGTCGGGTTGGCAGGCACCTGACATTTGTATAGAATTCGATCTTAGTGTTGTGGAAGTGACTCTTTGGCAGTTTCTTATCTCCCATGCCATTCAACCTGTGGCTACCCCTGTTTTCCAGATGAGAAGTGGAGATGCAGAGAGATCATTAGGTAATCAAGGACACAGTGTCTGCAGTTGGGACAGTGCCCTGCCTTCAGAATCCACTGTAACAGAAGATTGTATTCTTCCCAGTTAAACACAGCAGCTTACTACGCTGCTGATTTGCAAGGGGAAGTAAAGGAAGGGCGCACCATTTAAGAAGACATGTAACTTTCAGGGGTGACCTTGAAGGCTTCTGCAAAAGGATTCACTTGGTCCAAGTTACTGTTTGAACATTTCACCGTTGAAGGAACGGTGGTTTCTGTTTATTGCTAGCCCATAGTCCTTTCAAAGCACACTTGAACTTCTTTTCTGCCTGGTTGTTTTTTTACTGTGTGCCATCCATTTTCGCTAATGGGGGTGTTTGCCATTTCTTGCAGGAGAACTAACGATAAATTATACCTTGAGAACTTCTAAGTAAATACGTTCATGCCTCAGCACTTTAATGTGTTAATTAGCTATTAACGGTGTCAGTAAATTAGACCTGTCAGAAATAATGGCCTCCTTGACTAGGCTTTTGCTCCCACTTCTCTTGATGGTGTAACTTCTAAGTTTGCCCTCCGGACCTGTTAAAAAGCTAGGGTAGGTAGAGATCTGCCTTGCAAAAGATAAACTCCAAAAGCCTGCTGAGAATCATGAAAGGCCTGAGATTCTGTATGCTTTAAGGACCAGAAGACCTGAGGTTACAAACCTCAGGCTAATTAACACCACAAGCCATTCCTCTCAAGGCTGGCAGGGTACTTTATCCCTGGTCTTGGTTCCCCATTACCCAAAAATCAGGCCAACTATTGTCCTTAGTGCGTGCAGAAGTTAGCAAATTATCCTTAGTGTTCTCGAGCCAGAGTGGAGTGCATGGCTCTGCACACATTTCTTGGCAGCACAGAAGGAGGAGCAGAGCTGGGCAGACTGAGAGTTGGCCTGGTCCCCCTTCCCTCCTGGGTCTGGGCCTAGAGACCAGGGAAGGTCAGAGAGAGGAGACTTCAGAATGAGAGATTTGGGAAAACTTTTCTCTCTCTGCTATTTTCCCTGCCTTGCAGGCTGACTGGCTTGGACAGCATTTTACCCAGTGTTTACCATGTAGGGAAACTCATTCCCTGTTCTAAGTGACCAGACGACTGTAGAATGTAGCCCTTGGTAAATTCCAGACCATCCATCTGCCTGTGATGAAGCCCGTATGGAACGGCAGATTATGGTGCATAATAAAGGAATGTGTGTTCCTGTCTTTTTCTAAATGCGTCAGACACAGACGTCTCCCCTTTCCCATGGTTTTCCTCTCCTGGGTCTCAATGGCCTGTGTTCCACTAAAGGCCAAAATAGTAAATGAAAAATTACACTTAAATAATCTATAGGTTTTGAATACTTTTACTTAATTAGTATTTTTTTTTTTTTTTTTAGCAGTGCCTCACTACGGAGCCCAAGCTAGCTCTGAACATTGTCAGAGTTCTGGGGCTGCAGGCCTTGTTTCTCAAGCCCAGGCTTATAGATGCTGTTAACTCTTTCTGTACTTAATCTGCAATTTTTTTTATCACATATTAATAGCAAAACTGGTGTATACATAAAATTTAGTATTATTTGTGGTTTCATGGGAGTTTCGAAACAAAACATACCCCAGGTTGATCAAGGGTGCTACTGCACGTGTGTGTGTGTGTGTGTGTGTGTGTGTGTGTGTCTGTATGTATATGTTGTGTGGGTATATGTGTCAGTATGTCCGTGTCTGTGCATGTGTCTCTGTGTATGTCAGTGTGTATGCATGCATCTCTCTGTGTGAATATATTTCTCTCTGTGTGTATGTCTGTGTATGTATATGTCTGTGTGTATATGAGTGTGAGTGTATGTCTGTGTGTGGGCATGTATCTCTGTGTATATCTCTCTGTGTATGTCAGTGTGTATGCATGCATCTCTCTGTGTGAATATATTTCTCTCTGTGTGTATGTCTGTGTATGTATATGTCTGTGTGTATATGAGTGTGAGTGTATGTCTGTGTGTTGGCATGTGTCTCTGTGTGTGTATATCTGTGTGTGTGTGTGTCTGTGTGTGAGTGTATACCTCTCTGTGTGTCTGTGTGTGTCTATATGTGCATCTTTGTGTAGGTCCCCATATGTGTGTATCTATCCTTCTACTTTTATTGTTTAATGTTTGCATTCAGAGCAAGCTAATTGCTACCTGTTTGCTGCCTGTGCTTTTGTGGTGAGCAGGGAGCCCCTTGCGATCCCCTTGCAGACCCCTGGGCTTTGTGAGGTGGTGAGAGACCTTCTCCTGGTGTTGCTGCTGTCCCTGTGCTGTGGGCTAAAGTTTGAAATGGAGTTGGTTCAGTGTTTAGTAGCAGAGACCCAGACAGCCTTGCAGCACAATGATTGTTCACAAAAAGAGCCTCCTCTGTCCCAAATCACCAAACCAAGTTTCCTTTGCTGTCTTGGACAACCTCCTCATCAACGAAATGAACTCCGGCTGCACTGCCACAGCAGCCTGTGTTTACACCAGGGCTGAGCGCGTATGACATTAACTAGAAAGAACTACTCCCTAGGAACAGGATTCAACCTTTAATTTCCATCCTTTTCCAGAGAAGCGTGGTACAGGAGACCACCAACATTTACTCCACAAATGTATAATTATTAGCTTACTCGTATGAATTATCATTGACTTTGCTTGAATACTAAATAATGATAGGTGGCACTTAGGAGGGTTTTGTTCCTTTGTTTTTATTAGAAGGCCTAATTCCCAAGGCAAGCCTGCTGTGTGTTTATTTGCTTACTATATTTGCCTACACCTGCTATATGCCCCTCTCTTGCATCAGTCTGGAACAGTGTTGTTTCCTGATGAAATTAAACGGTTTGTATGGGAATGGTATATCATTTTGAATTTTATTAATTTAGAATGAGCCAGTGCCTGGCCAAATGCCCTGCTAAGGTTTGTCATTACCCCAGCTATGCAAATAAGATACGTGACTGAGAACATAGACGGTTCAGAGGGAACAAGCTATCAAGCTAACGAAAGAAACTCGTTTACACCCAAACACTTGACTGAATTATAATTTACTCTTATATTAGGCAATATTTTCTAAAGCCCAACTTTATTATATGCACTCTAACTAACAATGGCACAGTGTCTCTGAAATAATTCTTAGATTCAACATGGGTCACTAATGGATGCTGGCTAGTCTCACCTATAAAGTTCCATTGATGTCAAGAGATTTTACCCTTCAGGAGATCTTGCTGCCCAGTTGTAAACATTCTAGTTTTGCAGTGCCAGACTCAGTATTGTATCTATTGAGAAGGTTGCTACGCTAAGGAGTTAGAATGAGAGGCAATGAGGCATGAACTTAATAATCTTTTCCAGAGTGGGATCCCTTCTACTGCTTACTAACTCATCCATGGCAAATCACAGAACCTTCAAAGGCCTTAGTGAATACAGGAATAACATAAAGATCTAGCCAGAGGCTATGCATAAGGTGGCCCTTCAAGAGTGAGGCCCAGAACGGGCTTTTCCGGTAGACTTGTTTGCTTTCCTTTCTAGAATGCCTTACTGCGTGTGTTGACCGTTGTGTTGCTGGTTTTCCACCAAGACAGTCTAACAACCATCCCAAGTGACAATGCAAGCAAAGTTTTCTTTCTGGAGAGCTGTGCATCCTGTGTTAACATGAACGACCTGCTCTAATTACAGGTTACATCCAGGCATGTAGAGGACTAATGATCGCTGCGGTCAGCCTGGGATTTTTCGGTTCCATTTTTGCACTCTTTGGAATGAAGTGTACCAAAGTTGGAGGCTCAGATAAAGCCAAAACTAAAATTGCTTGCTTGGCTGGGATTGTATTCATATTGTCAGGTAAATAGTAACGTCCTACCAAACAAGGAACTTCAGGGTGTAAATGACGAAATGCTCACTGGTGTGCTTGCTCGCTGGTGTTTTGCAGGTCTGTGTTCCATGACAGGCTGTTCCCTGTATGCAAACAAAATCACAACAGAATTCTTTGATCCTCTCTTTATGGAGCAAAAGTAAGTGTTGTCTTCAGTCGAGATGTGTGTCGCTCATAGGAAATGATAGAGATGGGTGTCATGGATTTCCTATATAGCCTTCAAAAATGAAGTTTGTTGGTTAAGTTTGTTGGTAAATCTGACGTCAGATTTATGAATCATCTTGATGAAGGATGTGTTTGGTGACATTGTTGACATTATACGTTATCTTTAGCTCAAAGCAGAGGATGCAGAGAAGCAAATTCATCCATTTTACATGACATATTGACATAATTGAAGGGAAATTCAGGAAAAGTTGGGGTGATATAAGATGGGAGGAAAGAATGCCAAGTTCTGAAGATGAAACTTGCCTTGGTAGTTCATTCAGAACAATATTTGCAAATGCTGGTCTCTCCACCTTCCCGGCCTTCATGTTGAAACTACACACAGTGAGGTGTCTAACCATGCTGTGGGGGCGTGGCATCCAGCCCTGGGGTGGCTGCTCATATCTGCAGCCCAGTGCCTTAGGACTGACTTATCGGCTTGTTGGTGGGTGGGTGGTGGTTCTGAGTTCAGGGATGCTGCTTTTTATAGGGTCCCTGGGATTACTTCTTTGGATTGTGAAAATCCCAGGGACACCACATGAGAAATACCCAACCGTATATTAAATCCTTTGTCTTTATGAAACTCCCACAAAGCTCACATACTTCTATAGGAAATTGTGTGTGCACATTTGTGGGGTGACATGGGGTGGGGGTGTTTTTGTCATCAATCAAGCTGGCAATGATATTTCAGACTTGAGATAAGTATTGTAAAAATTTTAAAGGTCAAGTATAGACATAATTGGTCAAGTGGGCATTGTGTTTTCCTAGAGCGTTTAGAAGTCTTCGGGGCGTGGTTTTTCTAGCTCTCTCTTCAGTAAGCCAGAATAGTGGAGTTGTGGTAGGTAATGAGGATTACATTAACACATATGGGCCCCTTCACAGCCAGGCACAGCATTGCTGGGTTCTAATTGCTTTGCGTTTATAACACCCTCATCCAGTTGGACTCTCTCCTGAGTCTGTTGGACTAAACTAATCCACATCTCAAACCAGGAGGTGGAGTTCTGTAGAACACATGCTCTAAAGTGTGCGACTAGTGATGCTAACAATAATTGTGCAACTGTGCAATACTAATTTCATAATTACATGAAACTTTTGCTACTAAGAAACTACATGCTACTTTTTATTCCAGAGCTTCTGTCATACATTTATTTTAAAATAGTGTTCATTCAGACATTTTAAAATTAAGAAACAAACAAACATTGCCCTTAGATCCAATCTAATTTTTACTCTTTACCCATGGTAGATAAATATATCCTAATTTGTAAATATTCTTTTTTTTTCCTGTTGTGTTTCGTGTTTTTGAGATACAGTCTTGCTAGGTAGCCCAGGCTAGATATGAACTATGATCTTTTTGGCTCAGCATCCTGAATGCAAGGATGATAGGCTCAGCTTCTTGTTTATTTTTGAAAATTAGATTTGTTCAGATGTACAGGAAACCAAACTTGGAGGTGAAGATTGAGACTTCACAATCTCAATAAACTCTGGTTGGATCAGGGAATCATTAGACTGGAGGGTGGTCAATGTCCTATTGCATTCTAGTTAGAGAGGCATGGCAGGAACCCAGGCTTCAGGTAAACCAAGTGCTCCTTCAAACCAATCCATCGATGGCTGTGATTTCATCTGATGTTTTACTTTTTAAATCAACACCTTCGTGGAGAGGGCAGGCAATAGAAATCAGAAAGCCTGAAGCTACATACGCGTTGGCTTCCAGCACCGAGTTAACCTGGGTCTACAGGTCTTGAGAAGTCATTGTTAAAGCAAATCTTTGACCAGGCTTATTTGTGGAAGAGCGTGTCCTCGACTGGCTTTGCTAGAATTTAATAACTGTTGTCTGATTTCAAATTCATTTGAGCTTGAACATGTGTGAGATTCAATTCATGACTCTGCCAACCCAGGTGAGCAGAGGTTTGGAGAAGGTGCTGTAAGAAGCTTCTAGATGTTTCTTTGATGTCTTGCTAGACTGGCATGAGGACTCTGTAGCTTTCTTGAGGTTGGAAAGCATCTCCTTCAGTTCTACCTACCAGAGTGCCCCCAAGTGACTCTGTTACTGTAGAGAATCTGGTCCTTCCAGACCTGTGCAAAGCTTCCTGCTATGTTGACAGTCTGAGGAGGCAAGACTTTGCGGATGGAGCTGGGAGGCACAGTTCTGTTCCTTTTCCCATGAATGGCACACGTTAGGCTATACCAAGTTACCACTAAGTGTCTTCTCCCTGGTGGTGGCCTCAGAGGGTGTGATTGTCAGTAACATGAGCCCATGTATCTATCTGGGTCCTTGGGCAGAGCGCTGGAAGGCAGCTGTTTGCCACAAGCTTTGGTTTGAATTGCACTCTTGTGCTCGAATCCTAAAATGTGCTAGAAGACCATTCAGGCCTTCAAACATGTCTTTCGCTTTCCTCTTGTTGATTGGTTGATGCTGTTGAATTCTATAATACACCTCTCTAGCATTAAACCTTTGCAGAGCTCTGCCCTATCCCTCTAGCATATACACCTTGGCTGTCTAAGCTAGGAAAACACAACTAGGCCTTCCTGTTGTGTGCAAGGAACCCAGTTGCAGCTTTATTCCTGAGTAGAGCGAGGGTAGAGCTGCAGTCGAGAATCTAGCAGTCACGTTGCCGTGCGACAGCTTCAGTGCCTTTTAATTCTAAAATGCTTTTTTACCCCAATCATATATGAGAAGAATTTTATTCCGACTTACATCTGGCAGAATCACAGAACTCAGACAGCTCCCTGTGTTTGTGTTTTTGCTGTCTCCTCTCTTTGTGAGTTTTCATCTATGTGGTGATTCTGCTTGAACACTCCAGCACGGGCATTTACAGAGACATGAAAAACGTCTTCTCTTTCCCTTAGGCTATTCCAAACCAACTTCCTCCTTTTTATTAAAACAGAATCCAACAAATCCAAAAGAAAAAAAAAATCTACCCACCTACAAGCTTATGCTAATAGGCACCCCAAAGCAAGACTCACAGCCCACATGATAAAGTTATTCTTACTCTTGCTTTGTTGTCCAAACCACTAACTTCCTGAATGTCTTGTTTTGCTTTCTTAAACTGTTCCAACTCACAATTGATCAGCAGAAAGAAATCGCTTTTCAAATCAAGCAAAGTAGAAGCCTGCCACCACGACCTTTTTAAAGAAACAGAACTGTGTTGTCTGCGACTCCACTGTGTACCAGTGATGCTGGGCCTCTGAGCCTCATGCTTGGGTCTTAGCCTCGAGGCTTTTCTGTTTTCCATTTTACTGTGGAATACTCTTCATTCCTGGCATACTTGATTCGATACTTTAGGATTTAGACTATACTTAGGTAAAATCTTTTCACTATTGAAGGTTTTAGTAGTTAGAAATTAATGCTTGCAAGACTGGGGATGTGGGGCAATGTAGATCCCGTGCTCAATACGAGGGAGGCCCAGGTACAGTCTCAGCATAGAAAGAAAGGCATACATGGGGTGGAAGGCAGAAAGAGGAGGGGAGGGAGGGGCGGGGGTGAGGGAAGAGCTACTTTCAGATGAGTTCTTTCGTTCTGGTTTCTGGTTGAGACCCAACCTCACAGGTGCACAAGTGACCTAGCCAGGCTATTTAACTTTTCTCTTCCATCTTTGTCATCAAGTGCTGCAATATGAATGCTCACCAGGTTCTTTGGAAAGTGAACTGAGGTTGTCGAACTGGATATGGAGTTTTGGGTAGGTGACTGATCACACGGAAGTCTTAAACACTGGGAATAAATGGAACTCAACAGTAAGAAGGCACAAGTCTGTGACTTCGCTTTGTTCAGAAGTCGCATGGGTCACCTCTGCTTACAGGAACTCCTCAGATGCTTCCGGTAGGCTAGTGAGCCTTTTAAAAATCAACCGGGATAGCAAACGTTTGCCAACTCCATTTCATTTTACTGATTAGCCTGTGGCGAAATTATTCCTGTCAGTTTAGCTGGGTCTGACAACTTAGCTCCTATCTCTTTACACTCTGGTCAGACTTCTGATCAACCTTCCTCACTTGCCTCCTGGGAGATGTAGCTTCTGGGGCATTTCCTTTGTTCTTTGTACCCACATTATCACCATACTGGTAGTTCACACTTGCTGGTTTATTAGTCTCCCAGACCAGACAGGGAACATCATAAAACAGAGAGTGCATAACTCGTTAGGAAAACCTGCACAAGTAGTCATAATTTGTTAATTTCTGGCCCCCAGACTGAATTACAAGTAAGTTGTTGTAGTATCTGTCAATTACTGAGATACTGGGGGACTCTTTATATCAGAACGTACCCCACAGGGTCTCCTGCTTTGGTTAGCTTTCAATTGTTTTCCAGTGGGCTGGTGGGGATTCTGAATGAGTGTTGGAAGCATTTTAATTGTTCAGGATTATTTTTTGGCCTGGAGTCCATCTGTACATACGTACTTCAGTATGAACTCCCCTGTCCACCGTCACAGAGACTTCAGCACAGGCTTAGCCATACAGAGTCCCCTGAAGGGTCTCAGGACAATATTTGCTGTTAGGAACTTCAGCAGGGTCAGTTTATTCAGACTTCAGTATTGCCTGTAAACATGCCATTGAACTCTCTGTGAGCCCCGTGACTCAGCACACCATTCCTGCTCCAGATCAAGACCAGGTAACCCCCCAATTATTCACCCTGCTGGACAAGATCAATGGCACCAATGTTGCTAAGTAATGGATTTATTTTTGCAACAAACGGAGTAACTTGGGACACGAAATATTTCTACTAAATTATAATTTACCTTGGCTAACATGACACTCAGTTCATGTAAATGGCTTCTAAGTTTCCAGTAACTTGTAAGGTTACTCCTCGGAAGACCTCACCGGTCACCTGGTGCAGTGGGAGCTGGGAAGGTGCTGGAGTCAGGTCAGTCATGAGAGGCTAATCTGGGTCCTGACCTCATAGTCACTCAGTTGCTTCATCACAGTCACACAGATGGGCAGTGTTATGAAGATTAAAGAAAATAACATACCAGGAAAATATTGGTCAAAGGCTACTGAATAAAAACAGTAGAAAGATCAGTTTTGCATCGGTTTGTGAGCGCAGCCCTCTTGGTTGCTCTTTTTTTTGTTTTGTTTTGTTGTTTTGTTTTGTTTTGAATGTACCTTTGGATCACTTCTGATACTTGTCTGATTTTTTTATTCTTTAATGAGTTAGATAAAATATTCGCAACATGTTAATCTTAAAAATCGATGTGAGAACAGCTCCTTCCATAGCACACAGGGAGAAATCAAACGAGGCTCCTGCCATTAACATAGTGCTTGACGAGTTCTGAGCCAGCTAATAGCAAGTCTCACACTATGCAAGACAATGCATGCATGCTTGTTATGATCCAAGTCTCACACTATGCAAGACAATGCATGCATGCTTGCTATGACCCGAAACGGAGAACTGGCACCAGAGGAGGGCATAAAAAAAGGGCAGCCTTGTTTTGGTGTCTCAAATTTGAGAATTCCCTATGCAGATCCCCAAACATGGGATTTTGACTTTTGTCTTGCTTTTGCTGCTGGTTGGGAGCCTCCGGCACTTTTCTGTAAGTGTTGTGGGATACCATACTGGGGGAGGGATTATTCTCAGAGGAGATTGGCAGTGGGCATCATGCAGAAGGCAGATGGACTTTGGCAAGCACTGGGGTGGGCAGGCTCCTATGGCCCGCTCTATGTCAGCAACTTGGAATGCACAGTGTTAGGAACAGACATGCTTATGTCCTTATAGAATATCCATTTGTATAGACTCATCCTTGCAGTTATGTGGCCTTAGGTTAAAGGGAGGTATCTACGTTAGACAGTGATGATGTCTAAAAGGCCAGCTTACCAATGGAACTATGGAATTCAGATTTAAAGAATTCATGTGGATAACATATAAATGTAAATTCTAGATTTTGTCTTACATTTTTCCCAAAACATAGTTTTGCATTAAGGTAACTGGCATTGTGTGTGTGTGTGTGTGTGTGTGTGTGTGTGTGTTTACCATTTTTAATTAAAGCAAGGACATTGTACTCTAAAAAGACCTGTGACCTTCATTAAGGTCCCTTCAGTAATCTTTGGGTCCCAAAAGGATGAGTTCTTTTCATTTGCTGTAGCCTTATTTTTGGAGGGGCTGCTCAGCATGCCCTGGCTTTAGTGGCTCCTCTGGTGGTGTTGGGTGAAAGATCAGCCCTGGGACATTTGGAAAAAATTCCACACCCTGTGGTTCTGGAGCCACTGAGAACTCAATGAGCCAAGGAGGGAGAAAAACCTGAAACAGGAACTCAAAGTAGATTGAGTGGCATTTAAAAGCACTCATAACTCCTTTACTGTGAGAACAGTGGTTAGGAGTCCAGGTTTGGGATCAGTTAAAGGCTCCACCCCTCACTTAGCTCAAATGTGAGACAAGTCATTTCATCCTCCTGAGCCTCAGTTTCCTCTTCTGCAGACTGAGGGTACGTATACCCACATCTCAGAATTGTAATGAGGGCTGAATGTCAACATGTGTTCAGAGGCACAGGACAGTCTAAGAGCCAGGGCTTGCCGTTCCCGTGTCCTTCCTCAGACCACGTTTGTATGTATGTGGGAGAGCTGAGGTCCGTCATGTCTGTTTGCACAGACATGGTCTTTGAGTCCTATTGTTAGGCTTCGACACACCGTGCTGTAATTATTTGCTTAATGTGTCACTAGCCCTACTAGACTATAGGATCTGTGGGAGGAGCTGTCAGGCTGACATCTCTTGTCCATCCGGGATACAATGAGTGGCTTGGCCTTTGGCTTGGCATGTCTGTGGTGACCAAATGAAGCCAAAGAGATCCCCAGGATCTGCAAATGAGGTCAGAAATGGAGATGTGGGTGCAAGATCAGGGTGTGAAAGTAAGTCGTCCCCAGTCCCTTTGCCTAAGGCTGACTCGTGAGGGCCTGTGCATTGTGCTGAGTCAGCGCCACCGCGAAGATCTTGCCCTCTTCAGGAATGATGGGTATGGACAAGAGCCTTATCTAGCTCTAGATACAGCAAGGAGAGGAGCGTGACGAACCTGTACTTGAAAGCATATTTGAAATGCTTCAGATCTTTCTGGTTTATTTGGGAGGATACTTTAGAGCAGTTAATTCATAATTTTTCTGGTAAGAAGTAACCTCATCCCCCAGTCTTCGTGTGCTAGAGTCCTGTTCTCTGACACAAATGTGTCAAAGCTACGAGGGGGCGGCAGGCACTCTGATGAGCGTTGCCATTTGATGTTTGTTAAAATGTTTCAAGTCTGAGCCGTCTCTGTCCCCACAGTTAAGGGTCAGTCTGGTGTGCAGCTACTTATTCTTCCAGAATAGAGAAGAAGCCGAGGTGAGGTGATGGGACCATAGAGACTGCAACAGGAGTGAAAAGCTGGCTTAGGGACAAAAGGATTGCACACACACACACACACACACACACACACACACACACACAAATGCAGCAGATAATTTGAAGTCTGGAAAATCTTCCTGAAGTGTTGAAATCAGTTTCTTAGCATTACCGAGAGTTCCACGCAGAGGTGAGGGAGACTTGCCTTGGAAACCGATTTCAATGGAAGTTTTATTGTCTTTTCTCTCCAGGCTGCCTTTAAATGGAACCAGTCACTCTTTGCCACGGAACAGGCAGGGATAGGTGTTGACTGAAGTCACCCTGCTGAGGGGGGCTCAGACATGGGTCTCTCAGCTGAGTAAAGAAAAAGTCAGAGAGAGAGGAAGAACCAATCACAAAAGCCATCACATCAGAGTTAAAAATAAAAGAGGGAATGACGTAGGGTCTCTAGACTCAACTCCAAATAGATACTACTTCGAAGTATTTGTCAAGATTTACAACGGAAATTAGGTAGAAATAATTCACTCAAAAGTGGTCCCGCTTATGTAAAAAGTAAAATATATTTAAAAAGTAGAACGAGGGTCCATAGAGTACTGGTGCAGCATGCAGGGGCCCTGGTTCTATCCAGTATACCACATAAAGCAAGGCGGCCTGCCTGTAATCCTGGCACTCCAGAGGCAGAGGCTGGAGATCAGAAGTTCAAGGTCACCCTCTGCTACAGAGCAGTATGAAGTTCTCCTGAGATCTATTAGTCCCTGTCCCTCCCTGACTCAAAATTTAGAAACTGGAATCAAAAATCTAGTTATTACTACAAACAAAGATCACATTCCAAGTCCCTTCTGTAAGTTTCGAGATGGTCTGAACTAGTGAAGACACAGGCAGGCCACTGGCAATGTTCCCTTCTGGGAGGTCTTGGTGCTGAGCCGTGCGGTTCCTGACTTCTATCATGTTTGCTCCTCACTGACCATTCCGAAAAAGTGAAGACCCTCTTAGCGGTGGTGGAAGACGCCTTTAGTCCCAGCAGAGGCAGGCAGATCTCTGTGACTGGAGGCCAGCCTGTGATGCGGGCTCCTCTTTGTACTGTACAGATGCCTTGCCTGCCAGCTAAAATGCCTATGGACGATGGCTTAGGCAGGAAATAGAGGGGGGACATTGGGGAGGAGAAAGAATTCTGGGAGGAGGAGGAGGCTGGGAAAGGAGTCGGAAAAAGGACGAGGAGACAGATGCAGGGTACCTGAGCTCAGGATAACCAAGCCATGTGGTAGAACATAGGATAAACTAAGTGGTTATCTTTAGTTATGATCTGGTCAGAGTAGATTTTAGCTTTATGGCCAATGTATTTGACAATATAATATGAGTCTAAGTTTTATTTCTGGGAGCATGGGGCTAGGAGGTAGAACCTGGACTTGACTACAACACTGGACACTCAAACGAGTAGCCATGGCACCTACTACTGGGACCCTCCTCCAGGAAAGCTCGTAACTCAAAGAGAACCTGAGACATTTTGAAGGCGTTTATCCACGGCAGCATAGTTGGAGAGGTGACCTCTGGAGCAAGCAGAGAAAGGTAGTGTGACAAGGTTTCAGTTCCTATGGGAATGGCCTCCACAGAGAGTATTGTCCTCTGTGTGCTGGCTCAGGATGAGTCTGGAAGGATCTGAAGCCAGGTCACTTTAGAACTTTCAGGGTTTATAGGAGTCAAACAGCATGCTGTGTGTCATAGCTCTACATCTTTTATGTGTACAATCTCATTAAGACAACATAAAAAAGGGGACTTACCTTAGAGATCTGGGCCATTGAAATTTTATATGTATAGCATGGTGCCTTGTCAGTTTCCTTTCTCAGACATTTCCCTGTTGTTATCTGGGCAACTCTCTTTTCTGATGATGTGTACTCCACTCTTGGTGCATGTGTGCAGCCTGAAAGTGCTTTTTCTCTCTTTACATCAACTTTCTGTTTCTGTCATTGCCACATGGGGACCCTTGGAAAAGTCTGTAGGCTTCCAGAAGCAGGTGCAGGGCTAATGCCCACCTGTTCTGTCACAGCTGTTCCCTGCCCCCAGCTGTCACCTGGTTCCCCAAGGAAGTAAATACAAGAGCGGGCCACAGGGCAGCAATGCTTATTAACTCCATCCCAGCCAGGTGGGGGGAAATGTCCCTGAAGCTTGGTAAGGACCAGTGCCTGCCTGCTAGTGGTCCTGGGCTACAGAAATCCCCACTGCTGCACAGACAGCTACAGAAAGCCCATGCTGGGTTCAAGGAAGCAGAGATCCCTCCTACACAGCCACGTGGGAAGGATCAATGGGCCAAGAACCCTGGAGAGCTCCTGTCAGCAGCTCTCAGCAGCTGTGCGGCCTCCACACCAAAGCTAGAGCCAGGTTCTCAGCGTGCGCTCGGTCCATGTCAGGAGCAATAGAGGTGGTGGCAACCTGGAGCCCTGACTTCTCTTTACCTTGAACTCTCCAAAGGTTATTTCTGCATGGATCTGCGTGACCAATACACACTCTGGGCTCATTTTATACTGAAACACCAGTTCCTCTACCATCCAGTTCTGCAGTGTGTGTCTGTGTGTGTGTGTGAGTTGTGTTGTGTTGTGTCTATGACACAAAAGTGAGATACCTTTTCAAAAAATCCCAACTCCACAGAAAGAGGGTGCCCTGGGGTTTTACTATTCTCTATTCTTATTCCTTGTTTATTTGTTATGTATGTGTGTACATGTGTATGTGTGTACATGTATGTATGTGTACATGTGTGTACATATGTGTGTACGTGTGTGTGTGTGTGTATATACACGTGTGTGTGGCTGTTCCTTACCTGAAAGGATTTCTTCTGTCTAACAAGTGACTTCATCTTTGTGACTTTAGATGCTGGGCTTCTTATCAGAAGGGCTGTCTGGGTCATGTCTACATTCACTTCGTGTCCTGCCACCTAGAAGCCTGGTCACTGGTTACGTCTAGATGAGCATCCCCACCAGACTGCAGAGATGCTGCTCTTGTCTGTCCCTAAGCCTCTCTGCATAGACTCCTAGCCCCTTCACGTACTCACACTCAGCAAGCACTTGATAGTTACTGAACGAACTGGAACAAACATGGAGGCAGACTTCCTTTTCCTTACTACAGTATGTCTAAATAATTTGGCCAGTGGAACACAAGAAAGGAATGGAGAGTTTGGGAAAGTAAAGGCAGAAGGCAGAGGATACGTGCTGATGGGTCCGGAGGCCCAGGCTTCCACCTGACCTGGCCTTATCACCCTGGCTTCCGGTCAGGAAGTTGGAGAGGCTAAAAAGTTTCACTAAGAGTGGGAAGCATCCTGGTGCTGGGACATGTTACTGCGTCCTTCGTAAGCTGAGGGTGGGGAAGGGTGGGTGTGAACCTCGGCGAGCAGGGGGGCTGGCTGTGACGCCCCTGTCCTTCTCCCACAGGTATGAATTAGGCGCTGCTCTCTTCATCGGATGGGCAGGAGCCTCTCTCTGCATCATCGGGGGAGTTATATTTTGCTTTTCAATATCCGACAACAACAACAAGACGCCCAGGTAGGAACAAGAAACAAAACTGCCCTGTTAAAAACGCGCCATCTCAATCGTTCTATATGGGACGCGTTACCTGCAATTCTGGGACTCTTAGAATTAGAAGGAACAATTGAAGAAGGGTAGGGATACAGTCGCTATTGTTTAAAGATTCCCATGGCTGTGTTCTAACGCTGGTTCTGTGACTGGGCGGTAAGGCCCAAGTGGAAAAGTGTGGTCTTCAAGTTGGCCTCACTGAAATTTCACAGAGGCAGGAATTGCTTAAGCCTCCATCCACAATGCCTTCTGAGTGTCAGGAAAAAATGATCTTTAAAAAATAGTTCTGAGAAGGAATATTAGAACACATGAGAACACCCTGCGTCCCTTCATCATGCAGGCAGAAGAGGGACGAGAGCTGACCACAGGAAGAGTTAACGCTTGGCTACCGTCAGCAATGGTTCTATCCGTTTCTCCTTTGCTCTGCATGTAGAACAGAATCAACCCCAGTGTGCTTTACCTTTCAGAATGGGCTACACGTACAATGGACCCACATCTGTCATGTCTTCTCGGACCAAGTATCAAGGCGGAGAAGGAGATTTTAAAACCGCAGGCCCTTCAAAACAGTTTGATAAAAATGCCTATGTCTAAAGAGCTCTGGCAAGCCACCTCCTGAGTTTGTTGTGCAAGAGAACTGTTCTCACAATGGTCCTTCCAAGGCTCTCCTGTAATTACTGCTTAAGCTGTTTTTTAAAAATATAAATTTGAAGACTGTTGATTGGATGTAAATGTTCTTATATACTAATCATTTTCTGTTGTGCCTTTCTGTAAGGAAAATAAACAGGTTATTTACAGGATTTGTATATTTTATACACATAGAAGACATGGGTACCCTTAGTTCATAAGGCTCAGGGAATGAGAGCCACTTGGACCCTTAATGTGCTGAGAACTTCCCTTATTCCACCCATATATCAAACACAAGTGCGCAGACAATGGTGGTGTGTGTAGGGGACAGCGATGATCTCAGACCCCCACAGCCAGTAGCCAAGTCAAATGATCGCAAAATCATCTGCCATGTTGCTGATTTCTTAGTTCTGTCTGTTGGGGCTGTCATTTGTCATGATGGCTCAGGAAAGGGCTAATGAGACCAAGGTGCCTTTGCCCTTGATGTGGACCATAAACCACACGGGCTGGTCGACCAAGAGCATATGACCACTGGCTGAGCTGGCCACTGGTGGTGGCTGAATCTAAAGCCAGCTAAGGAAGCTCTGGGGCCTGTGTGGGCCTGCCTCTCTCATTCCTCTGTCCCACGGGTCTGCACCCAACACTCACTAGGTCACTGAGACACTGGCCATTTTTGAAGGCATGGAACTTGACTAGGTGGTTTTGGAACAAAGATGCAGATGAATTCCTGAGGCCAACCCTGCATGTCCCTTGCCCACAAAGGCAGTAATTGCTCCCACTAGCACACAGCTTCTAGGTCATAGCACATTTACCCTTACAGACCCCTTAACCGTCAGTGCTTACATTTTCCTGCGTGTGCACTGAAGAAATGTAGAGAGCAGAATGGGCCCTGTGGTGTCAGAACCAGGGCCTGAGCTGGTCTAGGGTAAAATACACGGTTTCAAGTTGTAAGAACTGGTACTTCGGTCATATGCTATAAATCGCCCAGAACGAGTCACATGGTTGACTACATGACTTTCCCAGAGGGTAAAAGACTGAAAAGGAAATAAAGCACATTGTTTGCAGGTATTCAATGGAAAGGAAACTTTTTTTAAAAAGTAAAAAAAAAAAAAAAAAAAAAAAAAAAAAAAAAAAAAAAAAAAAAAAAAAAAAAAAAAAAAATTAAAACATTTTCCAGTGTCATATATTTTGCTTCCGTAAAGACAAGTTAGGAACTGCAGACCAGTGTGGGAACAGTGCTGTGTAGGCACACGTTTAAAATGATTTTTTTTTTCTTCAGATGAACTCAAGTTAGGCTGAGAATGTAGAGAGAGTGGGGCATGAAGGCATGGGTGGTCAGGGAGGGGCAGCCTAAGCTCTGTCAAGAAAAAGGAATAAAACAACTGAATGAGGACAAGAGAGGTAGAAAGCCTAAACACGGATAAGTTAAAGGTCTGAGCTTTGTTACCTACAAATACCAACTGAATTTAAATGTAGGGTTTGACCAGATCCTTGCTTGTCCTGGGGGCTGGGGTGGGGCTGCGGTGGGGAAACAGAGTCTGGAACACAACTCTTGATTTCTACCACAATGACAATAAAACCCTGTTGACATGGGAGATGGGAAGGCTGTTGATCTCTGCCCACACCTCATAGCCTGACTGCCACTTACTACAGCTTTTAGAAGCTTACACATAAAGTGAGCCTATTTGCACACAATGGCTCCCCACGGGGAGGTAGGAGACCTTTTTTTTTCATGGTTTGGAATGGGCACACATAGGTTTCTAGATGGTGGCCACAATAGTCACAGAGATATATTTCAAGGTCAGGGTGTGTCAGGTGCCAGGGCTTTGCGCAAGCCCTCTTATAAATCTAGCCAAGAAGTCTCCTTAATAACCAGCCACAGTCACGTGTGTGATGGAGGACTTTACTGGCACAGTGGACGGATGACAGGAGACCCCAAATCAACAAGCCATTAATATGTTCCTTTTTTTTTTTTTTTGAGATAGTCCTATAGTTCCACAAAGTATAAAAAAATATTTTTTAAAAAAAGGAAAAAATTTTTAAAAGAAAAAACAAACAAACAAACAATTTCTATATAAACTTTCTGACCATTGCCAAGATCATTATTCAAGAATATAAATTAGTTCTGAGGTATTTTATATACTATGGGCTGGGGACTGAACACAGGAAAATGACATGTGGGTGACTTAATAATGGCTCATCTTTTTCTAGTGACCATCTCACAGGAATCAATTGGCAGTTACATCAGTTGCACATTATTCATAAAACATCCAAGATGAAGGTTACACTGTAGAAAAGAACTCATTAGAAATGGCATGCTGACAGGGCCTCAGAGCTCAGTGGGATCAAAGGTACTTTAAGGAAATGCATTTATCATGGGTCTAGCTAACTGTTACCATTCATGGGATCATTGAGTTCACTAATTCAGTTTGAAGAGATGACAGAATTGTTTTAACGTAAGAACTACCAATGGGACAATACATATATATTTTAAAGAGCTATAATAATTCAAACCGAAGCCTGCTACCAGTCATAAAAAAAAAAAAAAAAGACTTAAAAGTTAGTTGAAAAAAATACATTTAACACTAGAGAGTTCTGTACTGAAGAAAAGAGTTTTTATGACCTAAAGGATACGTTGTTTTTACACAGTGGACAGCTGACAGTTTGTTCTTGATACTGTTACATGTCGTAAGAGACACCCTTGTTCTGAACAGGCTCCTTGCTATGGTTGGAAACACTAAAGAGCGTTAGAGTCCTATAGGCTGCTGACTGCAATGATGCTGGCTCCTTCTGCACAGTCTTCTGATGTGCGAGATTGTGGTTAGACATCCAGAACATCACTCCAGTCAGTCACAGTGACTAAGGTGCTCTTGAGTGTGCTTGATTCGTTTTCCTGAAGTCCTGGACGAGGAAGAGGAGGGATCTGTAGTTAAATTAGGACATTTTTAATCACAACTTCAGCCGTTTGTCACCTAGGGTCCGAATTTTCATCAAGTCTTGTCCCCCCAAGTCCCTACAGGCTTTGGGGGAAGGCTGATAGAAAACACACCCACAATTCAGCCACATTTCTAGATCTCCTCACAGGATGTGGCCTGTGACCACCCGTCCTGAAGCACACAAGCTCCTGGGTGGCAGGGCCTGTGTCCTGTGCCCTGCTTCTCTACCCCTGGCGTTCAGCATGGAGCCTGGAAATTGAGGGTCCTCAGCACATCTGTATTGTGTTATTAACTGTGGGCAAATAAAAACTGCAGGAAAGGAACATAAAACACTACACATCAAGGTAAGTGTCTAGTTTAATATCTAGAGGTAAATGTTAAACAGATTTTGCTGGGGTAGAAGAACTTAATTTGAAGTTAATTAAAAAGAGCCATGATTTTAGCTATGGGAATAGCATGCTGTGGGGAACTCCACTCTAGTGTGAATCTAGAATATTCTCCGAGGAATTCAGGGTCCTGTCATTGAAGTAGCCTCTTGGTTCTGTTCCTTACAAGGCGCTGCATCTCAAACATCATCTTGTTTTTAACTCGAATGGATCCTTAACAGAGATAACTTCATAATGGCAGTGGTTTGCAGCCATGTTATCAGGTGACAGTGTGACATTAACTGCAGAGCTAGCTGGCACTCTGGAGGGAAGAGTGGGGACAAAGAGGGACCCAGAAGACCTGCTGAAGACAGGAGACATGACTATGGACTCTATAGGCACTGGCAGAAAATGACAAATAAGGGCACAGAGTTCATCCAGTGAACACAAGAGCTGCGAGGGATGGTGGCAATGAACTCTCTCCATTTAGTAGGACATCAGTATCTAACACCCAAAGCCGTCAAATCAACAGCCAGGTTTGAGCCTATCACTGAAAGAGTGGCTCACCAGATCCTAAGGATGATGAGGAATACCGAGGAGGAGACATTCTCTACGTCTTTGCTCTTACCACGTACTAAGGTCACTCTGCTTATCTGTCTGCCTGCCTGTCTGTGTGTCTATCAAGCTGGCCATGGTGGTGTAGCACAAGTGGAGACATGCTGAACAGGTGCTTGTGCTACTCAGTCTGACAGTCACACTGCTGAAACAATGCACTTCAAACTTCAAAGAACTGGCAATTTCCCCAGGAATCCCACAATGGGAGAAGGCCCAGGCCCTGCCCCGGGAAGAGATGTTATTCGGGTCTTACAACCCATGTTGCCTGATAAGATCCCAGACAATGGTAGGTGAGTGGTGGGTGGGACCACGCCTTACTCAATTCCTCAGCTGTGTGTTCTTGGCCCTCTAAACTTTGACGTGTGTGTGTGTGTGTGTGTGTGTGTGTGTGTGTGTGTGTGTGTGTGTATGTGGGGGTGGGGTGTCACTGTATCACTTTGTCCCTCATCCCAATACAGTCACATGGAATAAATCTACTTTTTCTGCTCCCACTTTCGATTTGGCTCCTTTCTTTGGCTTACTGAGGATGGGTGGCTGGGTCTCACTTGGGGCACAGTGACCACTCCAAATTTGACTAAGGTGGCACACCTGTAATCTTGGTATTCGAGATGCTGATGGGTATGTGTGTGTGTGTGGGGGGGGGGAGTGCTGCAAGCTCTAGGCCAGCTCTGAAATCTATAGTGACATAGTTGAGATCCTGTCTCAAAAAGTCAGACAAGCAAAATAAACAAAGTACGTATACATGTACACAGACACACAAGCACAGACACGCACATGTGTTATGATTTTTGAATTTATGAACTAAGCCTATTGAGAGTTATATGACTGTCTGAGAGTTATACCCAGGCTCTCTGGTGGACAGGAAGTATTCCAACTTACGATTTCACTTCTGATCCACCCGACTGGCTACAGTGGAGTAAGAAAACCAATCTCCCTTGGAAGAAAACCAGGAAGACTACGTAACAGGGAACAGAGGAGCACTGGAAGATTGTAAGAAGGATGTTTTCACCCACGAGTAAGCCCGAAATTCTAATTTCTGGGGGGTGTCTATGTGAAGAGAATATGTGTGGACATTGTAAGAAAAAAAAATAACATCAGGGCGTTCAATGCAATAGTAGAGCACAGTTAAAATGACCTGTGCATAAAAGAACCTCTGGTGGAATCACCATGCCTGACCTTAAACTGTACTACAGAGCAATTGTGATAAAAACTGCATGGTACTGGCACAGTGACAGAATTGAAGATCCAGAAATGAATCCACACACCTATGGTCACTTGATCTTTGACAAGGGAGCTAAAACCATCCAGTGGAAAAAAGATA
>NC_034597.1:105981163-105990762 GCF_900095145.1 Mus pahari
TGGGTGGGTAGGGGAACAGAGGTGGGGGGAGGGGTATGGGAAACTTTCGGGATAGCATTTGAAATGTAAATAAAGAAAATAATAATAATAAAAATTAAATAAATAAATAAATAAATAAATAAATAAAAAATAAAATAAAATGACCTGTGCACCTATGAAGAAAGTTACTGCTATTCAGATGTACCCAATAACATAAGGAATAGCATCATATCTGAGTTGTAACGGTGTATCATTTGGCTTCTGTCTTTGTGCTTCACTCCGACCCCATCAGTGCTGTGACAGTGATCTGATAATGCTTCTGTCTGATAGGATGAAAGGGTAACGAGAGCAGACACTTATAGAGTTGAAACACTTTGGGGCTGGAGAGCTAGCTCAATCAGTACAGTGCTTGCCAGTCAATCACGAGGACTTGGATTGGATCCACAGAACTCACGTTTTCACCACAAGTTAGAGTACACTGTTTCCCCAGCACTGGGAGAGCAGCGACGAGAAGCCTACTTGGTGAGTACCAGGCCAACGAGAGACCATGTCTCTAAACACAAGGTGGACAGCTTCTCGGGGACAATGCTAAGCCTGACGGCGACCGCCACGTGTATCTGCAGAAATGGGCACCCAAAGGGACACACACACACACACTAAAGAACCACACTCATCGATGTGTGAGGGCGAAACCCACCAACCTTCTTCCTTGAATTCCCGAGGGTTCACTGGGCCCCAGGCCCTCTGCACCTGGGTGCAGCTGAGATCGCGCTTTGCAGGAGGGGGTTCCCTTTGCTCCATTCTACTCCCCAGAGACTTCTCTTCCTCTAAGGACGATATGTCCCAGTCCTCATCGTCAGCATCTGTGCACTGAAAGAGACGCAAGAAGAAGGTGAGCTTCCTAAAGGAATGGTGCCCCTCGTGGTTTAGGCTGAGCAGCTGTCGCCAGAGGACAAGTTGGGAAGGATATAGGGTGTCCAAACGGAGGCAGCTTCGCTGAGCCATGACGAGAATTTGAAAATAAATCCTGAGAGCTACAAAAATCACTTTAAAAAAATGCTGTCAATTTTTCTTTACAAAAAAAAAAAAAATCCATTGTGAATTTAGAAAGTCTTGGAGTTAACTCTGAAAGTCAGGGTGATATGGGTCACCAAGGAGCTCTGCAGAGAGTGACTCCCCTGCCTCTGGATAGAAGAACGAGGAGACATACTTCTACCAACCCCTTTCCAAAGAGTGATCTGCTGTCTTGACTGATTTAGCATTTTGTCATTTTCATGGTTCGTGTTAGCACACAAACAAAGCAGTAACTAATGAAGGGAACACAGCAGGGCGCTCGGCGTCCCAGGGATGAACAGAGAGAGCGGGTCATCTACAGAATTGAGGAGAATGACTCACATTGGAGGACACAGTCTCCACAGGAGCTGACCCGGGCAGCAACAGCTGAGCTCCACTCAAGACATGCTCGGGGTTAGAAATGTTCCAGAACCTTCCATCCCTCTTCTCCAATGACTCTGACCCCCAGGTGGTGACAGCCCTCAAAAACCCCTATCTATCTTCTTTCAGGTGTCAGAAAGATCCTTGAGCTACAGGTGGAGGCTTGGAACTTCACTGTAGTTCCAAAACATCTAACATCTACAGGTGTCAAACTACACACATGACGGAGCTGTGGAAACACGTGCAGTGTGAGACACAGATAGCATATCGTAGGCTACACTGCCCTCCCTGACATACACGGGCCACAAGTGTTTCAAATTAGATCGGGTTTTGGGGACTGCGAATATTTGCAGACATTTTATGAGGTGTGAACATCCCTAATCTGAGATTTCCAAATCCATTATTTTCCAAAATCAGAAACTTTCTTTGTGGTTGCTTTGGGTGTTTTTGTTTCTTTGTTTGTTTTCAAGACAGGGTTTCTCTGTGCAGCCCTGGCTGTCCTGGAACTCTTCCTGTAGACCAGGCTGGCCTAAGACTCAGAGAGATCTGGCTGCCTCTGCCTCCCCGGTGCTGGGTGGGCCGCCCCACCACCCCTGGCAACTTTCTTGTACAGGCTTGAGATTGAACCTATTGCTCCTGCAGGCTCAACTGAGCTACATCCAAGATCTCAAAATCTGGGAACTTTTAGTGGGTGCCAGTGTTTAAAAAGTTGAGCACTTTGGGGCTGAAATTTCAGATCTCACATTGTTCAGTCCACACCTGCTGTCAGACAGTGGACTCCACAACTGTCCACCCATGGAACTGGAACCGTGAAAAAAAAAAAAAAAAAGGCAATCCTGAAACAAATGAAGGCGGAGCGTCTCCCTTTACCGCAGTTAACTAATCACAACTGGCTTTTACTTTGCTACAGAATGCATTCACTAACTAGTTCTTCCAAGGACGAATCCATTCGTTAGCCAGCAGTCTCACCTTTAACTCTTGCAACGATTCCTTTTTGATAACCGCATCAGCAGGATTCATTCCAGAGACCGCTTTATTCCCACTTCCTTGGGGTAAAGCCATGTTCTCAACACTGTCAGTCTGTATCTTAATGGAGGTTCCTAGAAGAGCAACAGATAGAGTCAAGAAAGGCTTTGAGCACTTGTATCTCCCCAGCCCCAACGCTCTGAAGGAGTCCCAGCTCTACACATAACTATTTATTATTCAAATGGACTGGTATACTTGGGGTTTGGGGAAAATATGGTTGGAGAGAAAATGGTTCAGGGATTAAAAGAGCTTGCAGTTCCTGGAGATAACCTGGGGCAGTTCCTGGAGATAACCTGGGGCAGTTCCTGCAGATAACCTGGGGCAGTTCCTGCAGATAACCTGGGGCAGTTCCTGCAGATAACCTGGGGCAGTTCCTACAGATAACCTGGGGCAGTTCCTGCAGATATCCTGGGGCAGTTCCTACAGATAACCTGGGGCAGTTCCTGGAGATAACCTGGGGCAGTTCCTGCAGATAACCTGGGACAGTTCCTGCAGATAACCTGGGGCACTTTCTGTAGATAACCTGGGGCAGTTCCTGCAGATAACTAGGGGCACTTTCTGTAGATAACCTGGGGCAGTTCCTGCAGATAACCTGGGGCAGTTCCTGCAGATAACCTGGGGCAGTTCCTGCAGATAACCTGGGGCAGTTCCTGCAGATATCCTGGGGCAGTTCCTGCAGAAAACCTGGGGCAGTTCCTGCAGATAACCTGGGGCAGTTCCTGCAGATAACCTGGGGCAGTTCCTGCAGATAACCTGGGGAAGTTCCTGCAGATAACCAGGGGCACTTTCTGTAGATAACCTGGGGCAGTTCCTGGAGATAACCTGGGGCAGTTCCTGCAGATAACCTGGGGCAGTTCCTGCAGATGACCTGGGGAATTCCTGCAGATAACTAGGGGCACTTTCTGTAGATAACCTGGGGCAGTTCCTGCAGATAACCTGGGGCGGTTCCTGCAGATATCCTGGGGCAGTTCCTGCAGATAACCTGGGGCGGTTCCTGCAGATAACCTGGTATAGCTCCCAGCACCCACAGCACAGAGCACACAACTACCTGTGACTCCAGTCCCAGGGGATCTGATGCCCTCTTCTGACCTCTGCAAGCATCTGAATACACGTGGTGCGTGTACAAACACACACACACACACACACACACACACACACACACACACACACGTATACACATAAAATTAAAGGGTGAATATATATAATTCCCTTAAAAGAAGAAATCACAATTGCCCAGGCATGAAGCTATATAGTTTCCACTCAGAAATCACAAATGGGCGGTCTCATTCAACTATGTGACAGAAACTGTAACTCAATGAGTATTTTCCAATGTACTACTTTCCAATGTAGTGTGTTATTTTTTAATGTATCTATTATATTTCCCTTTTTTTTGGATAAATTAATTTTTTTATTTTTTTATTATTATTTTCTTTATTTACATTTCAAATGCTATCCCGAAAGTTCCCTATACCTCCCCCCTACCCCTGATCCCCTACCCACCCACTCACACTCTTTGGCCCTGGCCTTCCCCTGTGCTAGGTCATATAAAGTTTGCAAGACCAAGGGGCCTCTCTTACCAATGATGGCCGACTAGGCCATCTTCAGCTACATATGCAGCTAGAGACACGAGCTCAGGGGGTACTGGTTAGTTCATATTGTTGTTCCACCTACAGGGTTGCAGCCTCCTTCAGCTCCTTGGGTACTTTCTCTAGCTCCTCCATTGGGGGCCCTGTGTTCCATCCAATAGCTGACTGTGAGCATCCACTTCTGTGTTTGCCAGGCACTGGCATTGCCTTACAAGAGGCCGCTATATCAGGGTCCAAAGTTATATAATTACATAGTATATAAAAGTTATGTGTAATATAATTAAACCCATTGTGTTTAAAAATCTGTAATTTTAAATGTATATATTTTTTAAAAAATCTATTTAAAAAGACGATCCATTGGCCCTGCTTCCTTGGCATCTCATCAGAAATCTCACACTGGAAGCCTGACTTTCTTTCAAATTGCCCTGTCAAATTCAGTGCATTAGGGCAGCCATTCTCAGCCATCCCAGATTAATGGGTTGACGTTTGTTCTCTCAAAACATACGCTGATGCTCTCACCCCCCACTAGTTCAGAATGTGATCCTAGTTGGAAGTAGAGTACAAATGTAATTAAGTTAAAGTGAAGTCATTGAGAGTGGTCCCACAGGGCTGGGGGAGATGGCTTAGTCAGTAAAGCCCTTGCAGACATTCATGAAGACCTGAGTTCAATCCTCGTCACCCACATAAAAGCCAGGTGTGCGGGGATGTGCCTGGAATCCCAGTGCTTGTGGGAGGGGGGTGGACCCAAGAGCATCCTCGGAGCTCAATAGCCAGCCAGATCAGCGAGCTTTGGGCTCAGTGAGAGACTATGCCTCAAAAACAAGATACCCAACACTGACCTTGGCCCTTTGTACACATGTGCACATGTGTATGTGAGCAAATACACACTTGCACACACATATACATGCATGCACCAAACACACATACAGGCTCACAGAATTAAACAAAAAAAAAGGGTGGTCTGTGATCTATGTGAACAGTTGTTGCAAAACCTGGAAACCAGCACAGACATGAACTCAGCAGGAGGAAGATAGGAAGATAGGCAAACAAACAGACAGACAGACAGACAGACAGACAGAGAGATGAGAGCCACCACAAGGCCAAGTGTTCTGTTCCAAGGACCCTGAGTTTGTTCATGCAATCTGTAGAATATGGGCTATGGGCACAATACCTTTCTGCTGTTTAACTTGCTCGGCTTATGGTGTTTTGTTACAGCAGCTATAGGAAACCCATACACTCAGACATCCCTAGCAGGTTCTTCCCCTTCCACTTGAAGGTGGGTGGGTCTCCACCGTGCCTTTGGGACAATCCCAGCTCAGATGCCCAGCGCCTGGTGTCCCTGGAAGAGGGGACCACTGTGCTACTACATACACTTCAGAAGGGTTTCTGGGGGGTTGGGGTTCACCTGTCAGCTTAGGAGAGAAGTCCGAGTCGTCCATTTCACTTCCCTCCGTCCAGTCCGTGTCACTTTTGACAGCGCTCTTTCCAAAGTGACTCATGCTGTTTTTAGGTGGTTGCTTGGCGGCGGTGAGTGAGTCTGGGGAGAGGTAAGCATGGAGGAAGTCCTCTTCATCCGGATCCTCTTCAGAGCTGAAGGGAGGCGTCCTGTGTGAGTTGGAGACAGAATGGGGGTAAGGGCGCTGTTCCCTCAGTTCACAACTCACTAGCCAGTTGGTCTTTCTTTCTTCCTTTTAAAATCTGGTTCTTTTAGTGACCACACAGCTGGCTGTATTTGGGGATTTTTTTTTTTTCTTTTGCTTCCTCTCCTTCAGCTCAAACTGTTAGACCCCTCCCTCCCTACACCAGAACCCTCCCCCCTTCTGCTTTCACATTACACGCATCCTGTGCCCCACTTCTTATTTCTCTCTCTTTCCCCTCCACAAGATTCCTTAACACCGCTTTTTCCCATCTGTGGCCTCTTCTCTAGTTTTATGACTGATACATCACCCCCCACACACACACACACGCATATATACATACGTAAATATTAAAACCCAAGATCTGCCCATGAGAGACAGCACTTAGTATTTGTCTTTCTGCATATGGAATACTTTGCCTAAGAGTAATTTCGAGTTCTAACAGTTTTCCTGAACAAAACTCCATTGTGTCTATGTGCCACACTTTCCTTATCACTTACTTCTTGGTGGACACTTTCTAGCTATGTCACACAGTGAAGAAAGAAACATGTATATCTGAAAACACTTTGTGTGGTGGGACTTAAGAGTCCTCTGGCCACTTGCCCAGAAATGGAACAGCTGGGTCATATGGCAATTCTAATTTTAGTTTTTCGAGAATCTTCCATATTGATATGGTGTGGCTGCCTTTTAAAATATTATAGACCAACTCAGATAGTCCCCAGAAACTACAATACAGGGAACGCCCATGTACCCACAGACAATGAGGCAGTAAAGACAAAGCCATGAGGGGGTTACACAGATCTGCCAATCACGAAGCAGAGCTGTTAAATGGACTGTAAAGTCTCAACCCACAAACTCAGATGTGTACAATCTCAACTCCTAAATTCAAACATGCACAGCCTCGATATTCTTAGCTCTTAAATGTCAAAGGAAAACACATCTTTAGTGATCGAAAAAGATTTCTACACCTACACTATTTTATATTTTTAATATTTTTATTATTTAATATTTTATATTTTATATTTTTATTCTGACTTGGGGATTACAACCCACCCGTATCTGAAAGTGAAATATAAGTTCACTTTCAGAGAACATTTGTAGAATGTCTAAATTCTGTACACCATATCTGCCTGTGCATGTTGGTTCGGCCACCCATGTCCCACAAAACCAAGCTCTTTCCATGAGGTTATGTTCATAAAAAGATAAACCGTTGTTTATCACTACTTTATGGTACCCAGAAAAGAGAGGTTTTATGGTGTTGCTATCCCTGGACTCAGGCAATGATGGCATTAACCATGACTGTTACTCAGAACATCCCTGCAATTTACTGGATGCCTGCAAATATCAAGTCCCTCTGATGTGTTCTCATTTAATTTGTAAAGTGACCCTAAGCCAAGGATGGCATCCAACACCTTTTACTCAGGTACACAGGAGGCAGAGGCAGAAGCATCTCTGTGGCTTTAAGCCCAGCATAGTTAAAGAGAGCTCTAGGTCAGCCAGAGCCACATAGTAAGACCATGTCTAAAAAACAAACCAACGCCCCAAAAAAGTTGTAAAAAAGAAAGCATTGTCACACATTACAGAATTGTTTCTTAAATTGGGCTCAAAACAGGCACCAGGTAGACATCAGCTGCTGAGTGGACAGAGATTCTTAGCATCGAAGAGACCTCAACAGGAGTCAGTATAGATCCTCATCAGCCCTGACAGGAGCCAGAATGTCAGATCCAGCCAATACCGAAACGCCATTTACTCTACTTAAATGTGCTTATTGAGAAAGCACACTGGGGGAGGCTGCACCCAAATGACTCAGGGTGGTCCTGTTTGTTAATGGATGCCATCATGTGGAAAAGCTACTGAGTGACATGGTGACTAATGGAGTCACAAATAATCACCAAGAGGGACTCAGAAAGTAACCATGATAAATGATCACGGTGGCTTTCCTTAACCACAGTGGGCCCCTACTTCACCACGAGAGCAACACGTGAAAACTTTATATCCATCCCACCCAGCCGTGGCACCTCTCCCAGTACTCACTTGGTGGATGGAAACCTTCTGAGAAAATGACTTTCTTTGGTATTTTTCTTAAGTCTAAAAAATAAATAAATAAGAGGGAGGTAGACGAGTGAGTTACTGTTACTGCAAATGCCTATGGAAAAACACAAACTGTCTTTGGTTATCGATCAAAAACTACGAGGGAACGCGCCTCATCACTGCAGACTCAAGGCCTGTAGTCACTCACTGACTTGCAGTGTGATGGCATCCAGGGCCAGGACTCTTGGACCAAATGGAGTCACAGGGTTGCCTCCCCATGGTGGCATTGCTGCTACCTGTGGTTGCTTGAGTGAAAATGGCTCCTCAAAGTGCAAATGTTTGACTTCTTAGTCCCCAGTTGGCAAACGGGAAAGAGCAGGAGGTGTGTCACTGGAGTCAGGCTTTGAGGTGTCAATGACCCACCCCTTCTCAGCTTTCTCAGCCTTCTGCCTGTGGACTGGGATGTAAGCAAACTCTCATTGACTGCTCCAGTGCCATGCCTGCCTGCCTACCTGCTGCCACATTGCCCTCTGGGATGGCCTCTGACTCTAACTCTCTGAACCCATGAACCCCAAATCAAGCACTTTCTTTATAAGTTACTTTGGCCATAGTGCTTTGTCACAGCAACTGAAAAGTAACAAAGGCACTGCCTTTAAAAGAGGAGGAGACCAGAGCTTGCTCCCTGTATGAGGACACACGAGATATTAGCTCTGGCTATAGAACTTGACCTGTGACACTCTGATTCTGAACTTCCAGTCTTCGAAACAAATTCCAGCTGTTTCGCTGATCCGGTCCATGATGCCTTATTACAGTAACTTCACGTGGCTACGACAAACAATACTTTTATTTTTCTTACAGCTGAAAATACTCACTTTGGGATAGCCGCTTTGTCAGTAAACACGGTTCTCTGTCTGACCAACGGTCGGCTTTTGTGGGGAAGCTGGGTGGCCTTGGGTACTTCTTCAGGTGGAAAGGTGGTCATGGCGGGGACGTGGTGCCTGTCTGGAAGAGAAGGATCCTTCATGAGTCTCCACTGCCTTTACGGTCAAGTGAAAAGCCTAACTAGATAACATGGCACTACCCACGTGTCACAGAAATGGACAAGGCATCTCTCCGGTCTGGGGTCCACCCTGAGACAGGTCTCTTGTAGCCCAGGCTGGCCTTGAATCTGCTATGCATCCACAAATTACTCTAAACTTCTAATCTACCTGGCCCCCTCTCCTGAGTACCAAGTTTACACATATTCATCCACCCCAAAGTGGGACGCAGACCCAGCACTTCAAGTACAGGCAGTAGACAGCTGCCAGTGCCAAAGTCTGCGGACATTTAAACTTATAAAGAGGCTATCAAACTTAGCTCTCATTTGTGGCTGTGGAGTGCCGGGCGGTAGCGGTGGCCTTACCTGAAGAGAGTGACACTTTCTCCTCCATCTTACAGATCAGCTGGTGCTCCAGGGATTCTCGGATTTGTTGAATGTCAGGCATTTGTTTTGCTAGATCATGTCTGGCAACCTGCATGGCTTTAAGCGATCTATTCAAGATCTCACACGGAATACCTTGGATATTCTGAAGGAACGAGATGTGTGAATCTTTATATACAACAGAAGAAACAATGACATTTATTCCAAGTCTTATCCCCGCATTTATAAATACGTTTGTATTTGTTACGGTCTTAGAAATGCACCAGGTTCTAGCAAATGCCACCCAGGGTTCTGCTAACCTGAGTCATCTTAGCATCTATTCTCTAGATCAGACAGAGTTGTGTCCTGATTTAGAAAACGGAGCCTAACAACAATCAAAGAAAATGAAAAATGCAAAAAGATCCTAACTCAAAATATCCAGGAAATCCAGGACACAATGAGAAGACCAAACCTTCGGATAATAGGAGTAAATGAGAATGAAGATCT
>NC_034597.1:105990773-106018401 GCF_900095145.1 Mus pahari
AAAAAAAAAAAAAAAAGAAAAGAAAAGAAAAGAAAACGGAGCCTAAGGAGCAACCATTCAGGGAGTGAAGAACGTACCGCGCTGATCCCAAAGCTTCTTAGTTTATTCCCCAGCTCCTTCTCCAGGTTAGTCCTCAGCTCCTTGGGGGACGGGTTGGTGGTGTTTGACGGTTTCCTTAAGTATGTCTTTTTATTTAATTTCTGCTCATTTTCTCGACCTGAAATATGGTTTTATTAAAAAGCAGATTTAAAGAGAATTATACAAACCCATTCCAAGTGGAAAATGAAAACTCACAACTTTAAGGCAGAAAGACTTTAAGGTCTTGGATGTTTTATAACGCCTACGTATCTTAGCTTCTGTAACTGTTTTAAATCTGCATCAGAACTTCAGTGGCTTCAGACTTCTGACTGCTTACCTAAATTAGAGTTAACTGGGTTAAGAAGTAGATATAATATATATTTCTTTACTGTTTTATCAGTGGGAGTATTTCCCAAAATGTCTCTAAGCTTAGTTAGAATTTATCTTATGAAGAAGAAAGGGTCCAATTTCTTTAAAATTTCTTTAAGTTTTAAGGAGCTACCTTAGTAAATGCTAAGTGCACATCGAAGTTTGTATTTATTCTCCCCTTTCAGAGTCTTTATGAACCCTCAAACAGGTTAACAAAGCCTTAGAAAGAGAAACAACATATAATTTAAGACAAACAAAAGCTAAAGAAAGCAACAAACAAACCAGAGGCCAGGCAATCCTCTACTTCCCGTGCCCAGGCAATCCTCTACTTCCCGTACCCAGGCAATCTCTACTTCCTATGCCCAGGTAATCCTCTACTTCCCGTGCCCAGGCTTCCTGCCTCTCCTCTTTACGGTAGTTCAACGAAGCCCGGCGATGACAGCCCCAGCTCACTCTAGCCTACGTTACCGCCCATGGAAAACATGTCTAGTTCCAGAGAGCCTGGAACCTGAGCCTAAAGGCATGGCCCTTCACAATGAGGGCCAGTCTGTCCAAGGGAGCCTAAGACCAGACTAAAGAGAGCCAGTGTCTGTCAGGTGAGAACCTTAGGGACCGTCCAAAGCCAGATCTGAAAGAAGTCTGTCGAAGAAACTGTCATTCTGGGCTCTACCTCCAAGAAGGTTCATTCCCTTCAAAAGGACTGAGAAAACGCCTTCCTTCCGTCTGCAAGACGCGTTTCTTCCTTCAGGCTGGCTGCAAGAAACGCCCCATCTTGTGCTACTCATCTGCCTTAGCAGATGGACGTGGCCTGTGCAGGATCTTACACACGATGTCTCTCCAGACACCAGCTGACCTCAACACTACATCATATTCTGTTAAATTCATGGTTTTTTCTTTCTTTCTTCTTCTTTTTTTGAGACAAGGTCTCACCGTAGCCCAGGCTGGCCTCAAAGCCAGTGATGGAATGGTAAGATTACAAGTGTGAGCCAAAATGTCCACATATTAGTTAAGTTTCACTAAAAACAAAATTAGCCAAATTAGTTTGCATATTAAATAGCAAAAAAAATCCTACATGAAGACAGCTTTAATATTTTGTTATTCTTGATCGCTCAGCTGGAAATATAAAGTATATATGATGATGTTATTACAAGTCAGAGGTCGCCTTAAATCTTACACTCTCAACATTTGTGAGGCTGATGAACTGCCAATGCTTTAGAAAACTCTGCAAACACACACACACACACACACACACACACACACACACACACACACACGCACACACACAGTAGGACATTTTTCAAGGCTTACATATTGGAATACTTATTTTTTCACCTCTCTTCCTGAGCCAGGGCTACACAATGAGACCCTATCTAGGAAAAAAAAAAAAAAGAAAACAAGAAGAACCAAAACAAAACACACTCCCAAAAGAACCCTGAGTGTTTATGGCAGACACCTGTGGTCACCGCCCTTGGGAGGGAAGGGCAGGGATGAAGCAGACCTCAAGCACAGCTGGAATACATGAAATCCTGCCTCAAAAACAGATTTTTTTTTTTTAAAAAAAAGAAAAGATAATTGTGAAAATTTTCATAAACTTTAAAAAATATATAAGTAATTTTAAGGAATGCCAAAAGAAATATTCAAGCAAAATAGTTCCCCTCAGACCTCTGACAGCCCCCACGTTGCACGCTGTGGGTATCATTTGCTCTATTTCATACCCGGCGCTTACATCCTGGGTTCATTTTTGACGTTAAGATTATTTGGGGACGGAAGCTATGGCTCCCAGGTAGAGCCCTGGTCTAGCATGTGCAAGCCCTGAGTTCCAGCCCCAGCATTGGTACAGAACATTAACCTGGAAATGGAAACTTTCTCATTCATTTCAGGCTAACACTGTGAGAGGCCACTCTGGCACACACGTTGTCACGTCATCAGGTACAGGGTACACGAGCCCCTTTGTCATCCGGTCAGAGAGTATCTGTATCGAAGTAAAGGATTTCTGCTTTTAAGTTTCCTGACATAAGAAATCTCTCATTAACTTACCCGCATAAAAACTCAACAAAGCAGAAGATTAGGGGAACAAGATAACAAAATGCTGTACATCACACAGGTCAAAACCACACAATTCACATCTAAGTCGCCCTTGCTTTCGGTATGGCGCGCTGTACAGCGCAGACGTGCACTTCCTTACCTTTCTCCTCCTCTGAAGAAAGCTCTTCTATTGGTTCCAGTATGTGTGAAGAGAACACTTGCTCTGTCAATGAAGAACAAAAGGAGTTACACAAATACATTTGTTTGCTTCCAAATAATTTATACAGACATACATAGGTATATACAAACTACTATATACACATATCCACCGATATATTTTGCCTAAATAGCAAAGATCTATTGGGAAAATACTAAGGCAATAACTTCTGATTTTATTATTTTAGTTTATTTATTTATTCCTTTTTTTTTTTTTTTGATAGAGTCTTATATAGTTGAGGCTGGCCTTGAACTCTATAGTGAACCTTGAACCTTGATCCTGCTTCCACCTCCTACACAGCTGGGTTGTGAGCATGACCTACCATGCCTGGCTGAGGCAGCAACAACTGGCCACTTTCTCAGGAACTCTCCGATTTCTAGGTATTTTCTATTAACTTCAAATACTTTTAAATTATATTATTTCAAGGACTCAAGCCGCTCATGCATTAATCTCTTGCTGACACGTGAGATACAACTTAAAAAGTTCTTTCCCACGGGCCATCTGTTTAAAATACAACAGCAGAGATAAAGTCAAGTAGAAGCCAGACAGTCCAAGAGGGACGTATTAGAGCTTCATGGCTCACACCTATGCCTGGCCACCTGCTGAAACTCTTAACTGCTGGCTAGGAGAGGCTGGCAAAGAGGAAAGGAGTTAGTAAAACGCGAGGGTGAAGCAAGGGCAGGTAAGCAGCCACGTGGATACACAATCTTACAGATGTCCATGGCCCCAAACTCCAGCTCTGTCCCAGAGAGCCCCCAGGGCGAGGCTACAGGCTGGACACGAGCCTGGCCTTACAGGAGGGTGAAGTGGAGAGAGCTATCCCATCTCACCTAGAACATGAGTTGGAGACTGGGACATGCAATGTCCGGTTGACTTTTACCAGGGGCATGCTATCCATCTGCACAAGGAAATCTGCCAGGAGCTCTGTCAAACCAAGCCCCATCCTGGGAAGGGAGGAAAGCCATGCGGGGAAGGTGCTGGGGTAGGGGCCCGTGACGGCATTTGGGATTGAGGCACAGGCAAAGGTAACCATCAAGCTGGCTCACGGGGTACACGGCTTGCCCACCTGCAGCTCAGAGACCACTGAGCCCTTTTCCTCTGGACTCTCTACTTTCACCTGCCTCCCCCCATCGCCCTAAGCCTTCAAAGAATCTCTAACTGTGCTGTATATAAGTGCCAAGCCATCCACACTCAAGGCCACACTCCTGTCCCGCACTGTGGGAAGGTTTTAGATCCAAGTCTGACTCGAAAATAAAAGACTCTTGTGCACCATGAGAGGGGACTCCACAGTTCTTGAGCTCTCCTGGGTTTTCCTGCAGAGTCGGGGGCCTAACACCTCCCCACCACAGTAAGCAATAAAAGCGGAGAGTCCCTCTCAGACAAGACAAGCTACAAAGAAACCTCTGAGACCAGACCAGAAACCATCAGAGCTTTCCTGAAGTCTACAACAGTCACTTGGAAAAGACTAACATGATGAGTTCCCTGCAGGCTGTGGCGTGTGCTCCGGGTTCCAGGCATTTGCGAGCTGTCACCACCCATGCTGGGGTGGCCCTTGGTGGAGCAGGTGCCTGAATCATGTCTGCTTCTGTAAGTAACCCCAGCTTTTATGGAAGGTCTGTTAGGTCCACAGTTACCAATATCCCAAGCTGCTCTTTCCAGCTTTCATTCTTTGTACATACTCTGGCCAAGACACTGTTCTCCATAACCCAGCTCTCCAATCCTTCATGCCCAGCCTCAAGGACATCCAAAGGCTAAGCGCGTCCACAGAAACACCTGGACAAGTGGAGTCTTGTGCTTAATCCTCCTAGGATAATCGGAACCAACATCTCCCTCGAGTCCCTTGTGTGTGTGTTCTGTGCCCAGCCATAGTAATGGCACAATGATTAGTTGTGCCACTACTATAGTCAGTGTTTGCCTGCTACCTCTTCTGCCCGTTGTCTGCCCTACCTAGGATGCCATTCCAACACTTTCATCTTCGCCTCCATGACTCAAATTGCCAGAGATTGACAACCCATATCACCATAGTTTATCTGTTCCCTTGTAATAACACAATGGCAAGTATTTGGTTATTTTGTAGACTGAAAATTCTTCAAGGACAGACTTTGTTTCCATTTATTCCTGAGGCTGCTGCATCTGGCTTGGCCTTGCACATGCAGGCTATGTTAGCATTCTGTCTAAACCCTACCCCACAGTTACCAGGCAACAGCCAGGTAGGCCTGATCCACTATAAAAGGGGCTGCTTGCCCCCTCCTCCCTCTCTTATTCTTGCTTCCCCCTTGCCCTCTTGGGCTCTTCCCTTCCCTTTTCCCTTCCCCTCTCTCTCCATGTGCTCATGACCATGGCTGTCCTCTACTTCTCTACGCTCTCCCTCTCTCTGCCTTTCTCTGCCTCTACTACCCTCTTAACTCTTAAACATTGATTAACTGGCACTCTCATTCCTGCATGGTTTTGTGTGCATATGTGTATAAGTGTGTGTGCATGTGCGTGTTCATGTGCTCTGTGTATGTGCATCTGTGCATACGTCTATGTATGTTGTATGCGTATGTGCATGGGTATTCATGTGTGTACAATGTGTGCATGTGTGCTTGTGTGTATACATGTGTGCATATGTTCATATGTGCTATATGTGTGTGTGCATGTATATGTGTGCATGTGTGTGTTCTGTATGTGTGCATTGTGTGCATATGCTCATGTGTGTTGTATATGTGTATGTGCATGGGTTTTCATGTATGTATATGTTTAAGTATATGTGTTCATGTGTTCTGTGTGTATATGTGAATGTGTATGTCATGTGTGTGTATATGTGACTGTGTGCGCGTGCATGTGTGTGATATGTGTGCTCATGTGAGTGTGTACGTGTGTGTGCACATGTGTGTGCACGTGTGTGTGCATGTGTGTATGGGCATGTGTAAGCATAGGTGTGAGGACATGGCATGCATAGGAGGTCAGAGGACAGTTTGAGACTCAGTCCGCGTCTCCCACCTTATTTTCATTTAGTCACTTCTTTACTGCTTCAGGCCGTGGGCTGCTGGTCAGGGCAATTCCATGGGCTCTCCCATCTCCCAGTTCACCTCAGTAGCATGGAATTACAGATGTGGGTTCTGGGGACCCAAACTCCAGTCCCCACACTTGCATGGCAAGTGCTTTATCTACAGAGCCACTTCAGCTACTTCCTTGCACATGTCTATTCGCTTAAAGGGTTCAAGCCCAAAGTGGAGGACAGTAATTATTAGATTCCAAACCACTGGTAGATGAGGCAGGAATAAATGGTCCTCTTGAGGTTCCTTTGTAATGTATGGCAGCCATAGGAAAACACAAAGAGCAGAGGAGAAAAACCTGTAAGGAGTCCAATTCAATAGGAAGAGCCATAGCCGCAGACAGCCATCAGTCTGCCAGTGTGTGAACGTAATACTCCACCATCCTGGCTGGGGACCAGTTTCTGGCAGCGTTTTCATCCCTGGGGCCTAGTCCAGTTTGTTGCCTTTGGTTTTTATCTTTTTTTCTACATTTTCCTGACCAATCATTGAGACTGTTTATTTTTAAAAGGTGACTAGCTACCACGCTGAAAGTTATAAAAACAAACTCGCATGCCCTGTGGCATGTGCTGGTTGGCTGGTCTAGTATCGAGCCATCTTGTTCTTCCTCTGGTCCTACCACTTTCTTCAAGGATCATAAATAAATAAAGTACTGGGGTTAAAACTGCTGTCGGTAAGTCCAGCAACACACACAACCCGCGTGCTTTATGGCTTTGATGTTTTTTTCCAGGTTTTTTTTTTTTGTCACGTTGTTGGTGAAGACAGCAGTTTTAATAACTGCTTTGTAGTTGCTAGTGTTTCCTGTTTTATATAATCGCATGCCCGCTGGCAATCTGGGTTAATGAATTATCTAACTCTGGGTGAAAACTGCACATGGAACATTAAGACTACTGTTGAAACCTACCATGTACCATGGTCAGGCTGGATGTACCATCCAGCTTCTGTGTGGCCGAGGCAGTCACTGAAACAGAACAGAAGAGAAAGCTCACTGGCCCGATCACTACAGCTTAAGCCTCTGACTGCGAGCATGACTGTACACTCTCCAAAAAGATACAGACGGCCCACAGGAAGCACACACCTCACACGGCACACACTGTCCTGCTAGCCTAATGAATTCTTATTAAGTTTTTCTAAAGTATTATTTGGAGGTGCCAGGGATAAAACCCAGGGCCTTGTGCATGCTAGTTAAGTGCTCTCCCACTGAGCTACAACCTCGAGTCTTTAAAAATAACTTTTCTGAGCAATAATCACTTGTGTGTGTATGTATGTGTGCACATGTGTGTGCCTGTGTGTGTGTGCATGTGCCTGTGTGTGTATATGTGTGTGCCTTGTATGTATGTGTTTGCCTGTGTGTGTGTGTGCTTGTAGCTTTTGGTATATTCACAGGATTGTGACAGCACAATTGCTCACTACCCTTGGAGCACTTCTGTCGGTCTCCTGAGTGGCAGTGTGTGTTAGCTTCTTCTCTACCCATCTCTTCAACCCCTGGCGACAATGATTGTCCCCTGTGTGCCTGTGACTTGACTTCTGAACATTTCACACATACAAAACTACACACTGTTCTGGCTTCTTTCAGTTCGCATGATTTCGCTGTGTGATACATCAGCATTGGCGTTACCTGACGGTCAAGTCACACCCCAGTGTTTAACTAGACCTCAGTTGTCTGTTACATGATGGCCATTTAGGTTGTTTTCATCTAGGAAGAAAGCTTTGATGACTTCCAAAAGATCCTTCTTCCAGAGTTTCACAGTTCCTAAGAGCCCTTGAAGTGCCTGATCGCACGGCTGTCCTGACCCCCCGCCCCCAACCCCCTTAAACAACTACCTAGTGGTTTATGATTTCTTCTACTAGTTCACCTTTAATCCCAATTCTACCTTAAAAGTATTGGTCCTAACCTTGTTACCTCTATTGAGTTACACTTTTTTCTTTAGAATAAATACTCACAATATTGTTCCACTCCTATCTGTCCATAAATGATTAGAAGCTTAGAAAATAGGACTTCTGGGTTCATTTGCAACTCATGCGATCTACATTGAAGTTTTGCAAGCTACAAAGGTGGGCGCCGGCTGATGCTTCATAAATAGTTACTGAAACACAGCCGAGTTCACTGTTTCATTGTCTACAGCTAGCTTTGTGATGTTATACCAGAGCTGGGTAGCTTTAGACAAGCATCTTGACATGTAAATAAGCAGCGACTGACTATCCCAATATCTACCCGTTTTACAGGAAAACCCACTGAAAGGCTCTAGATGGTACTTCAGCTTTTGTTTGGTTTGGTTTTGCTTTGTTTATTGGATATTTTCTTTATTTGCATTTCCCTTGCCAGGTCACCCCTCCAGAAACCCCCTATCCCATCCCTCCTCCCCTGCCTCTATGAGGGTGCTCCCCCAACCACCCACTCCTGCCTTCCCAGTCTGGCATTCCCCTACACTGAGGCATTGAACCCCTCAGGCCCAAGGGCCTCTCCTCCCACTGATGTCCAACAAGGCTATCTATCCTCTGCCACATACGTGGCTGGAGTCACGGGTCCCTTCCTGTGTATTCTTTGGTTGGAGGTCCAGTCCCCAGGAGCTCCGGGGTGGGGGGTCTGGCCTGTTGACACTGTTGCTCCCTCCCCTCATGGGGCAGCAAACCCTCTCAGCTCCTTCAGTCCCTTCTCCAATTCCTCCATTGGGGACCCTGTATTCAGTCCAATGGCTGATTGCAAGCATCCGCCTCTGTACTGTCAGGATCTAAAGCCAAAGGACGTGACTGTGTTAAAACTGATCATCTGCTACTGTGCTGCTGCAGGCTATAGAACGCCTCCCTTATGCCGGAAGACAGTCACAAGTCCGAAGTGGCGAGGGTCTGCTCTGATCACACCAGGATCTTGCTAGCCTCCACTCTTCACTCCCTGACCGCAGCAGGTAGTGGGGAAGGACATTTGCCCCAGGTGACTGGCCACGGCCGCATCACAGAGAAGCCCACATCCATCAGCCTTGCGCTGGGCGTTGGAGATTGTCCATCTCGCCGGGAATGGATCAGATTGATGCATTGATCAATTCTGTGCTGACCTTTCCTTTGTTATTTGGATTTTTATCTTAAATTTTAGGGTACCTGTGTTCCTCTCCTGAAGACACTCTCCGTGTCACCCCTAGAATCTTGGATTTTTAGATCTGTCTCCATGCTGAAGGAGAGATTAGGAATGAGTAAGCCACCCCTACCTAAGGGTCCCCTACATATGGAGTATGGACCCACCTAGCTCCCAATTCTCCTCATTCCAAGGATGTCAATACTTTTTCTCACTATATGTGCCCATCAGTGAAATTTTCACATACTTCTTTAAGTAAATTTACACACATACAACCATACAAGCACTATCGACATTTTCAAACAAAATTCTTTACTACATCAAGATCTTAATAACTGAGTTCTCATATCCCGGATCTGGCTGCCTGCCTCGGGCTATCTGGACACTCCATTTGGAGAAAGATCACTCCAAACACACTTTGCTGTTATTTCTTCTTTTCTGTGTGGTTGGTGGTATTTCCTTTGATCATTGTTCAACTCAGTCTTTTAGCATTCCATCCTTCCATGTAGTGTGCATTTTCTTAACTTCCTAAGATCAAGCCAGCTCCCCTCCTCCCATGACCTTCCAATCTAATCTCCCTGGCATCAGGAGGCAACAGCGGCTTCGTAAGAGAAGCCCCCCTCACCAACACCGCCCCCCCAAGACTAACTGGTGAAAGCTGTTAGCCAAACCCCTAAAGATGCCCAGTAATGAACGCGCCACAGTCACTGCGCAGCCCTCTCCTGATGCCTGGCTCACAGGAGTAGGGTCAGCTCTGTGCCCAGCCTCAGTCCTGAGCCCACTAGTACCCCACACCCCATGCACGCAGCACCCGGAACTGCTGTTCACAAACAGGACCTGCTCTGACTTCCTCCACCCAGAGTCCTTTTCTTCTTCTCTCTTTCCTGAACAGAGATTAAAAGATTTAAATTACTTCACTATCATTGGGGGGGGGGGAAGGGGAGTGTGAAAAGGTCACATCTTTGTGTGTATGCACACATCTATGTGTGTGAGTGTGTGTGTGTGTGTGTGTGTCTGCCTGTGGAATATGGGAATCACCAACAAGTGGCTTCCTCAATTGGGCACCAACTCAATTATTTACCATGTATGTATGTATGTATTTGTGGGTTCTAGGATCTGAGCTCTAATCTCTGTAACTGCTCTGAACCTCTGAGCTATCTTTCCAGCTTTTTTTTTTTGTTTGTTTGTTTGTTTGTTTCTGAGACAGGGTCTCTCTATGTAGTCCTGGCTATCCTGGGACTAACTTCATAGACCAGGCTGGCCTCAAACTTAGAGATCCACCTGCCTCTGCCCCTTGAGTCCTGGGATTAAAGACATGGGCCACCGTGCCTGGCTATCCAGTGTATCTTTTAAGACGGGGTCTCTGACTGAACTTGCACATTTGACTAGACTGGCTAGCTAACAATCTCCAGAGACTCCTGTCTAGGGATTCCAGGCATGTGCTACATGGTGCCCAGCTTGTTCCTGGGTGATGGGGATCAAACGCAGGTCCTCATGAGTGCCTAGTAAGGATTTTACTGCCATCTCTCAAGATTTGATCTTGCTTGTTTACCACTGCATCTGGACAAATCCAGGTCCTGGACCAACTGGGCAGGAGGATCTGCTAAACTCCTCAGCATCAGTCTCAGTCACGTCCGTGTGCTGTGGCCACCAGTGTCTCAGTCATGTCCATGTGCTGTGGCCACCAGCGTCTCAGTCATGTCCGTGTGCTGTGGCCACCAGCTACGATCTTCCAAGGCTGCTTTGGGAAGTCCCACAATGTGAACTTTGGTGATGCCAAAGTTTTCACCCCTTCCTTTATAAGTTAAACTACCATGTGACAGGTACAACTACCCAAATCCCAGACCCTCAGACAAAGCCGACACTTACTGGGTGTGATCGGTGCAGCCGATTTAGGTTCCAGTGTTTGTCGGGTTAAAGGAGTCCCTGGATGACAGAATGGAAGTTAAAAAACGAAAACTGCAGGATCGCACGACTGAGCAGCAGTTACGGTCAATCCTGTGGAGCCCTGGCTGTCCTAGAGCTCCCTCTAGAGAGCAGGCTGGCCTTGAACTCACAGAGATCACACATCGCCTGCCTCTGCCTCCTGAGTGCTGGGATTAAAGGGGTTCACCACCACGCCCAGCCTGACTCAAATTCTTTCACAGTTCAATTTTTTTTTCCTGGAACAACTTCTAGTCAATTATTTATATCTAAATGAGCATTAACTTATATTCCTTATCACTTCAGCTCTTGTTATCCTAAGAGAAGTTAAAGGAAGTCATGAACTCACCCCCTCCCATGTTTTTTTGTTTGTTTGTTTTTTTTTTTCTTGGCAAACATTTTTCTCATAAAGAGATGGAAGAAAATTCAGCTGTGCATTCCATTACCAAACCCTTGCCAGTATCTCCCATACAAGCGAGGATTCTTAGGTGTTCCAAGGCACGCAGGGGCCAAGCAGAGGATCTCTGGAAGAAGCGTAGGCACAAGCCTGATTTAGTTCCACTCTCCCTTCTGATCTAGACAGTGCCTGACAGGAGATGCTGCTATAGCCCGTATGTCACGAGTGCTGCCATGACGCTTAGAGTCAAGCTGTGACCCTAAAGCACCACGCAGAGGGGATGTAGCCGGTCTTTATAGTATTTCAGGATTAAGTGTTTAGTGTCAGTCCTGATAGGTGTGTAACCAGTGTACTTCATGAGTTACTCCGTTTAATCCTTGTGACAAGGCTTTAGCACAGTTACTATTATATTTCCTCCATTAGAGATGAAGAAACTGAATACAGACTCGCAAAAAGGCATGAAGTGCCAGGACAGGGGCTGAGCTCAAACTCTTTCCAAGTCCTCTGTTTCTAACTCTGTCTTATGTATATAAGTCAAGAGATAAAGGGCAGGACCGGGAAGATGGCTCAGTGGTTAGGAGCATCGACTACACTTGCAGGGGAACTGGGTTTATTTAGTTCCCAGACTCACATAGCAGCTCAAAACCATCTGTCACTTCAGTTCTAGGGGGATGTGTCGCCCTCTTCTGGCCTCCGTAGGTACTGTGCACACATGGTGCACATACATACATGCAGGTTAAACAATCATACAGCAATTTAAAATCTTTTTAAAGAGTCAAATGACTACTAACCAGAACATAATTGCACATAATTAATGACTGAATAATATATATATATATATATATATATATATATATATATATATATATATATTTTAAATAAGAGTTTAGATTTTAAGTCTTCAACTTTCTGGGTCATGGCAAAAAAAAAAAATCATCTCTCTAAAAATCTTCTAACATCAAAAGAACAGCTATCCCAGATTAAAATATCGAGTAGCCTGCTACCTCAGTAGACATAAATCATCAAGCCCAGAAGGTCAGTACCCGAAGCGGTCAGGCAAACCATTTTGGCTTGGGCATGGCCATCGCGGCCACTCACCTTTCAGCTCGCTGGTGCTGCTGTATGGTTTACTGGCAAATTCTCTAATCTGCAAAACAAGACAGTCTGCTGGTAGTTCACATTCTAAGCTAGGGAGGGACAGACTGAGCGCAGCCGGGTATGACCGCGGGTAAGTGCCCTTCTCGCTAACCCCCCCAGCATATGCTTCCTAGCAGAGGCAAGCGTTGCAGAAGCGTCACACGTATGCCCCAGGCTGCTTCTCCAGCTGATCACGGGTCACCTTCATCTACCTTCAGATTTGTATCTGAAGTATGTCTGTGTCTAAAGTAGCCGTGGGGACAATTTATTTTAACACGTCTACTCTTGCGAGCAGTCACGAGGACACACGGACACGTCTACTCTTGCGAGCAGTCACGAGGACACACGGACACGTCTACTCTTGCGAGCAGTCATGAGGACACATGGACACGCCTACTCTTGCGAGCAGTCACGAGGACACACGGACACGCCTACTCTTGCGAGCAGTCACGAGGACACACGGAGGAACGGTCCACTTCTGTCATACTCAGCTTCAGATGCTGTGACCTAAACCTCTGTGCTCTTAAAGCAATCAGGCCCCCTCTCCCCTCTCCCCCCTCCCCCACCCCCGCCAACCGTACCTGCTGCTTCTGACTAATAATCAGCTCGTTCTGCTCCTGCAGTTTCTGGCCTAACTCTTCTACCCGCCTCTTGTAGAAGACATTATCTGCACTTAAATCTTTCATCATCGAGCTTCGAAGCTTCTCTATGTGTGACAGGAGCTGCAAAGCAACCGGGAAGCACGTTAGTCTGCAAGCTGTACACATGATTTCTTCTTCTTCAGATTTTATCTGCTCGTCTGAACTTTTTTGCCAGTTCTATATGGTCTCTGTTCACCAAGTGACTCAGAAAATCTTCCATCAGTCCATGTCAAGGCCCTGGTTGTACTAGACGTCCCCTCTTCCAGGGAGTTTATGATATGAGACAGATAAAGGTGATGAGGCAGGCAGTTGGGTCAACGGGAGCACATTTCATAAAATAATAGATACAGCTGCTCAGTGATTAAGGATAAAGGTGTCTCTCCCAGAGCCCTGGTGCCACCTCCACGGTGAGCTTTTCATGCAGTCCAGTCCCCTGCCCTCACTCACATGTACATGTAACACATAGTTCTGGCAACCGTGGGCCGGAGAGTTCAATGAATTCAGTTTACATTCCCAGCAATCACCGTAATCCCTGGTCTGTACAGGGAGGAGCTTCAGGAAGAGGGAGAGGGAGGAATGGATGGGGGGAGGGGGGAATGGATGGGGGAGGGGGGAATGGATGGGGGAGGGGGAAAGCATCTTCAGAGACTATGAAGATTAGTCTCTACTTCTCCCTTATGTGCACAGCCTGGGTGTATATGTGTGTGGGTGCACAGTCGTGTAAGTACACACTTGTGTGTGCCAAGTCCACGTGGGGGACAAGGTTGATACTGGGAATGTTCCAACATCACTCCTCACTTTATGCAGGCAGAGCTCCTCCGTCCAACCCTGAACGGCCTTCCGAGGCTGAAATCAAGGCGAGCTGCCAGGCCCACTAAGCCTTTGCGTAGGTCCCAGGCATCTGACCCCTGTCCTCTTGTTTGTGTGGCAAGGTCTTTTAAATGCTGAGCCAACTCCTCAGCCTGTGTGACGGTTAATCTTGTCAACTTAATGAGATTTCGAATCACCATGGACACGAACTTCTAAATGAAGTCCATTCAGGTGGGAAGACCCACCTTGAACATGGGTGGCCCCATCCTGTGGAATAGGTCCGGGGCTGACTAAGAACGGGGAGGAGACCTGAGTACTGACGGCCATCTCCTTTTCTCTTGACTGTGAGGTGTGATGTAATGAGCTGCAGGGAGCTCTTGCTTCCCCGACTTCCCCGCCATGGTAGGCTGTACCCTCAGACTGTGAGCTGGTGCAGACCTGTCCCCGAGCTGCATGTGCCATGCATTTCCTCACAACGGCACACTAAGTCACACGGAAACCTAGTGCCAAGGGAAGTTATACCAAGCCCAGTTGTGTTTTGTTTTGTTTTTCTTTGCTACTCTGTTTTGGCAACCACTAAAAATGCCTTAACAGGGCATTCCCTAAATTTACAGGAAAAACTTTGCTTCAGAGCTTGGTAATGCGTCTTCAGGACAGTGTGCATCTAATAGCTGATGTGGAGAGAGAGAGTGGGCTGGTGAAAGCAGGTTCCATCTGTCTGGCACGAGGGTGTGAGTGTCCATATGGGCACTTCCTTATGTGCTTGTTGGTTCAAGTAAAAGATTTCATTTTAACTAGTTGCATACATGTATGCCAAGGTGGGTATCTTAGTAGGCCAGAGATGTCTAGAGCTGGGTACAGGCGGTTTTAAGTTGCCTGGACCAGGTCACCAAACTGAGGAGTTTTGCCAACCCCAAGAAGCAAAGGAACCTAGGAAAACAAATCAAGAGGTGACATCATTGTGACAGCAGAGTCAAGAACAGGTGACAAAGGTACAGACAAGAATATGCGGGGAGGGGGATTCAGAGAGCTTAAACAAGACAGATACTAGCTCACGAAGCATGAAGTCCTTGTGCCAGTGAGTGTGTGTATGTGAGAGAGACAGACAGATCGAGATCCTTGTGCGTGCGTGTGTGTGTGTGAGAGAGAGAGAGATGGAGATCCTTGCACCTATGTGTGTGAGACAGACAGACAGAGAGAGAGACAGAGAGACAGAGAGAGACAGAGAGACAGAGACAGAGAGAGAGACAGACAGAGACAGAGAGACAGAGACAGAGAGAGAGACAGAGATTTCGACCTATCATTTCAAGCTCTCTGCTGTCCTCTATGGCCTCCCTCATAACACCAGCCTGCTCTGTCACTGTGTGACCATAATGTGCCTCCAGGGCTCTCGGGCTGGGTCAGAAGGTCACATCATGGTTTATATGTGACTCCCTTTGAACTCCTACCAATGTTATTTTAAAAAGAAAAAAGCGGGGGGGGGGGGGCTGCCAAGAACCTAGGTAAAGCAATAACAAGCTGGCACAGGCAACTTCCCTTAAACAGAGAAACACAGTGTGTGCACTGTGGGACAAGCAGGCACCAATCATGTGGAATAATTAATAGGTCTCAGGCAGAGATGACTGCATTTGGTTGGATTCACCTCTTGTTAGGGTACGAGTGAGACAGAGAAGCAAACAGCTTCTAAACAGCTGAACGGGCAGACAACGGAGCAGCATAACCTGCAGGGCGCAGGTATGCACGCACACGCACACACGCGCACACACACACACATACTGTGCACACACACACACACACTGCGCACACACACACGCACGCACACACTGCAAACACACGCGTGCGTGCACACACACACTGTGCACACACACACGCATGCACACACACGCACGCACACACTGTGCACACACACACACGCACACATACACACTGCACACACACGCACACACGCACACACTGTGCACACATGCACGCGCACACACTGTGCACACACACACTGCGCACACACACGCACACACGCACGCATGCACACACACACTGTGCACACGCGCACACACACACACTGTGCGCGCACACACACACACACACACACACACACACACACACACACACACACACACGCCTCGGGCTTGGGCGGGACCTTCACGGTGTGCTTCTAGCTGGCTTCAGCAAAAGGGGCATTGCAGGCATAGTTAAAACCCACAGCAGCTAACAGATAGAAGTTATCCTGACTGGGCTTGTCTTGCTTAGTTAACCCTTTAAAAGATGTGCTTAAAAGGACGGCTTCCAGAACCCCTCCCCACCCACCCGCCCACCCCCAAAAAGACCAGAATGAGGCTAGAAAGATCAGCAGGTAAAGTACACTCAAGAGTGAGGACCATGAGTTCAGATACACAGCACCAAATGACAGCTAAGCCGGCGGCTGCACTCGGGAGCTGGTGACAGTGGGTCTCTTGGCCAAGCCAGCTGCCCAGACTAACTGGCCCAATCACCAAGTTGCAGGTCAGGCAAGATATCCTGCCTCAGTAAATAAACTGAATAGTGATTGGGGGAGAGATACTCATTATCAACTTGTGCCAACACATACAGTGCACATATGACTACATACCCGTACACATGTGAGCATGCATACATGTTCACACATCACACACACACACATGTATATTGTCTTTGAAAATACGGAATATTTTGGAAATTATCAGGAAGCTATTACAGCTGGGAAAGGCAGGTTCAGGAAGAGAGAGGGTTCAGATGAGGGAATCCGCCACATTATTTTATCTACATTGTGGACAGTGGATGAAAAAAGAGATTGATACTAGGCCTGCAGCTGTTAGGAGGATGATAAAGGCTTAGGTAAGGAAGGACGGGGTAATGGAAACATATGGCCTAGGGACGAGAGATAGATGACATTAAAGACAGCTGATAGGGTTAAGGGGGAGACATGGGATAGGTATACCATGAACTGTGACAAACCCAAGCATTTTATTCTAGCCTGTTTCAGAGATAACCCCAAGGTGCTGTCAGGCTACCTGATCTGGAAATCAGAAAGCTGAGTCTTAGCAACAAACACGAGCATTATCCACGTGCGGCTGCCCCCCAACTTGAGCAAGCTCTGCTCATGACTGTGCACCAGTCTCTCCTTTCCCAACCTCAATGTCCCGACTTCCACTGCTTGTGCGCCACAATGGAGAGTCCATCCCTTAGGACGGGAGCTGTTCCCTGTTGAGCCCTGGAAAGTGTAGGGCCTAGTACTTGCTCAGTAAAGAACGGGATCACTCATCAGTGATGGCATTCTCATGCTCACAGATTAGTGCACCTGCATACTGATGTGTTTCTGTCTTTCCTTTGTTTTGTTTTCATTTAGTTTTAATGCTGTTTGCAATCTGCTCCTCCCTCCCTCTGTATCCGTTGTTGTTAAGAAAGAAAACTGGAAAATTCTTGCTCATCTAACAGTTACTTTTCCCTAGCTCTTGTGTGCCCACACACACTCTATGTTATATGATATAAAACCTTCAGCAATATGATATTGTGCTTAGTGCTGTAGGAAATAAGTTCTTAGCACTAACTCTGTGAAAGGAAAGGTATTTTATGGAACACAAAGGGTATTCAAAAGATAATACTGTTGCAAAAATAAACAAGATTTCCCATCTTGATACATTCTCCCCCAGTGGAAACATTAACAATCAATTTTCTGACTTATACAGTTGCCAGTGGATGCCCTGTACCTGTGTGCCTAGGGGCAGCACCAGGGCAGCACCGACTGGGATCAACGAGTTTATTTTTGTAAACATATTCTGAAAAGGAGACGTGAATTTGGGGAGGAGAGGACACACTGGTAAGGTCCAAGTCCAGAACAAGGTGGAGAAGAGCTGGGAATGGGTAAGATCAACACTTACTGTATATGTGTGTAAAACTCTTAAAGGACAAATAAAATAGTTTAAAATCTTTTAACATTTATAGTATAAAAAGAAAACTGAAGAGAAACTTACAAAGGAACAGCAGCGGTTAATTTTGGCAGCAAAACTATAAATACTTCTAATAATTTTGTTACATTTCTCTCCAGAAATGTTAAGTAGGAAAATACCACTTTTATTATCAAGTAAACTAGAAACTCTTTCAAAGATGACCAATTTGTGCATGTGTGCTTGTGTGTGTGATCATGTGTGTGCACATGTATATGCATCTGTGTGCATGTGTCTGTGCCTGTGTATGTATCTGCATGTACGTGTGTTTGCATGTGAGTGTGTGTGCATGTGCACGTGTTTGTGTGTGCATGCGTGTGTGTGCACATATGTATATGTCTGTGTGCATGTGTGTGTGTTTGTGTGTTGTGAATCTGTGCATATATGTATGCATGTGTTGTGTGTGTCTGTGTATGTGTCTGCGCTTGTGTATGTTTGCATGTGAGTGCGTATGTATGGGTGTGCACGCCCACATATATTTGTCTGTGTGTGCATGCGTGCATGCACATATGTGTGTTTGTATGTGAGTCTGTGTGTGTTGTGTGTACATGTGTGTGTGTTGTGTGTGTCTGTATGTGCACATGTGTGTGTATGTGCATGTGTCTGTGTGTACATTGTGTGCATATGTATGTGTGTTGTATGTCTGTGTGCATGTGTGTGCATAGGCGTGAGCATGTGTTGTGAGTATCTGTGTGTGTGCATGCGTGCACTCGAGCGTCCCTGGGTTCCACTGTCCCCACAGGGAGAAAGCGGCAGGGTGGGTGGCTGACTCAATCTTACCTGCCCCTTCTCCTTGCTGTGCTCTTCGTTGAGAACTTGAAATCGATCTGTCCACTTGCTTGCCTGAAGGAGAGCAAAACAAATGACATGCCTATGACACAGAAACCCATTCCACACTGGAGCCTGTTCTTCGTCGGGTGCCTATGAAACCCGACAAGCTAGTAAAATCCCTGCTGGCACTTTTAGAGTGTATGTGGCTGTAATGCTCACATCCATGTCTCTGATTGTACTGTGGGGTTGGGATCTGTAGATGTTTGTACAACACAGCTAGTATTTTAGGTTACAAAGTAGGGTCAGGGGAGTCTGTCACATTCTGGGTATGGAGGCGTCCTAATTCATGCTACTATTGCTGGGCTCAAACACATGACCAAGGAAAGCTGGTGAGGGAAGGGACACGAGCACAGCAAGTCAAGACAGGAACTCAAACGGGAGGATGCAGAGGCCATGGAGGGTACTGCTTACTGCCTTGTTCCAGTGGCCTGCTCAGACACCGGCCCAGGGATGGCCACACTCACAATGGCGTAAGCCCTCCTGTATTAATCACTGATTAAGAAAATGGTCTACAGGGTCTGTCAGCATCTGGACCTTGTTTTCTCAAGTGAGGCTCCCTCCTCTCCAGCGTCACTCTTGTGTCAAGTTAACTGGAAACTATTCAGCACTGGGGAGAAGAGCCATGCACAGGATTTAAGTGAATGTGTGTGGCTGTGTTCCAGTAAGACATCATTTGAAAAAGGCAGGTGCTAGTGTGAGATGCCAAGGGATCAAAGAACTAGGGTTGTTGGGTTCAAAACAGGTGACTGGGTGCATGGGAGACACTGTGGTCTGTGGAAGGTAAATGAAGGCTCCTAATCGCTCATGGCAGTCACGTGGCTAAGCAACCACTGGCAGCTTGGAAGAGGATTAAAAAGACACCCTGCACTGTACAGGTCAGGGGTGCACATGACCACGGGAGAATTCCTGCTGAAGATGAGTAAGTCGGCTCTGCTCAGGTGACCCGACCATACGGTCTAGTCGAGAAGAGATTTGGGGAGACCTTGCGGAATTTTGCTCCAGTCGTACCAGGGAATGAGTAAGAGAAGGATTCTGAGTACAGAGAGGTTGCTGCCGGCAGAGAAAGCCGCAGGACCACGGTAGGGAACAAGGAGCCGTGTTCTAGGCTGAAGGGACCTCATCACTGTACAGGACAGTCGGGTGGGAAACAAGGCCTTGCTACTCGTGAAGTCTGAAAAACGTGTTAGTGGAGGGGGGACTGTGTCTCTGAGAGACTCAAGGCAGGCAGGACAATGACACGTGCAGCCAACGGGTGCATTTAAGGGAGGCAGGCAAGCTGTAGCATTAAAAGAAGGGGCAGCAATCCTATTTCAAAAGGCCCTTACCTTAAAAACTTCACGGGGTTACTCTTATTAAAAACTGTACACGTAGGCATCTGTGTGTAGGTGTGTGCACGTAGGCATCTGTGTGTGTGTGTGTGTGTGTGGAAGGCCAAGGGCTGCCTCTGCACACATGAGGAGTGCAGAAGACAACCTGTAGGAGTTGGTTCATTCCATCCACCAGTTGGGTTCCAGGGGTTGAACCTACGTCATCACGCTTGGTGGCAAAACCTTTTACCCTGTGAGCCATCTCACTGACTCAAAGGCTCTTATGACATGGTTGAATTTGTAGGTTATAATACCCACAGTGACAACCTCCATCCCTCACAAACACGGTGGGATGACTGGATTCGAGGCCTCACAAGGCTATACCTCCAACCTATATATTGGTCCTTTTGATTTTTAATTTCTCTCCCTTTACCACTGCGATAAAATAACTTTTATAGAGTGATTATGAAGTCTGACTTCCAAATGAAAACAAAATATATAAAAGATACCGGTTTGTCAGTGCAGTGCTATATGCAAACCGAATGGAAGCTTAATGCTTCAATACGCATTTTTTAAGTGAGAGCTACAACTGGGGTCAGGAAAACATTGAATAATAATATGAACTGACTAATTCAGAGTGACAATTTTGTTGGTGAAAACTGAAACAGTGTGAACTACTATCCCATCCTCATATCTATTAGTTAACACCTATTATAAATTAGGCATCTGTTTTGAGACAGAAAAGAAAAGAAAAGAAAAAAGAAAAGAAAAGAAAAGAAAAGGAAAGGAAAGAAAAGAAAAGAAAAGAAAAGAAAAGGAACAAAAACATTTGCTGGGAATGAACTCATTAAGAGAAAAACCAAGGCAATGGAGACCTGGCTCCGTGGTTAAGAGTTCTTACTGGCCTTGCATAGGACTTGGGTTCAAACATCCACACCATGGCTCAAAAGCACCTGTAATTCTAGTTCCATGGGATCCAGTGCCCTCCTTCTGGCCTGTATGGGCCCTGCGTATATGCCGTGCACATGAGCTCATGGAGACACACACACATAATTAGATACGTATTACATGTTGTGGCCGTGGTCACCATGTGTGCTGTACCTGGCTGTCAAGGAGCTGCAGCATGTTCTGAAAGTCCTGGGGACACGGAAGATGGTCTTCTCTCAGCTCAGTAACGTCTCTCAAGGTGCCTATGTTGGACTTGATCTGGATGTTAGACTTCTGTATTTCTAACAACTGCTATGGATGAAAAGAATCACCAATAGAAACATCAGGCATTGACTACAACAGTGAAGAAGCAGGGGGCACAAAGCTGCGTTCAGCTCTCCCTGTCCCTCCGGACACCCCTTGCCTGTCTCCTCCCCTTTGCTCTTTTTCTACTGGCCTCTGATCTTTGATAGCTCCACCAGAATGTGGGGGGAAAACGAGGAGACTGATGTTCTTTAAAAGTCTGTTACTGGGAGCTAGGGCATGCCCATGTCCATGGGGGCGTCAGAGGACAGCCGTAGTCTGGTCTCACTTTTTGCCTTCCTGTGCAGTTCAGGGACCGAGAGGGGACTGAGGCTGGCTTGCACACGCCTGCTTTACTCACTGACCATGACCATCTCTCTGCCCCCCTCACCCATGCCCCAAGTCAACCTCTGGCCTCTGACCATGGGTCTTTATATTTTTGACAGAAACATCTGTGAGAGGAACTGAGTATATCTGTCTCTTTCTGTTTATTTATTTATTAAGGCAGATCTTGCTGCATTGGCCAAACTAGACTTGACCTCTGGCTGACCCCGCCTCAGCCTCCCAGTGCTGGATTGCAGGGGTGGATCACCACGCCTGTGACACTTCTGAGAAGTTAAGATATTGCAATAGAAGGCAAACACTGCCCAGAGGCCAGTAAATCCATTAGGGATATAAATGTTTTAATTTCCCTAAAGTTAACTATGGGGAAAAAAATCTCAGGTGACAACAGGTAATAAAGTTAACATCAAGACCATTATACTACTACTTCGTTGTATGTTGGCTGCAACCGCTGAAAGTGTGAAGAGGGGCTTCTCCATACAGAAGTTTCTTCCTACCAATACTACAGCTCCCAGGTGGCAAGGTCAAAGTGAAAGCCTTAGACCACAGAGACCATGTGTGACCTTGGTACGATTTGATGAAGACACAGTATCTCCAAGAGCCACTCCACATAAACGCTGACTAATCACAATACCCTGACACTAGTCAGATAAACCCCAACAATGGGACTTCCCATACAAACAACCCGCACTTCCGATCTTTAGCTTCCACAACAACAAGGCTGACAAACTATCGCCGACCACAGAAAAGCCTAAGGAGTCAGAATGACCCACTCTAACATGGAGTCTTGGACGAGGTCCTGAGCAGGAAAGGAAAATAAGAGGATTCTGGTGTTGTCTTAAGTTTTGCTTCTGAAACTCGTCCGCCCCTAGAGGGAGCCCAAGGATCGACCTCAGTTCCCGTCTACTTTTCTCCTCAGGAGTTGTCTGATGAAAAGGAACTGGATCAGCAGCTGCACAGAGGATGTGGAGTCCTCTATCCCACGTGTCCGTGGACCACAGCTGTTCCCACAGGGCGCAGGGCCCACCTGCCCGTTCCTGCTTACTTTAGAGACCGGATCCTCCTCAACGGACACGTGTGGACCGAGGAGAGGGCTAGCAAGTATTCTTCCTCTCTCCTCTCCTCCTGCCTTGGTGATCAGCCTTTCCATCCACTACTTGGAACATTCTAGAATTCGTTCAAGGGTTTGTGGTTTAAGGCTATTTAAACCTAACCAGGTAAGGAAGTTTCTTCTGGAGTGGAACAGACACACCCACAGGGGCTCTGTTCTAGAGTCTAGGGACTCTACCTGCTCTCTCTTAGCTGCTCCACCTCCTCAGGGCCTCGTGCGCCCTGGGATGTGTGGGGAAGAGTGGCGGTGTGTACTTGGCATGTAAAAGACCTGACCCCTGGCTATGATGCCATGCTAACACCCATCTTAAAGCAAGCAATCCTGTGAAAACCTCTAGGTTACATACTTACATATTCTAATGCTGAATTCTTAGACGTTAACTCTTTAAATTCCCTCATAAACATCTCTTTGACCTTCTCCATCTCCTCGAGTAACTTCTCCTTCTCCTCCTCTTTCCATCTGTCAAACAGCTTCAGAAAGTCTTCTTCTTTTGTTTTCTGCATTTCATAGTCCTGAAATCGTTTTAGCATTATGTCACTAGGGGCTCTGGATATAACACATATACAAATTTTTAAAACAATCATAGCTTCACCCCAAATCTGTTAGTATTTTTTTCTTTGAATTAGACTTTCCAAAGCCACTGGCCTATACACAATGATTCTTCCATATCAAAGCACAGATGGGGAACAGGCAGATGGCTCAGTGGGTAACGGACACATGCACACCCACATACATGTACTCAATAAATAAATGCAAGTAAACAAAAACAAACAAACCACATATGGAGTCTGGAGCTCCAGCTTGGTGGTTAACAGTGCTTGCTGCGTAAGCATAAGGATCTGAGTTCAAATCTCTGACACCAATGTATACACCCAGAATGGCCCCTTATAACCACAGCTTATAACCCTGTGCTGTGAGAGTCACAGACGGGAGGAGCACTGCTGAGACCTGAGGGTGTCTGGCCTTGTCCAGGTTCAGTGAGAGATATTGTCTCAAAGGAGTAAGGACTCTGGCCCATACAAGTATGCATACAAGCAACACGAATTATGCTCAATACACACATATGTCATAGATGACACACGCACACATACACACGCACACACTCTCTCTCACATATACACACTGACACACACACATTGACACATAAACTGACACAGACACATTGTCACACACACACTAATGTTGGAGCCTGCCAGACCTCCACAGCCACTGTTCCACACCACCTGGGCGATTTCTGCCAGGCTGACACCTTGTTTATGCTTGCCACTGTCCTGCTGAGCAATAGCACCAGGGCAGGTGCTACTCCCTGCTGAGAGGCGCCTAGATCCTACAGAGACAGCATCTCCTGGAGACCCACCTACCTGTTTGTTCCTGAACTACAGCCTCAAGATTGGGGTTGGGGGAAGGGTTTTTTCCCATGGCATATAAACCCGGGACATTATTAAACTTTGGGCCTTGATCAGGAAATCTTGTCAAGGCCTGGTTATTTCTCTTTTCACCATCTTTTCCCTTACAGCCCAGTCCTGCCTTTCAGGATGAACCCAGTTCAAGTGTGACTGCAGACAAAAACTCACTCTCAGGCAGAAACACACACACTAACACACACTGACACACACACACACACACACACACACACACACTGATACACAATCTGACACATACACTGGCACATACACATACACATACACACACTGATACACAATCTGACATACACACTAACACACTGATATACACACACACACACACACACACACACACACCATGAAGCCGGCTGGCATCCTTCTTTCCCTGTACTTGTCATCGCACCATCTCCAGGACCGAGCCCCGTGTCCTACCTTAGAGAACCGGACGGCATGAGAGTGCTGTGCAGACTCCAGCTGAGACCTGGTGAGCTGCAGCTGTTCCTTCAACATGTCGATCTCCTTCTGGAGTCTGTCCGTCTGGGCCTTTGTATTATACTCTGTTGCGAGAGAAGATCTAGTTAGAGTACGATTTCTTATGAACTCACCTGAAAACTTACGGGGCACAGTTCTACGGATAAGACAAAGTAAAATGCTCTCTCTCCCCTGGGACTGCCACGAGCCCAGTCCTGTTCTTTACTGCTTATCTGGAGCCCTTCCTGTGACCAGACACTCCATTAGTTTTAGTGGCTTCTTTCCGCCACTCGCTGTACTAAGGTTGATTATTCAACAGGGTCACCGTGAGAGCCTTGTTCAGGGAGCGAGCCCAGTGGTTCTGACCCACGGGTGCTCGGGACTTTTTCAGAGATGTCCATCTCACTCAAAGCAGAGAAGCAAGGGCTTCACCTACAAGCAGCACAGTACCGAAACCATATAGTCACCATGGTTTGCGCTCCCACCCAAGATCCCTGAAGTCCCCTATCAGCGATCATGGAGAGGGGCTGGGGATTTGAGTCGCAAGCTGGGGCAGTCGTCTGTCAACTAGGGCGCAAGCGAAGAACTGAAAGGAGGTGGTGAAAGGAAGGATACTTATGTACATGTACTTACACGAGGATGTACACATGACTGAATGGTATACATGTGCTGTGAGTGTAGACATGAAAGGTATGGGAACCAAAGCAGAAAGTCAGAATCTCAAAGATGACCTGAAGAAACAATACTCGTTTCAGAGTCTGAAGTGCTCTCTGACACGAGTATGAGGTAGGATAAGATACTGAAACAGAGAGATAGAGATCAGTTTCACTCCGAAGAACGGCGGGCCACTTACAAACAGCTCAACATTTCCATGTTTCCAATACACCGCCTACTCATATCGGTGGTCCACGGTTTACAATGAAACTTTCTGCTGTCTGTTTTGCTTCTACTACAAAGCATTGTGGGCAGGAATATAAATAGACTGGCCCCAATTGAAGAAAATCAGTACAACTGTTGAAAACACTTCTGTAGGTTCTGGTGTCACAAGGCTGGCCTGCTCAGGGAGGAGGAGATGCTACAGTCTTTGAGAAGACTGGAGCGGAGGGAAGACTGACTCCTTGGGTAAACCGCAGAGCATTCTCCCATTTCTGGGTCTTTATTTCTACCTTCTGTTTTTTTCCATCAGCACCCAAACATGCTAGCTCTCACATAAGACAAATCTCTCTTGTCTCTGCATTTCAGTTGAGGTGATGTGTTAGGTCTCCGGCTTTCCTTCCCAGCACACGTGGCTAACACAGATAGCCATGTTTGTTAAGAGCATTTCCTCACTGGCTCTCAACTCATTCAAACTGACTTGTTGTCTTATCAGTTCCTTGAAGTTGTGATGTCAAGGCCAACTGCTGTGCAGCAACCGGACGTTCCCCATCTGCATCCCAGCCTTTGCCTCTCGAACATCTGATACACTTGACCACTTCCACCTTTTCAGAACCCTTTTCCCCTTGCTGTTCAAGACAACGCCTATCTAGGTCACCCTCGTTACCACTCGCTTCCTGCCCTTCTTAAGAAATAAAGTTATGTAAGGGGGGCTAGTATTGACCTCGGGTCTTCTGATCTCTAACTAGATGACTTCAGCCAGCCCAGTCCTCCAATGACTTCCAGATCCTTCTATCTATCCATCTATCCTGGGCCTCCATTTTCAAACACCAGCCACGTGACTCGCCGCAGATGTCAATGCGTAAGTGTGTCCAATGAAAATGCTCCTGTCTCCTCTCACTTTTAAGCTCCTCCCTACTCCCTACCCCTCTATCACAGAAAATACTCATCTAAACAGGAGGAGGTCCTCGTAGGTCTCTCACTTTGATCCCAAGTCATAGCTCTGTAGGCTTTGTCTCAACACATGTTCTTTTTATCCCCCTCTGCCCCAGAACCACCTGGCCCAGGACGCTCTCTTATCTCACTTGGACTTCTATGTACTGCCTTGTTCTGCCAGCCTCTGCTACTGCCCTTGCAGACGACATCTTTATCTCCACCTCCTTCTATCATCAACAGCCAGAATGTTCTCTCTAGGGTACTAATTACATCACCATTCTCCTCTACAACAAACGTCATCCCCTGGCTGGCCACCGTACTGATGTAACGTCCACCGGCCAGGGCCTTCATGGGCCCTTGAGATCCGTCCCCCAAGCCTCCAGCCTTCCACACACCTCTGCCTTACTCACCCCACTCCTCCAGTCTCCTTGCTGTTCCTTAAACACACATCCCAGCCTCTCCTCCTGCCCCTCAGTACTGAAGTCTATGTACTCTGGTCCTTCATTCTCCTCGGACTGTGGCTTCTTCATAGGATCTCACGCTGGTTAGACATGGCCTCCTCAGAGAGCTTCAGAGGCCACCTGAGAGGATTCTCCCTTTGTCCTGCCTTTGCATGTGGCACTTGGAAAACACCATACTGGGTTTAAGTGTCTCCTTAGCCCTCTGTTAGGATACAAGACTCAACGCTGGGCTTTTCCAGTCTACTCCCAGCTGTGGGGTAGGTGGGGCACCTAAGGGGCTCAGTATCTACTCTCAGCCTATGAGACTTTCTTTTAAGAGGACTGAGGGATGCCCTGGGCCACGTCTTGTTGAGAAAGGGGAAGGGAACGGAAGGAAAACAACTCTGAGCACAGAGTTCATGCTTACCGAGGTGAGAGTCTTCAGTGTGGCGGCGCTGGATGTGGCTTTGTAGGAACGCTTGGTTCATAAAGGCCTTGTCGCAGAAATGGCACTGGAAAGAAAGCAACAAACTCAAATGTCTGCCATGAGTTTCCCCACCTGCTCGCAGCTAAAACTGGGGATCTGAAGCATGGCTTATGGTGGCTTTCCTCCTAAAAGATACAGGATGTTGGCTATGATAGTAATTCAAAGGGCAAATGTAAGGTTATGTAATGTAAGGAATGCCCTTCCCAAATTGAAATAAGTCAATCTTTTGACAGCTGAAGCAACCCTTCTGGCAATTTCTGGAAGCTCTAGTGATGTTGTTTGTACATGGGGTTTATGTCTTCTCATCACCAATTTGTTCAAGGCAAGAGGAGAACCCTCACCAGAAACCAGCCCTGCATAGGATTAAACCTTGACATAGGATTTCCAGCTTCCAAATATTTGCGAAAATAAATTCCTGTTACTTAAGTCAACTAATTGATGGCATTTGTTATGGCAGACTTACTAGCTTATACAGGTGTGTGTGTGTGTGTGTGTGTGTGTGTGTGTGTGCGTGCGTGTGTGTGTGCGTGTGTGTG
>NC_034597.1:106018521-106046841 GCF_900095145.1 Mus pahari
GTGTGTGTGTGTGTGTGTGTGTGTGAAATGTTTTGAAGCTAAAAACATTCTCCTATGAATATATACTTTCAGGAAAACATTTCAAAGATATATGGAATACAGGGTGAATACAGGGACAGAAGTATTTCCTCTCGAAATGGATGGAGGGAAACTATTTTTTTAAATGAAGGGTATGAGTTCTGGGGGTTGCTCAGTCTCCAGGGGATGGTCTCACACTGACATCTCTCTCTCTTAAACTTTCCCCAAAGTAGAGGATAGAAAAAGAGCAAACGCCAGAACGTATCACATCTTGGAGGTGGGGCATGTGTCAGGTGCACTGTTGTACACATTCTTCTTAGGATATTATTACTCAGTCCATTGTTTGTGCTTCTTGCTTTTCCTTTTAAAATCTTCTATATATGAAGATTCAGCATATGGCTATTTTGATTTTTCTGTATATTGTAAATTTTATACAATTAAATACTGAGGAAAAAAGACAATATACATTGCCATTGTAACTGCACATTCTGACTGCATAAAACACGTCACACTCAGGTTCCCGATGGGAAAAGGGCCTTCAGAAGGCAGGCGCCCTCAGCTGTTTCACTTTCACTGCATACTTTCTGTGATTTCTTGAAGCTGAGGGGATGAAGACAAAGAGAAGGAATACAGAAACGGGACTGGGACATCGGCAGGCGTCCTTGATCGCGTGGTTTGCTCAGCCTCTGCAGAGAACCCAAAGCCTCTGGAATTGAGAGAGGCGAAGAAACCCTAAAATGCTGGCAGTCATGTGACTTCTGTCATCTCGCAGTCAGTCAGCTTTGGTGCTTGTTGTGTGTGCCACAGGGCTCTCTGAACCACAGTCTCAGGTTTTGTCTAAAAGAACTAACTATATGTTAAGGACGGCCACACAAAGCTCACTGACAATGGCTACGATGTAGGTATGATACCGCCCCCACTCCGCAGAGCAGAAACCTACGGACATATGGCAATTTGTTAAGGTCTAGCAGTTGAGACAGTAGTAGAGATGGGATTTGAACCCGCTCTGCCTAGAGAGCGCCTGCATTACTGTTCTCTGTGGAAGCAGAAGCATGTAACTTGATTCTTCAGCATGACCACACTTTTCAGTTTACAGAATAGTCTACCAGACAGGTCAGGAGAGAGGCGCCACAGGATGGAATGTGTTCATCAGTAAATAATTGATTCACACCCCCACCTTCTGTCTGAGTCCTGACAGCAGCCTTCTAAGTCAAAGGATTTCTTATACTCTGAAAATGTACATAGTCCCTCAACAAATGATCTTAGACTGAAGGTATGGAAGAGTTTGAGAGAAAGAGAGAAGGGAAGGGCGGGGGAGGGGGGACAGGAGAGGAAGAGGGGGAGGGGGAGGGAGAGGGAGAGATTGAGAAAACACACACACACACACACACACACACACACACACACTCACTCACTCACTCACTCATTCAATCTCACATCTCAGTCCATCTGGAGCCTTTTGTAGCCCAAAGACAGACAGACTTATTTAACTCACATTTTCCTACAGAATCTAATTCTGTTGACATTCCCAACCACAGCATCAGAAAGGTGTGGCTGTTTCTTAACAAGGGGAGTTCCTCATTCCACAGCTCTGGAATCAGAATCCCCAAGACATCATCATCTCCTGGCAGGCAGTGGAAGGCCATGAGGAATGCCTGGCCATTAGAACACATCTCCAATTAAAAGAAACTGAGAAGTATGTATGTGTACTTGGCCATTAGAAGTATATCTGCAATTTAAAAAGTTTAAATGTGTGTGTGTGTGTGTGTGTGTGTGTGTGTGTGTGTGTGTGTATGGCCATTACAACACATCTCCAGTTTAAAAAATGTAAATATGTGTGCGCGTGCACATGTGTGTGCATGCGTGCATGTGAGTGTGTGCTGGAAAGGTGGCTCAGTAGTTCAGCGCACTGGCTGCTCTTACAGAGGACCTGAGTTTGATGCCCAGTTACTACGTGGCAGCTCACAACTGTCTATCACCCCAATCCCAGGGAATCTGACTTCCCTCTTCTGGTCTCTGCATGTATTGTATGCATGTGATATGTGGACATATATGCAGGCAGAAGAGCCACACACATAAAAGCAAAATAAGTACGTTTTAAGAATACACACATATTAAGACGCTTATAACATAGTAGGTTTCCATGTGACTCTTTCACACGTCCTTAGTGTTGCCTCTCTTCCTTTGTTTCTGCTGTACGCTCCCCTGCCCCTCCCCACGTAAGCTTCCCCCCTTACCCCACATCATTCTGCCTGCCCCCCTCCCACACACTTTCTTCTCCTCTCCTGAGGGTTCCTGGTTCTAGTCTCCTGGCTGCTACAGGTACTCTATGATAAACCTACAGATCTAAAGACTCAGAGCTAGGATGGACAAATGAGAGAGAACGTGTGTTTCTGGGTCTGGGTTACTAAAACCATAAACAATACATTAAACTAGAATAGTAATTAATAAAGTTATACTAATCAGTTTACATACAAAGTTCACTAGATAAATAAAATTCCATTAGGTATATGTAGCACAGCCTTATCACCCATCCTACAACTGATAATCATCTAATCACCCTATATAGAGGGATAGTGTTCCTCCAAGAAGCCTTAAGTTATCAAACAAACAAAAAAACCAGAGGCAGGTGTGGGGAGACCCTACAGAGTTGCTAGGGCTCCCAGAAACCCTCAAAACAATACAGTTTATGGAAGGTACCCTCGGTCACCTACTAGAGCATGATTGCAAGGCCCACACTTTGAGGACAGGACTTGGGTAAACCACGCTGGTTCTAATCTGGAAGTTTCTTTGCGGCTGGCTAGTTTTCACGGTGCCTTAAGGGGCCGTGGAGGCTGCTGAGGGAGAAGAGGCATCAACAATCGTACCGAGCTGTGAACCCTGAAAACCATAATAGCAATCAGCCTGGAAAGATATGCCAGTTAGTGCCACAGTGCCATGAATGTCACAGGGTAACCAACAGCTGGGGAGGTGTCACGGAAAAGAAAGATCACAAGAGCCGGGTATCAGGAACTTTCCTTAGAGACAGTGCCTCCGAGACATAAGGAGGCCGTTGCATCCGCCAGCATGAAGCCTGCACAGGATCAAACTGGTCAGCCACTCCAGCCTGGAGAAGAAGCCGGCTTCTGAGCCCTTGCACTAGCTCAGAGGGACAGTCAAGTTTTCTTCTGGGGTGTAGTTTGCCCATGTTGCAGTAGAGGGCTATCTACACGTGCGACAAAGCCTGGGGTTGGATTATTGTTCTGGCAGTAGCTTGATTAATCAGTTTTAATTAATTAAAACCCGTGACTGTATCCTAATGCCAAATGACTAACCTAACTCAAGTATCTTTTGTAAACTGTTTTAGTGACCAAGCATATCCTGGAGTCTCAACACTTGCTGTGTGTTCTCCATTCACAGGTGTAGTCTTTGAACACCTGCATCACCCCGTGCAACCTCACCGAGGACTTAGCCTTCTTCACCTCCACTACTCAGTGACCTCTTAAAGTGGTGTGAGGGTTCATAGGAGACAACAGGAAGCCGTAATTCAGCACCGGAAAGTCACAAGGAAAGCTGAATCCACGCCTCCACGGGGCCCTCACACATGCTACCTGTCTTATCTCCTGCAACTCCTCATCCTGACAAGCTGCTGTTGCTCATGCCCTGTTTCCAGAGAGGACGGTGTGCTTAGAAATGAAACATTTCTGCAACATTGATGTGGAATCACATTCAGACCTAGCAGTCTAACTGTGACACTAACAAAGGCGTGTCATTTCACAGATAGCAGAACACCTGTCAACCTAAGTAGGAAAGGATGATGTCTGTCTGTCCCACATGAACCCACGCCTGCCCCACCAGAGTCAACGCTGGCATTCAGAGAGACCATCTGTGCTAAGGGTTGACAGGCGCCACTGGTTTGATAAAGTCCTTACTTTTACATATTCACACGGTGATCATATTTCATATTTGTTAGAGAGCTTTCAGCCACACTCATAGTTTGCATGTGAAAATCTTTACTAACAATTATTTCTATGGCGGCTGAAAGAATGAGAGGTAACTTTTTGCTAGATGTGTTAATATTTCACTAGATTACGACCCAACCTAGAGAACAATACACTTCCTTTAAATGTTTAAGAACTGATTCTATTCGCTGTACAAAAGAAAGCAATCCTAGCAGTATTTATAGGTGTGTGAACTTCAAGCAGCATCTGCAAAGCCGCTACTGAGGACAGCAAGGATCCTTTGAAGAGAGCGTCTCCTGGTATCTACCCAAGGCCAAACCCTGGGCCTTCCTGCCAGCATGCTTTCCCAGCTGTTCTCCAGGATGCCATACACTGCTTTCAGAGTTCCTGGGATTTGTCTTATGCGCTATGAGCTGGACCACTTCTCTGCCCTGCACCCACTTCTGCAACCTTGAAACCCGTGTCAGCTCCCACGTTCCCAAGAACGCTTGAAGCCATGTAAAGAGCACTTATCCCAAATGTATAAGACCGATTCTGTCAACCTGTCCTTTACTATCTTTTTAATCAAAGTTTGTCCTTCCTTCAGCTACTCACAATTTGAGCCTCCTCATCTTAAAATCCCAAATCCCAAATGCTCCAAAGCATAGACATCACCCTACAAGTATAAACTCCCACACCCAACTCCAAGTGATGGGTCTTAGTTTGGGTCTCATGGGCTGAGGAACCTCCACTGCTCTTACAGAGTCCCCAGGATAGCGTCTCAGCAAGCAGATTAAGGTGCTCACAAACCACTCATAACTCCAGTTCCAGGAGAGCTGACACTCTCTGGCCTCCTCAGGCCTCTGCACACGCTCATGCAGACACACGCAAATACTTACAAACACAAATATTTGGATTTGAGTCCTAGCCCTGGTACCTTGTAAGATGAATGTTAAATATTCCAAATTTCAAAACATTTCTGATCCTAAGCATTTCTCAACCTGTACATTGATTTCAAAATTATAATATTTATCCTGGGTTCAATGTCTAATTCATAACAGAGGGAGATTATGATTTGAATATAAAAAGTGCTTAAGTGCTACTGTTAGTATTCTTGTCCTGCCTGGGGAACTGCACACATTGAGAACTTCAGGAGTCTGTAACTCACTGTGACATGGTTCCTATGCAGGAACCAAACAGGGACAGAGGGGACTCAGAAGTGTGCCAAATGCAGGTTAGAGGGGCTGGGTGAGGGATTGATTAAGGTTCTATTTTGGCACTTTTCTGTCATTTGAAAAGTCCCTCAATTCAAGGGGGTAAGGGTTCACATATTGAATCCTATTCCAGGTCTTTTGGGGGCCAACTTCAATAGCCATGCGCACACAACTGGACTGTTCACAGCATCTATTGTAAAGAGGAAACAGGCTCAACAGCCAACATTTGGATAACTCCATAAGCCCTGCAGACAATATTAGATATTTAATAATTAATTCCTTGGTGGCTGCAGAAGGCAATGAAATATTTTTGCTGTTGATTAAAGTGACTGTTTTGCCCTTAATCAGTTTTCTTTGGGGGGGGGGATCTCTGTGCAGAATGGAAAGGATAGGTTGCTAAAAGGAACTGGCCTGGCACAATGTCCCACCTGGTAATAGCTGGCCTTGGCCTCTATCATCAGCTGCTGAGTGGACAGCATCTTCTTCCTGCGTTTACACTCCTCCTTAAGCAGCTTGATCTCCCCAGCCTGCTTGGTGAGCAGCTGCTTGCTCTGCTCATAGTCGATCAGGCTCAGGCGCAGCCTCTCCTCCACCAGGTTTAGCTGCGAGGTGAGGAACTCCTGTGAGTGCATCAGGTATTCGATTGTGAGCTGCGCCAGTCGGATCAGCTTCAGCAGCACTGGGTCTACCCCCGACTGGCAGTGCGGGCACTTCTCGTCCTCCAGCTTGCAGAAGGTGATGTTCATGATGTTCTCCTGCAGTGTCAGGACGTCCACGGCGCCGGCAACCTTGTCCACGTCGATGGCGCTCAGCCGCCTCCAGTCCACGCTCTCCAGTCGCGGCCGGAACTGGAAGAAGGGCAGGGGGCCCGAGGCCGCGCTGGGGGGGACAAAGGCCATGGGGGCCGCGCCTGCGGCAGAGGCGTCAAGCCCCTCGGGGCTGTTGGCCAGAGGGTAGTAGACGTGCTTCTGGAAGGGCTGCGGAGGAAGAGACAGCGCGGCGGGAGGCGGGGGATGGAGAGCCAAGAGTCCAGGCAAACCCCGACCGTCCCTGTCCCTGCCCTGCATCCCGGGACAGACACCTCCGGCCACGTGCATCTTACCATGCTTGCAAGCCAGTCTGCCGCCTAGGCTTGCGCTGGAGGGACGGAGCAGAGTCTTCTCCCCAGCCCTGGCAGCCTCGGGGCCGCCGCCGCCACTCTCCTCGTGAGCCTGAGATGGCCCAGACACTCGCTGCGGCGGCGGCGGCCTAGGATCTGGGCGTCCAGGACGTTGCTATGGCAGCGCCCTGCCCCGACCTGGAGTAGAGGGCGTGTCCGCCCACGCGCGTTCAGCATGCGCCCTGGGACCTACCGGACCAGAAACACAGAGAAGACCTCTTGGACCAGCAGGAGACGCCACAGTACTGGTCCAGCTGTGTGGTGGGCATCTCTTGGCGGCCACCTTCCCTGACACCATCCTCCCTGGTTTCAAGAGGGGGCCCAGTGAGCCCCTAAAACATGCGTGGGGTCAATTCTCCAAGTCTTAGCTGAGGTCTTCTGGCCATCCATCCCTATGCTAAGGTTAGGTTCTGAGATACAAATACACATTTGTCTTTTTTTCACACGTTTGGGAAACATGTAGCAACAAAGTATAAAGTTAAGTGAGGGCTTAAGGGCCAGAAGAAAATCTGGGGTGGGGCATTCTGTATTTTGACTGTGGTATTAATTATGCGGATGTATACATTGACGTTTGCCAATTTTAATGGAAATGTATTTTTAAAATTAAGGGTGTGTTTTGTGCATTACTCCTCAATAAGGTTACACTTGTTCATTCCTCAGCCTTTCTAGATGCCTTACTTCCAAAGTTCTTTTAAAAGGTCTTGCTCTCCCTCTGTGGGCTGGCAGCTCAGCGTTGACAACTTGTCAGAACACAAACCAGATACCTCGCCCAGTATATGCAATAGCTTGCCATTCCGTTTTTTAAATAATAAAAAAATGTTATTCAACATATCTTAAAACGGTGAAGTTAAAAACGGATGGGAACTTAAGTCTTCAGCTTTCTATCAAGATTTACCGGGCTATGGTATTTACCTTACAAATCTGTGTTGGTGCTGCATTCCTTAAAAAATTCTAGCAGCGACTTGCAAACCCCAGGCCTCTCATTGTAGGGGTCTTCTGGAGGCTGCCTGTGGTTACCTCCGGGATCAAGGAGCTGAGGAAAAGCCAGGCATTCCTCAATCCACCAGGGAGGCCCTGCTTGGACCAACCATCAGGAAGATTTTTTTCTTTCCTAACAACCAAATATGTGAACAGAAGAAAGGAAAATACAATTCACAGTAACTATCTGGAAGTAAAGTTGGAACCAACTATTTTGAACACTTTCCAAAGTAATATAAATAAATCCACAAAAAAGTGTCCAGGAAATAAAACATGCACTTCACATAGGGCACACATTCACAAGATTCTGAGGCAGTAAGAAAAATCACATTTTACTGCAACCTAGCATAGAAGCCCTAAGAATATAGACCGTTTTAAAGACTGGTTCTTCCATGTACTTGATGCCTAGCTTATAACACATCTGCTGACCCTGACCCTCAGTTTCCCCGTCTGGGTTACGGACCTGGCAGGTTTGTGGATTCTGGGCTCCATCCACTGGGCTGGCAGGATCAGCGGGAACAGGAGAGGTGTGTCGCTCACCGCTGTATTTCCAGCACCTAGTGCAGAAAGGAAAGGCCATTCAGAATGTGCTTGGTTGATTAAAAAAAAAAAAAAAAAACGAAACCGCCGAGTGACTTAGATGTTCAGCAAAGAAGATAATGGCTCCAGGCCCATACCCTCCTATTTTCTTTGCCCTTTTAAACGGGTGAACCTTTGCTCTATTCCGAAGGCTCACTAGCTGAACGTGGGAGCGGCTCCCGCGCTTCCGCGGCATACCCAGTAAGAACCGGTGCAGGCCCAAGGTCTTGACAGTCCATGAGCTTAGGGCATTTGCGGTTAGCCATCCTTACCCCCTAGGTCGAATCCGCCACAAGATGGCCGGAACAGGAAGGCAGGGGGCATACTTTCCTGTTCCCCTACTCCCACCCAGACTGGGTTCCCAATCCTATGCAGCCTACTGTTCTGGGCACACTGCACTGCACTGCTGGCCTGATGAACCCAAAAAGACAAAGGCTCGGAAAGCCGGGTCCTACAAGGCAAAAGAAGGTTGAGGGGAGCTGCAGATCTGCAGTCTTGCGGATCTCAGCAGACAGAATAGGGAAGAAGAAGGCCCGACTTCGCCAACAGAGATGCGAGATGCTCTGTGTAGCTGAAGTCCGGCGGACGCCAGGAGCATCCTAGACCTCGGCTCACCCCAGCTGCGCGCTCCTGGGCGAAAGCCGGGCGCTGCAAGGCACGGGGAGTCACGGGGGAGCCAGATCCCGGGATTGCTGCTGGCGCAGAGGCGGGGCTCGCGGAGGCCGAGGAGCAACTGAGCAGCGAGAGGCAGGCGGGCTCCTTCTTCCAGGGCGCAAGATGAAGCGTGTCTGGTCCCGGCAAGTTGTGACGAGGCGGGTAGCCCAGCGTCGCTCCTTGTCCTCCCAGGCTCCAGGCCGTGGGTGGCTAAGGCTGCCCCACCCCCCTCCCGCCCCCTCCCCTCTACGGTCTTGTGGTGGCCTCTTCTCTCCGCTTACCCAGCTCCTCTGGCAGCTGGGCGGGACCGCCCGCGCCTAGACCGCAGCACTAAAAAAAACGCTCCTCCAATCCCGCAGCTGCTGCAGACACGTGATGCTACGCTGAGCTCTGTTGCTGGCTCTGGGTGCTAGCCCCGGGAAGACTTTTTCAAAAAGAACCCAGATTCACTTCTACACGGTAGTAATCCTCTCTTTTAGCTCGCGGATTCCTCTGAAGGGCAGATGTGATTTGTCTTCCCAGAAGAGATGAATTTTAACTGTAGATATCTGCAGATAAAAGAGAGCTTCAAGGCTCTAATGCGGATGTGCTGTAGAGCTAAGAAAAAGTGTGCACACCTCTTTAACCTGAAGTTGGAACTATGATCCTGCTGGAGAGGAAGGATCCCCGTATGCGCAATAGTGCCTCTCATAAAAACACCCTAAGTGAATGATACTCACTCAAGATGAGTTGGATTCCGAAACTAACGAGATGACAGAGCAGAGGCCGGCAGGAAGTAGGTTTTTAACACACTTGATGGAAGTCCATATTCTGCCTCCATAAGACTAGGCTGATTTCGCCTTTAATCCCAGCACTCGGGAGGCAGAGACAGGCAGATTTCTGAATTCGAGGTCAGCCTGGTCTACAAAGTGAGTTCCAGGACAGCCAGGGCTATACAGAGAAACCCTGTCTCGAAAAAAAAAAAAAAAAAAAAGACTAGGCTGATTTCATGACAGGCTTCAGATTAGCAGTTAGTTAAGGAGACTAGGCCTAAATCTCTGTTTTTAAGAACTGGTCAATTGGTCCAGGCATGTCCAGGCCTCAGAAGTTGCCCTGCCAGTTGGTCTGAGACAAGGACAATGGATCAGCAGCAGTTTCCAGATTTCCTCAGCTACATCCCCAGCAACAGTTTCCAGACCTCCCCAGCAAGTTTCCAGCTCCCGCACCCTGGTAATGGAATGTCCATAGAGATGGACCCAACAGATGGAGGTCACCTACCCCAGAATCTCCTAATGTGCTCTAAATCAGGCCTGTGAGCTCACTTGGCTGACTCTCTGTCTTGAAAATGGGAGAGCCCAGCATGGTGGACTTCTGCAAAATAAAACATTCTGCGTTTACATACTATTTGAGTCCAGAGTATCATTCTTCAGCGAATCATGGACTCTAACAGCCTGAAATCTGTCTTATACCTGGTCTTTCAGTTAACTGAGATCTATTGAAATTCAGTTCGAAGAATTAGAAGAAATCACAAATATGGAAGATATTAGCACAAAATAATGTGCTGGCTAGTTTTCATCAACTTGACATTAACTATGGTTGCCTAGGAACACAGAATCTGATTAAAGAACCTCCATCAGATTGGCTTGAAGGCATGTCTGTGGGGCATTTTCTGTGTGACTGTTTGATATGGGAGGGCCCAGCTCACTGTGGGTGGGTCCACTTTTGGACAGGTGATCCTGAATTCATCTCTCTCTCTCTCTCTCTCTCTCTCTCTCTCTCTCTCTCTCTCTCTCTCTCTCTGCCAATAAGCAGCACTTCTCAGAGGTCTCTGCTTCAGATTCTGCCCCCCAGGTTCCTCCTTAAGTAACTATCCAGGCTTCCCTTCATGATAGATTGTGTTTTGATAACCAAGCCAATATAAGGCAACTAAGCCCTTTCCTTCCCTTGTTGCTTTTGGTCACAGCTGTTGTTATGGTTTATATACGTTCAGCCCAGGGAGTGGCACTATTAGAAGGTGTGGTACTGTTGAGGTAGGTATGGCCCTGTTGGGGTAGGTGTGGCCTTGTTGGAATAGGTATGTCACTGTGGGTATGGGTTTTAAGACCATCATCCTAGCTGCCTGGAAGCCAGGATTCTGCTAGCAGCTTTCAGATGAAGATGTAGAATTCTCAGTTCCTCCTGCACCATGCCTTCCNGGATGCTGTCATGTTCCCACCTTGATGATAATGGACTGAACTTCTGAACCTGTAAGTCAGCCCCAATTAAGTGTTGTCCTTGTAAGAGTTGCCTTAATCATGGTGTTGTTCACAGCAGTAAAACCCTAACTAAGACAGCTGTTGTCTCAGCAACAAGAAAGTAACTACATGATGTATAACAGTTTCCTCTGAGAATGAAACACTCCAAGCCGCAGGGAAGCTCTTTAAGCAGAAATGTAAACAACTCAAAAGAACTTTAAGAAGTTCCTGAAACTGACCAGATTCACTAGGCTCCTCCCCACCACAGTAAGCAATAAAAGTTGAGAGTATCTCTCAGACAGGGTTAAGCTGTGAAGACTCTCAGACAAGACGAGCTGTAAAGAAGATTCTGAGACCACACCAGCTGCTGGGGAGAAGCAGAAATCAGCAGACTCTCCCTGGAAGAAGTTTAGAACAGTCCCTTGGAAAGGGCTTCTCCTATCTGGTGAGTTCCCTGCAGACTGTGCAGTGTGCCCCTGGTTCCCCGCTTTTGCGAGCTGTCACCCATGCAGGGGTGGCCCTTGGTGGTGCAACAGAGTAATTTCTGCTCCTATAAGTAACTTCAATAAAATTCATTGGTTCACCAAGTTGTATTTTTGGGGAATCATAGGTCGGTCTGCTGTGGGGTTCTGATCTGAGGCAAGTACACTTGTGAAAGAGAAAGCCTTTTCACACAACACCAAGACATATATCAATAATTATTTTTAAATGAAATGTTTAAATAAATGTATTAAAGGATTTCAAAGTGTTAATAGTGTGTGTTATATAAAAACATCCATAATTTGTTATCTGTAAGAAATCCACTTTAACTAGGCATGGTGGTGCACGCCTTTAATCCCAGCACTTGGAATTCATAGACAGTAGGATCTCTGTGAGTTTGAGGCCTGCCTAGTCTACATAGTGAGTTCCAGGACAGTCAGGGCTGCATAGTGAGACTATGCCTCAAAAAAAGAAATCCACTTTAAATATAAAGATTATGTATAGATTAAACATGGCAGTGTTATCAGCCAACTAAAGGTTAAGGTGTGTAAGAGATGACTCAGGACCCCCTAAGACCAAGTTCTGAGCACAAAGGAGATTTATTTGCCCTCAGAGGGACAAAGGGCAGGGAATAAGAGACAAAAACAGAAGATAGAAGAGAAGGGAGAAGGGGAAGGGAACAAGGGAGAAGGGGATGGATTCTGTCCTGGGGGAGGGAGGGTCAAAGGACTGTCTCTGGGTAGAGAGGAGACAGACATGGCACATGGGCAAATGACAATTTATAAAGGTAACAGAACACCCCTGTTAAGATGAGGTGTTTAGTTTTAATTGGGAATGCTAATTAGGTGAGCCAAAGGGTTTTGACCTTGGGGCTAGCTTTAGAAACATAATCTAACAGTTTTTAGCAAGGCAGAGGAAATGGGGAGAAGGCAAGACCTGCCAGAGCCATCCTTGCCATGCTAGAGCTGGCCAGAGTCCCTTAAAGGTATAGGGTTGCTTGGTTTCGAAAAAGTCTCATGTATTCCAGGGTGTATTCCTCATCAAACTCTCTGGCATGCACATTATCCAGTTTATGTAGTGTTGAATAGCAAGCCCAAGACTTGGTCAACACTAGTCAGGTACTCCTCCAGCTGGGTTCTTTCCTTCACCCAAGACTTAGGGTTCTTTTGAGAAGTTACAACAAGGCAGGTGACACCAAACAAAGCGTTTTTCCTGAAGATTATAGTCTAATGGAATGCATGGGGAAGACTTTATACATAGGCTGTCAGAGAAGATGGCAGACAGTAGCCTGAATGCTGTCCCTGACAGTCTCATGTGGATGTTGCTTGCTGGATCAAGGTGTTCATGCTTGCACATACCTTGTTTGTTTTCTAATTGTTGCACCAATTTTGTGTTTGGCAATGACACTAAGTCCTGTTCTCTTTACAAGGCTTACAGAGGATGAGGAGCATCACTGTAACTGAGAAAGGTCAAACACGTGGCCACTTTGCTCATACAGGTTTGCAGGAAAGTCTTTCACATATTAGAAGGACATTAGTGGTTATCTAGTGAGTGTTATTTACTAAGGTAGTGAAGTCAGGGAAGATAATGCTGTGCATACCTGGACATTTCTGCTCCTCTTAAGTCATGGGGACACTGTTTCAAACTTCCATTTTAAAAATCACTTAGTGTGTGTGTGTGTGTGTGTGTGTGTGTGTGTGTATGTACATGTGCCCGTATGTGTGCACGTGCATGTGTGTCTGTGTACATGTATGTGTTCATGCATGTGTACACACATGTGTGTCTGTGTGCATGCATATGTGTGTCGTGCAGAGCACTCACAGTCCCATATTCTCATCCCTTGGGGCCATTGTGAGTCTTTGCATTAAACACTGCCCTCTGAAATAAGAAGCTTCTTTGAGCAAGGTTGAGAACAGCTTTAGTGTATAGGTACAAACATAAATATGTGTAAGTCAGTTTTGTAGCATGATCATTTAGCAAGGTAATACCTGATAGGTTCTGTGATGAACCTATGACTTCCCTGGCCATGGGTTTTGACTATGTTTAGAGTAGCAGCATTGAATCTCTCCTGGGAAGAACTTAAATTCAATCAAGAAAGTAGTCAGTTACTCTGTGTTCTAATTTAATTTCTGTTTAAGTTCCTACAGCAACTTTGGGAGGAAAGGGCTTATTCTCGCTTTAGGGTTTTAATCCATCATCAAGGAAACCCAAGGTAGAAACTGAAAGCAAGAGCTTGAAGTAGAAACCACAGAGGAGTGTTGCTTATTGGCTTGCTTCCCATGGTTTGCTCAGCCACCTATCTGTGTGTGAGTGTGTGTGTGTGTGTGTGTGTGTGTGTGTGTGTGTGTATGCTTGCTTTTTCAAGACAAGGTTTCTCTGTATAGCCCTGGCTGTCCTGAAACTCACTATGTAGACCAGGCTGGCCTTGAACTCGCAGAGATCCACCTCTTGAATGCTGCTGGAATTAAAAGCATGTGCCATCATACCTGGCTCAACCTTTCTTATACAGCCTAAGTCTCTCTACCCAGAGATGGCACTGCCCACACTGTATTAGGCTCCTACTACAACAATTAGTAATTAAGAAAATACCTCATAAGGGCATAGTGCCACACAGGCAGATCTCTGTGAGATAGAGGCCAGTCTGGTCTATAGGTTGAGTCCAGGATAGCCAGAGCTCCATAGTGAGATACTGTCTTGAAAAGAAAATGCTCACAGGTATGGCCTTGGGCTAATCTGATTTGGGGAACACTTCTGTTGAGATTCCCTCTTCTCAGCTGAATCTAGGTTTGTATGAAGCAGACAGCAGCTGAAGATAACTATGATACTTCAGTAAACATCCTTGCCAGTATTGTGGCCGTGGGCACATCTTCTCGGATGGGTCAGCAATGGAGCATGCAGGCTGCAGATCTGGGTGTCTTTTCTCCCCCCAATAACCCACACAGTACTTTCCAGCACTATGAAAAGTAGCCACGGGGAGACTGTTTCCTGGTCAGGTGAAGATTACATCTCATGTCCTGTAAGGAAAGTATGTGCTGTCCTCTGGAACAGCGCCACTTGTCTTCATTAGGATTTTACTGCTGTAAACAGACACCATGACCAAGGCAACTCTTACAAGGGCAATGTTTAATTGGGGCTGGCTTACAGGTTCAGAGACTCAGTCCATTATCCTTAAGATGAGAGCTTGGCAGTGTCCAGGCAGGCATGGCATTGGAGGAGTTGAGAGTCCCACCTCTTGTTCTAAAGGCAGCTAGCATGAGAGTGTTAAAGCCCAAACCCACAGTGACACACTTGCTCCAACAAGGCCACACCTCCACACAGTGCCACTCCCTAGACTAGGCAGACTCAAACCACCACACCACTTAATTAAGATAGGCAACCAAGAACAATGGCAATAGCTGTATTGTTCTGAAGGACTCTCAGACTTCCGTGACCAATAACTTGTAGGGAGGTAACCCATGCTTTGTACTGGAACTTCATTTAATAACCCATGTCTTCTTAGAGTAGCACTGTCCATGGGGGGCATTTTAAAAATACTTAAAATTTTTATTTATACATCTGTGCTTGTATGCATGCCACATGTGTTCAAGTACCAGCAGAGGCCAGGAAGGGGATGGGGGGTTGAGTTGGATCTGATGGAGCAGGAGTTCCAAGCAGTTGTGAGTCATGCAATGTGTGTGGTGACAAGTGAACTTAGGTCCTCTGGAAGCACGTGTTGTTGACCCCTGAGCCATCTTTCCAGCCCCAAGGCATTTTGTTTTTCAGGATATAAATTAGCAAATTCCTACATCTTCTTTGAGTCCCTAATTCTTCAATACCCTACTGGACCAAGCTAGATTTGTATGCTGGTTGTCATAGCAACAATGGGGCTTGGGGTTTGAGATGGGAATCATCAGTTCTCCATTGCAAAGTTGGCAAACTTTGCTCTCTCTGCTGGGGATGGCAGGAGGAGGATAGGAATCTACACGTGTGTGAGCACTTGAGATCCCTTCACTGAGTTGTTACTGTGCTTGCTTTGGTGTGCAGCCAGACTCTACAGAGACATGCCTGCACCTGGGCTCTCTGATACAGAAGGGCCAAAAGGGGAGACAACACCGGGAAGGCTCAGCACGGAAAGAAGGGCCTGCGCAAAGTCTGTCCTCTGACTTTCACCTGCCACACACACACAAGCACACCACATACACACAAGCACACCCAGAGACATACACGCACAAACACACAGAGACATATACACACACAAGCATACACGCAGACATGCCTACACACAGACATACGCACATATACACACTCACAGACATCCATAGAGACATACAGTCCGACACACATATAGACATATGCACACAGACATACATAGAGACATAGTCACAGACACACACACACACAGATATACACACACTCGCAGAAACACATACAGACACACACACTTACAGACATACACACTCACACACATAGATACATACACAACACACACACATATTCACAGGCATACAGACACACACAGACACAGCATACATACACACTCATGCATTCACTCACAGACACAGACATACACACAGAGACATACACACACACACAGACATAGACACACACAAACACATACCCTGTCACATATACACAGACAAGCACATACCCAGATATATAAGCATGTATACACACACACACACACACACACACACACACACACACACACAGCAGGAAACATCATGGAAGAAGGGGCAGAAAGACTGTAAGAACCTGAGGCTGGGAGGAGCCCTGTGAAATGCCTTGAATTTGTCATGGCTGTTACATGCACTGTTACCTGCATGACTTGCCAAGATAGAGCCAGCAACAATCAAATCATGGAACAGGGAGAGCTCCCAATCCTAGTTGAGGAGCTGTTAGCAGTTCATGACTTGGGAAGTGAGAGTTACTTTCTTTGAGGTTGTGGCTCTAGTGGATAGCCTAATGCCTGTGTAAATATAGGCATTGTTAATTGGACTCAGTGAGTTATGAAGAAAATAGAAAAGGCATGAAGCTGTGGGGGAGCTGTATTGTGAGAGCCAGGGAACGGGGTGTTGGAGGGAGTCAGTAGATATGACCAAGATGCAGGGTTTCTCTGTGTAGCTCTGGCTGTCCTGGACATTGTTTTGTGGACTGGACTAGCCTCAAGTCACAGAGTTGCCTGCTGGGAATGAAGTCGTACTCCACCACTGCCCAATTTAAAAAAAAAAAAAAGTTGTGCCTAATCAAGAGGCAGAATTGGCCTCGGGTGGCCCTTGGGTGGCTCCGGGCAAGTAACCCTTTACCCTCTGTGTCCAGCATGTGATAATGTAGGCATAGAGAACTCAGAGGTCGAGTGGTTGCTCTGCCTAGAATTAAATGGGTACCATGGGGTATATAGCCCAGAATACATCTAGGGTTTCACCTTCCTGATATAGGCACCTTTGAGCTCTCCAGGAGCCACTTGCCATATCTGCATAACCACACTCGCGCACGCACGCAGGCGCGCACATGCATACACACATGCACACATACACACAACCAAACAGACACACACACATGCAGTCACACTTGCACTCACACACAACCTCACAGGCACACACACAAATATGTACACACACAAGTGCACATGGGCACACACACAACCACACAGGCGCACACACGTACGGTGCTTTGATCTCACTCCCACAGATGTCTGTCCTCTCAGGACTCTCCTAGTCCTGCTTCCTGCCTGTCCTCACGTCTTTCTGTGCACAGGCACCCAGGGGGTGTGTTTACTTGAGCAGTGGTAACTTACCTGTGGCCGCACCACTGGAAATAGGACTTCTCCCCTAGCAATCAGCTTTCCTAATCATGAGCCCCCACTCCCAAGGATCAACTCTGAAGAAAGGGCAATACTCATTCTCTGTCCCTGAGAATCCCTATCAGATAGATCACAGACACTGTAAGATATACTATAAAATCTACCGGGGGTGGGAGGGAGGAGAAAATAGATTTTCACCCCTCTCACCCTCTCAGGATAAGCTCATCGCTGTTTGCATTTGAAGCAGACTCTTAGTACTCCTTAAGCAACAACGGTTTTATTATGGAAAATTTCAAATTGTCAACATCCTTCTTAGAGGTCTGTTTGCTGCATTCATCTGATCAGCTCTTGCTGTGTCCCATTGGGCTTAGTTGGCTTTTGTTCTTAACCCTGAGACTCCTTGGTCAAAGTCAGCAATCCTCTGTCTCCCTGCCCTTCCTGTCTTAGCCTCTCAGCTTCCTCTTTTCAGATCCACACCAGTCTTCCTTTATGTGGGATATACACCCTCCTTGGTTTTCCTTCCAATCTGGGTCCATCTTGCAGTCTCTCCATCTTTTGCTCTGTCCTGGGTGCTGTTGCCCTACTCCTCTCCCTCCCTCCCACCCCCACAGTTCTGTTTGGTTCTCTTTATACCTTGTCTTCAGGTGAGCTCATCCACTCACGTTTCATGATTGTAAAATCCCTCTTCTCTGTTGTCTTCTCTCAACTCCAAATGCAGAATAACCATCTACCTTATATTTCTACTTTGATGTCTGCAATGGTTTGTATATGCTCGGCCTAGGGAGTGGCACTTTTAGAAGGTGTGGCCTTGTTGGTATAAGTGAGTCACTGTGGGTGTGGGCTTTAAGACCCTCATCCTAGCTGCCTGGAAGCCAGGATTCTGCTAGCACTGCTAGCACTTTGAAGCTTCTTAGCTACAGATGAAGATATAGAACTCTCAGCTCCTCCTGCACCATGCCTGTCTGGATGCTGCCATGTTCCCAAACTTGATGATAATGGACTGAACCTCTGAACCTGTAAGCCAGCCCCAATTAAGTGTTGTCCTTATAAGAGTTGCCTTGGTCATGGTGTCTGTTCACAGCAGTAACACACTAAGACAATGTCTAAGAAGCATTTCAAATAATACGGCTAAAAATTACTAGCAATTTTTATTTTGTCTTCCCTTACCTAAACCAGATATTAGCAAATGATAATACCTAGTTACCTAAACTAGTGTAGGTAGTATTCCTGATCCTTTCAGCAGTCTGATCCCTATTTGTTACCATTTGTTTCGTGTAAGTTCTGCAGTTTAGCTTGCTTCTGTCTCTACTGCTGTGTCTGTTTTTCCTCTTCTGTTCAGTTTAGTGTGATAATCTCCCAGTCACATTGCTTGACCTCTAAAATCTGTCAACAAACACTCCAATGAGGTAAGTTCCTTGCTTGAAACCCTTTGGTAACTTCCTGCTTTCAATATAATATTTAGACTACTTCTGACAGCCTAAAAGGTCCCTGATAAGATAGTCCTGGCTCAAGATGGCTTGGTTGAACAGGTTCTTGTTTATGGTGGAGAGGAATAGAGAGCAATCACAACACTGAGTTGTGATTGGGTTTCAATGCCAGTTAGACAATGTGATGCTCCTGTGACACTGGACAGAGGCAGTGAAGGGCAACTTCCCCTTGGCCTCCTCCTCTACCTTCTCCACCTCCTGTTCTTCATCCTACTCCTCCACCCCTCCTTCCCCCTGAGCATACTGGATTGTGTTTCACTAGGTTCCACCTATTGATTGCATTTCATGCCCAGTACTTTGACCTGTCCATGGGCTTAGCCGGATGTGACATCATCCTTGGAGGTGGAGCTTGCTTTCTACCTCTTGCCGCCAGGTTACATCATTGTACTTTGAGCACCTGGTCCCCTGCTGCAGTGCCATTTTGGGAGGGTGTAGAGCCTCTGGCACATAGGGCCTAGCTGGCTAATGTAGGTTTTCAGGGCTTTTAGGGCCTTGACAGTTACAGCGCAGCCCTGCTGCCGGTCCCATCTCTGCTTCCTAATTCCACAAGATGACCGAGGACGGTATTCTGCAGGCTTTCATTACCGCAGCTGCCAAGCACTCCCTGCTTGATGCACTGATATCCTCTGCAACTGTGAGCCAATCAAGCCTTTCTTCCTTGTCAGGTCACAGCCAAGAGAGAAGCAGTAGACGTTGTTTTTTGTAAAACCATCTTTCCTCAAGGGATGCGTTGTGTGCTGTAGTTCTTACATACAGAAGTTTTAGGTGGTTGCTCAGTGAATGTTCAGAGGCTCTCAGCACTCCTTGCTATTTACAGTCTATAACACAAATATTTTGTTTTAAAAAACAATTCCTCTCCTTAGGAAACTTTTCATTTTTTTTTTTTTTTAAGATTTATTTATTTATGTAAGTACACTGTAGCTGTCTTCAGACACTCCAGAAGAGGGCGTCAGACCTCGTTACGGATGGTTGTGAGCCACCATGTGGTTGCTGGGATTTGAACCTTTGGAAGAGCAGTCGGGCGCTCCTACCCACTGAGCCATCTCACCAGCCCTCAGTTCTTCTTTTTAAGGCCAGAAGCATAAGCCACATCTAGGGATCATACAGAATTGTTTTCACTTTTTCTTATTCAAGATACTTCAATGTTTTGTTGGTTCCTTTGGCCAGAAGATCCTCACTGTGTAGGGTCTTCACTCGAGGGCAGTGCACTTGTCTACCGCCTTTGCACTTTACCTTGTGAGCCATGTGTCTGTGTGTGTCTCAAACACATTTCAACAAGACCTGAGGCTTCTTTATTTTGCTTCTGTTAAAGAGAAGCATCTGTAGGCCACTACTATAGTTTACAGGAATGTTAACCTGCTTCATAAAGCTTCACTGTTGAGGGTTTGGGGTTATACCCAGTCTACAGATGAGGACAAGTGATACAGCCCCGATTCCCTGAATCTAAATAGTGTGCTTTCCGCCAGGGCTCACAAGGGTCTCATTTCTTCCAACCACAAACCGTTTCCTTTACATTCTATTTGTTTGGAACAGAACAAGACCTTTCTTTTTTCACCCTTTGTGGTGTATCTTCAGGAAATCACAAATATGTTAGGTCTCAAATTTGGGACAAATGGCTGAGGTCCTATTTAACATAGCAAAGTTCTCCCAACATCCCTCAGTCCCTATGTGTTGTAGCTATGGCAGGCGAGTCCAGCCCTTTACCCAGAACTCTTCAGCTTAGGGTTCCCTTCCTCCAGAGGCTCCTCCCTATGTCACCCAAGCCACTTTGGTTAGCCATCTTTCTTTTTCTTTTTGGTAACCTTCTGCCCTCTTGGCTGCTGCACCTGGTTCCCCTCCCCCTTTTCTCACACAGCTCAAGACCATGTCCACTCTCCCAGATGACTTTATCTCCCTTTTACCTACAATAAACTTTCTCCTCCACCATACCTAAGAGCAGCCACATCTTTCTTCATTCAAAAGTCATCATAATATGTTAAGTCCTTGTAAGCACGAAGTAACACTAAGGTAGCAAAAGCTTTGAACAACAAACCCACATTATTTAACTACGTGTAAAACGTTGCTGCCATATAGTGTCCATATGTTCAAACAGAGCAGCTATGGTCAAATCTACCTGACTAATTTAACGTCAATCTTGTTCAAGTTCTTATCTCTTTGAAACAGGCACAGTAAAGAAACCCAAATAGTCACCCCGTGGGTGTATAAGAGAAAAGTTTATTCCAAACTAAGGCCATTGCTTGGGAAAGCAGAGGGCTAATATTGAAGACTGAGCAAGAAACGGGCAGGGGCTCTGTTATGTAGGGTGAGCTAAAGGCACTGGAAGCATTTCAAGGACACATCAATAGATACTTGGTCTAGGGCAGGAAATAGTCCCGGAAACCATTAAGTCAACCTAAAAAAAAAAAAAAAAAAGTAATTCTGGAAGTTTCTTTGGAGAGACTCTGAGAGGACTGCGGATTTTAAGAGAGCCACCCAGACCAACTGTAAGACTTTGGTAGATTGGCTCTTGCCTCTCTGATTCACTAGCAGACCTCAACAGTGTCAGATCCCCCAAGAAATTCCTTTCCCCAGGTAGGGCATCTAGACATAAGCCAGCATTCCCACGGGTGTGTGTGTGTGTGTGAAGGTAGTTTCTACTTGCTAAGTGGAGTCATTCTCCTATCTCTGGGAAAAGGGACTTGTGGCCCTTCCATTAACTTATGACTGTGGGGTCTATTAGCTCGTCCTGGTCCCATATAACTCAGGAGATAAATCCCCACTACCACCCCAGCCCGCACAGCGCTTCTCTCTGCTTTCCCGAGAGACAGCCTTCGCAGTTCGGAATAAACTTTTCCCCTTTTCACCCACGGAGTGGCTATTTGGGTTTCTCCTCCATTTCATTCAAGAAGTCCAGTCGTCTCTCTCGGACGTCCCTGGAGACTTCCTGAGACTCTCTGGCCTTGCCAGCCCAGGCGGCGGCGCCTTATCCCCCAACACTACCCGAAGGAACCTGGGCTCGCTCCAGGAACCTGCCGCCCCTGCCAAGCCAGCCCGCGAGGCCGGCCCAGAAGGGCTGTGGGCCCGCGCATGCGGACTCGGCGGCCGCAGCCCGGCCTCCCCAGCCTCTTCCTCCTCGGCGCTCGGCGGCGGTTTGGAGCCCGCTGACAGCTCCACGACCGGCGGACGCAGCCTCGTCTTGTGCTTCCACGTTATCCTATCAGAGGCGGGGCGGGGCGCCAGCCCCCACAGCCAATCAGCGCCAACCACGACCCAGGCGAGCTGGGCCGCTCCGTGGCCAGGAGGAAGGCGATTGGGCGGCGGCGGCGCCCGGGGCGTGGCGTCCTCGGGCCCCGCCCACCGCTGTTTTCCGCCGCCGGGCGCCAGCCGCCGCTGAGGCCCGAGCGCTGACCGAGCGAGCGGACGGCGGTCGCTTCGCTGCGGGCTGTTGGCCGCGCGGGCTGCTGGGCCGCGCACCTTCCTGCTCTTCGGCTCAGGCGCCCTTGGACATGGTGGCCCCCGGCTCTGTGGGCAGCCGGCTGGGCGCGGTGTTCCCGTTCCTGCTGGTCCTGGTGGACCTGCAGTACGAAGGTGAGTCCCGCCCTGCTCCCGGGGCGGGCTTCGGGTCCTGGTCCCGGCCGGGAGCGGCGCTCCGGGGCTCGAGGCTGGGTCGGAGCCCGGTTCCGGTTCCGTGTGCTGAGAGGCGGGACTGGCGGGCCGCGCGCGAGGCCGGTTTCGGCGGCCTGGGCCAGCGCAGCCGGGAGTCCGGCGCCCGGGGGGACACTAGATCGGGGGTGCCGGGAGGCGGCGAAACGGCGGCATGCACGGGACGGGTCCCGGTTCCGGAGTGACCGGCCAGGGCCGGTCCCGAAGCCAGTCCCATCCCCTCACGACCCCGCGTCGGGCACGCAACTTGGCTGGTGCCTGGAGAAGTCCTCCTGGGCTCGGAGCTCCCAGCGCCTAACTTGCTGGGCTGTCTGTGCCTTCACAGTTCCCAGCAAGGCGTCATGCAACTCCCCCCACCCCGCGGTGCTACTTTTTCTAGTCATCGCAAAAAAGGTCTCCTTAAAAAAAAATAGCGCTTACGTTTCACCCTGGGCTCCAGACTGGAATGTTGGCTACTCCCAACAGAATAGCAAAAAATAGAGGCCTGTCCCATCTTGGGTGTCAGAGCGGGGAGGAGTTAAACATTGAAGCCCCAAATGCCCATTGAACTTCCCAACTTGGTTACTGTGCTGTAGTGACATCTGTCCTGGGCACTGCTCTGTACTCATTCCTGTAAGTCCGGGGATAGTTGTCAAGGAAAGAGTAAACAATTGAATATTCCATTTGGAGGGATTGAGGAACAGAAATTGGGAGTAGTTTATGATGAAACCATCATAAAAGTCTATGCGGGTTTCTTTGTTTTTAAAAAACATGCTCAGGTTTTTACATCTCCCTTAAACCAGCTTTTGTTGGTTTTGGCTTCCTGATCACCATGCGTTCTTTGAACCCCAAATCAGAATGTGTATTGTGGCAATATTGAGACCAATATTTTGATGTTGGAGCCAGCCTCAGAAGTGAGGGGATTGGAATTTGAAGGCCTGGACCACTTTAATATGGGTCATATGTTCTAACTTTCTTTCATTTTCTCATTCTTTCCATCTGCATTGATCGTTCCCAGTTATCATTAGTGACTTATTTTAGTTATTTAAGAGAAAGTTGTCTATGCTATGTTTAGTGTCAATTTAATTTATTCTCCAGATACAGAAGTGCTTATTTTTGTTTGCCTTACCTTATCCAGTAGCTTGTAGATCAAGCACCTTATTCAAGTTTCTGTTCTTTGCAAGATTAGGACTTTTAGCATTTCATTTCTCTACTGTGTTTTTTCCATAAGAAAACTGAGTTTTCCTGTCAGAAAAGTACTCATGGCCCCTCAGGGGAAAGCCGGTGTCGCTTTTCCAGGAGTATTACCTGTGCAGAATGGCAGGTGATTGATGGAGAGGGAAAGAGCATTTCTGTAAGCCAGCTCTTATTCCACAGAGATATGTGATAGTCTCTGTGTTACACATCTGGGAGCTGGGGTTCCAAGAGCTTAAGGAAAATTTATCTTGGGACTGGAGAAATGGTTCGTGTGTTGTTGGTTCGTGTGTTGTTGGTGTTGCAGGAGACTGGAGTTGCATTCACAGTACCAGATCAGGATGCTGTGAGTTAGTTGTAATTACTCACACCCTCTAAGAGTCTTCTGGTTCCACAAGCACCCAAAGAGGGGTGTGTGTGGGGAGAGAGGGAGAGAGGTGGGGTATGAGAGAATGAGAGAACACATGCACACACATGAGCCCTTGTGTGTGTATGTGTGTGTTTACAGAGTAAATAAAATCTTTAAAAATAAAATTTACCTCTGTATGAAGTGGGAACAGGAAATTGTTGATAGCGTTCATTTCAAACATTTTAAAGTCGGGCAGTCGAGCAAAATCAGCATTTTAAGTTACCAATAGAAAGTGGCAGGGAGGNGATTTCCTGGCAGGCTCAGTGTCATGGTCTTCCTAGGTGTGCTGGCTCATACCTGTGATTTCAGCAATCAAGATGCTAAGGCAGGAGGATTGCCATCAATTAAAGACTAACCTGAGTTATACCCTGAGTGCTAGGCCACTCTGAGCTACGGTAGGATACTTTGTCTAAAAATAAACCCAAAACAAAAAAACCCAAGACCAACCAACCCTCCCCCAAACCAAACAGAACAAAAAACAAAAATCCTCAAATACCAAAACCTGCTTTTCCTCCCCAAACAGTGGTTCTCTAGCTTGATTGTATGTCAGAGTCTCACATGGATCACTTGTAAGAGTCTGTGCACACTTACAGAACTTCTGACTTAGTAGGTCTTGATGGAAAGTGAAATTTGCATTTCTGAAAGGATCCCAGATGAACACATTTTGAGAATCACTGGTGTAATAAATTATATGTAGGAATTGAATTAGGGGTTATGCTGTTTGTTGCACCCTAGAATTGGTGATGAGGTTATCAAGGTATAAAGTAGCAAATTGTTAGCTTCTGTTTTCTTAAATAGCTTAGTTATATCTGGGTTCCTTAGCCTCTGTCAGGTGCTGCCACACTACACTTAAGGCTGGAGAGAGAAGACATCAGGGAGAGTTCTATGAGAACAGGAAATGTGAAGCACAGTTTCATACTGTAGAAAATGGAGTGGTACACCTCCGTGGCCTGCTTTTTTCTGATTTAAAGTGCCCTTTAAACTAGGCTTTTCTGCTGTAATCCAGAGGAGGGAAGCATATATCATTGACTCTTCAAATTCCCTTTCTCAGAGGCTTTGAAAGAAAGCTAGAGCAGGAGAAATAGAATTTCTGAGTAGAAAGAAAATTCTAGGGACTGGAGATGGCCCAGCATTTAAGAGGCTGGCTGCTCTTGGAGAGGATGTGAGTTCAGCTCCTGGGAGCTGAGGTGCCGGGGTGCATTCTCTCTCTTACACTACAGAGAGACACACATAAAATTCAAACAGAAGGAGAAATCTTTAGCATTCTCACATTAAGATTATTTCATTTTATTGCTAATGGCTTAGTTAGTGAGTTGAGTATGAATACAGACTAAAAACATTGTGTTGTCATAGTTTTTTTTTTTTCCTCTTGACCTATATCACATTTCCTGTTCTCATAAAACTCTCCCTGATGTCTTCTCTCTCCAGCCTTAAGTGTAGCGTGGTAGCACCTGACCTGCATGCCTCCTCAAAACTAAGGTTAATGAACCCAGATGTAACTAACCACTACCCCACCCCCAGGGTCACACTGTGCAGCCTTGGCTGCCCTGGAACTCACTCTGTAGACTAGGCTGGCCTCGAACTCAGAGAGCCACCTGCCTCTGCCTCTGCCGGGATTAAAGGTGTGTGCCACCTTGGTAGGCTGGGAGCCAGTTTTTTTGTTTTTTGTTTTGTTTTTATTTTTATTTTTTTATAGTATAATGTATTTTAATAGCAAACTTACAGGAACAGCACAGAAGACAGACAACATTAAAAGCACGTATTTGCATGCAGGACAACTCAAAAAAGTATAGTGAGTGGATGGAATCTACTGGGTGATAACGATGCTACAGACACCATTTATTTGCCACCAATAAGGAATTTACTTATTTTTAAAAAGTCCAAATGCTGGCATTGTCCAGAAAATTTTAACAGGTTTATTTATAATTGCTATGAAGTTGAACTGTTGAAATGTGTTCACTGAAACATTTTGCTTGCATTAATGCTTTACATCTTGCATTTATATTAAAAATTCACACACAAATGAACATGGAGAAACTGCCGATATCTTATTCTGTCCTCTATGTTTCCACTGGAAATCATATACTTAGGTACCTTTGGCCCCATGGGGGTGGGGTGGGGAATCTAGCATTCAGAACTACTGACAACAGGAAGAAGAGGAAAAACAATTTTTTGAGAATGTAATGTTTCCCCTCATAGTACACTCTTAAGCATGTTCTCCGCATGTGCAGTGGGCTAGCTGGATATCTTGGCATGATTGTTGCATGTTTGGCATGGATAGCACACTGTTGGTCTCTTCAAAAGGGCCAACCAGATAGGCCTCACTTGCCTCCTGCAAAGCACCAATAGCTGCACTCTGGAAGCGCAGATCTGTTTTGAAGTCCTGAGCAATTTCTCGCACCAGACGCTGAAAGGGGAGCTTGCAGATCAGAAGTTCAGCGCATTTCTGAGCGCGTCTGACTTCACAGAGTGCCACAGGACCAGGCCTGTGACACTGTAATGAGGTTTCTCCACCCCTCCAGTAGAGGGCGCACTCTTGCTAGTGGCTTTTGTAGCCAGTTGTTTCCTTGGTCATTTACCACTGGTGGATTTGCAGGCAGTTTGCTGTATATGAGCCATGGTTTGGACACTTCCTTACCCTTGTACTTTGGCTGGAGCTTGGCAAGCAAGAGGCAGCTCTGTTAGAGAGCGGCTGTGCAGCGAACACCAGGAACCCAGTTTTTAATTCACTGAATAAATATATGACTAAACCATATATTTTGGCCATCATGGGAAAAGATTTGAAAGTCTTTGCAAACAAAAAGTTGTAATAGATTTTATTTAAACCGATAAATTAACCGTATATTTTACCTTTTGTATGATTTCTTTGGTATTAGTTAAATATGAAGAGAAAAATTTAAATGCATGATTTTTAATAGTTTGTATAATCAGATGGTCAGATAACTTCCTAAAGTTACTTTGAACTGTTTGGCAAGGTAGCTGATAAGGTTAGCAGCGGTGTCAGCGTTTGCTGAGACGGTGCATGGGGTTGCAGTTGTCTCAGTTCTGTGGGGCAGATGTGTTCTAGGATGAGATGCCCTGGAGCAAGTAGGTTTTATTTCCCCAGGTGAAGTTTGTTTGTTTGTTTGTTTTTGTTTTGTTTGAGAAAGGGTTTCTCTGTGTAGCCCTGGCTGTCCTGGAACTCACTCTGTAGACCAGGCTGGCCACGAACTCAGAAATTCGCCTGCTTCTGCCTCCCAAGTGCTGGGATTGGGAGTGCCACCGTACCCGGCTCACCCATGTGAAGTTAATGGTGGTTAAGTGCAGTTTCTATTGTCATGATCTTTTAACTATTAGATGTGTGTGTGTGTGTGTGTGTGTGTGTGTGTGGTGTGTGTGTGTGTGTGTGTGTGTTGAGACAGGGTCTCACTCTTTAGCCCAGGCTAGTCTGGATGGACTCTGGAATTTGATATGTATATCAGGATGGGCTCAGACCTGTAGAGATCCTTCCCCCTCTGCCTTCTGAGTATTGGCATTACAGGCCTGCCCCACTACACCTGCTTCCTTTGGATTTATTATTGAACAGTTTAACTTTGTTTACATAGAAATTCCCTGGAACCCAATCACCTGCCCTTCATAACTCAATACTTTACTTTTCAACCTTAAATTTATTTGCTTTATGTATCTTTAGAAACTAGCTCTTTTAACATTGCTAAATATGATGAGCTAGTCACTTGGAGTCTTGGAATATAAAAAAAGACTCATGTGTCAGCCAAGGTTAAGCTATATGGTGCTGTGGTGAGGTATACAAAATAAATGTGTTGGGGCTGGCTCAGAGGTTAAGAGCACTGACTGCTCTTCCAAAGGTCCTGAGTTCAATTCCCAGCAACCACATGGTGGCTCACAACCATCTGTAATGGGATCTGATGCCCTCTTCTGGTGTGTCTGAAGACAGCTACAGTATACTGATATAAATAAAATAAAGTCTTAAAAAAATAACTGTGTTACCTTAGAGTTGACAGAATGGGGAACATAAGACATGCGTTGGGGAAGCATCCTTATCCTTTATCTATTTTCTTCAAGCTTAGTGGGCCATCATGACAACCATGTTATTACAAATTCACTCTTACGTTTTTCTACTCTTGTATTCTATGTCTTTCCTTACCCAGCAGATCCCCAAGTCCAGTAAATTTAAGTTTATGTACCTAAGGGATAAACACAGATGGAGAAAAGCAGCTTTATTGTTAGTCTCCTTTTAAGCATACGAGTCTCCATCTTAACTGCGCACTCAGTGTTGTTTGTACTATAATCCTTCAGTATGTCTGATCTTGAAAAATCAGTTCCTTTAAACCCTTGCCCTTAAATACCCAAGTCCAGTTTAATCCCTTTCTCTTTTTTTAGAAATAAAAGTATGAACGATGTTTACATCCTGGAGTTGGGAAAATTAAATTAGCTAAACACACAGAAGTACCTAGTGCATGGTACGTTTATTTAAACACACAGAGGTACCTAGTGCATGCTAGGTTTATTTACACACATAGAAGTACTTAGTGCATGCTAGGTTTATTTACACACATAGAAGTACCTAGTGCATGGTAGGTTTATTTACACACATAGAAGTACCTAGTGCATGGTA
>NC_034597.1:106046886-106061921 GCF_900095145.1 Mus pahari
TAGGTTTATTTACACACATAGAAGTACCTAGTGCATGGTAGGTTTATTTACACACATAGAAGTACCTAGTGCATGGTACATTTATTTAAACACTCAGAAGTACCTAGTGCATGCTAGGTTTATTTACACACATAGAAGTATCTAGTGCATGGTAGACTTTTAGTTCTTATGTTACTTGTTTCCCTCTTGGTCATTGTTATGGATTGATCAGGAAATCATTTTTCTGTTTTTGGAGACAGGTTCTTACTGTATAGCCTAAGCTGGCTTTTGAACTCATGAAATCCCCTTGATTCGGCCAATCAAGTGCTGGGATTACAAGTGTGCACCACTATGCCTGGCTTCATTTTCCTAGTGGTTTATCTCATACTTTTACTTCCTCATTTGAGAAATTGAGAACTTTGATTTGTTTCTATCTCTGAGAGAATGTAACAGGGAAATGTTTGAAATCTTCATGCAAAGGTTGCTGTAAATGACACGTGCCCTAGCTTGTCCTCAGTGTTCACATCTGGGTTCTGGTGTGGACCCTGAGGCAGAAGTAAGGTAGGCTTTGGCTCCGTCAGAGCTTTCACCATGATTGACCCTGGGCCATTTCCTAGTCTAATCTACCACAGTTTTGTACACTCTACTGTCTTGCATTAATAATGTACAATCTTTTTGATTTTAGGTAGGAAGTATAAATGTTTTTGAGTATAATTTATATTAGAAATTACCTTTAAAAGATCAAAATCTAGTGGTAAGGACTAGGCTAGGGGATAGTTTAGTGGTATAGTTGCCTAGTGTATATAAAGTTTGAGTGTGATCCCTAGGACTATACAACAAAGACAAACTGTATTACCAACATGTCCTGTTGGTAATATATTATGATATAATATAACATAATATAATAATTCTGTTATACTTTCAACCTATAGTTCAATAATGTTTTGTGACTTTTAAGCAATTAAAATCTATTTTTAGTTGTATCTGTTTGAGTATGGTTGTGTATGTGCCATGGTGCCCTCTAATGGTCAGAGAACAACTTGTGGGAGCCAAACTTAGTCACTACAATTAGTGGCAAGTGTCTTTTATTCAAGTAAGCCATCTCATCAAATATTTTTTTTTTGGTTTTCCGAGACAGGGTTTCTTTGTGTAGCCCTGGCTGTCCTGGAAGCCACTCTGTAGACCAGGCTGGCCTCAAACTCAGAAATCCGCCTGCCTCTGACTCCCGAGAGCTGGGATTAAAGGTGTGGGCCACCATTGCCATTAATAATAATTTTTAAACAAAACATTTTCTTTAGTTTACTTTGCTAATTTAAAAATATAAATAGTATATTAACATACGTTTGATCAGTACAGCAGATGAATTATCTTTTGAAAGCATAAATAAAATCTGTATAATGGATCCAATATGCTGTCTTTAGTTTACATCACCACAGTACTCTCTATTCATATCTGACTTCAGTCTGTCTTCCACATTGCAGCCAAAGTAATCTTTTAAAAATACAAATTAGACTTTTACTTTCTTGTAAAACCCATTCTAGGGGCTTCCTTTATCACTTACATAAAAATCTAAATTTTGCTCCCTAGCTTAAAGTTTGATCTATTTGTACATGTTCTCTGTCCTCCCCTCCTTGCTATCTGCAGCCTTATCTAGTTTCCTTGAAGTTGAGTTTTTCCCTATGAGGCTCATTGCAATGGTTTGGTGGCTTGGGTGTGATTTCGGCATGTGTCACTCAGCGTTACTCTCCACTCCTTGTTGCTGTTGTTTTAACATAGACTTTCTGCACTCAGGGAGCTACCTTTGATTACTGTATTAATTACTCCTTTCCTCAGGCATTTTGTCACCTAGCATCAGATTGGCACTTACTAAATTATCTTGTTTATTTCTTGTTCTCCATTGTATCCCTGCTGCAAGAGCTGAGTTTAAATAGCTGTTGAAACCTTTTGAATCTGTGTCTATACATTTTAAACAATTTAAAAAAAATACATGTGCTACTAGTTTTGTTTTCTTTCTAAGTCTTAAACTATGTAAGAATTGGCTTTATAGACGTCTGTATGTTTCAGAAGTACGGAGTATCAGTCAGTCTGAGTACTGATTTTGTAAAGGTGATTTTCTGGCTGTGGTACTTTCTATTTGTTTTAGCACAGTTTGAAGCACTCAGTACTTGGAGTCCATCCATGGCACAATTCAGAGAGTGTGGTTGAATGTTGTTTCTCAGAGTCCACTGAGCTAAACTTCCCTAGGCCTGCCAGTGTGTGACACTCCTTACTCAACTGTGTACATGAGTTGTCATATGCCACCTCTGCACTATAAACCCCAGGTTTGGTTCCCTACAGAAAGTTTTCCTTAGTTTCTGATCTGTGTCATCTCATGCACTATAGTTAGACGTATCATACTCAGATTTCTTTTTTATTGTTTTGATTTTCGAGACAGGGTTTCTCTGTGTAGCCCTGGCTGTCCTGGGACTCACTCTGTAGACCAGGCTGGCCTCGAACTTAAAAATCCGCCTGCCTCTGCCTCCCAAGTGCTGGGATTAAAGGCGTGCGCTACCATGCCCAGGATACTCAGATTTCTTGTCGAGTTAAGGAATATTGTTATTGAACTTACAGAAGTAGCTGTGTTGCCATTAAACCAGATGACTCATTGTACTTTTGGAATTTGTGAAGGTCAGATGGGGAACACAAAGATGAATGTTCCAATTCTGTTTACATAAATATGTAATATCAGATTGCTTGTATGCTGTAAAAAACTAGAAGAGAAGAAAAAAGTGCTTTATAGTTTTTAAACGGTAAAGCGAGCTTCCTTAGACAAAGAAGGGGAAGCGGCTTCAGGTGAAAGGTTGAGAGGAACTGGATCCAAACATAAGCTCCTGCAACAGGTACTTAGTGATGCCCCAGTGTTCACAGTGAACTTGGTGAGACTTGATGGGACATTGGTGAGACTGCAGTTTGAATTCTGCAATCCTCACACTTTGATGGCTGATTTTAGCTAGCCCAGCTTTGTGACTGCTGAGGTGGGGGTGGGGTGATTATTCTAGAGTTGTTATGGAAACCCACAGAATGGCTTAGCTGAGAAGTAGTCGTTTGCTTGACATTCTTCTCTAAGAACTTGAGTGCATAGAAAAGAGTCATGCTTTACCACAGCTCTTGTTTCATCATCTCTGCCATTATGGTCAGATGTAGGAGGTCTCAGTGTTGTGACAGTCAGCCCAAGTGGCAGCCTAAGCAGTGCTGACCAGAGTGTCTACAGGGCATGGGGACAGGAAGCAACCAGCAGTGCAGGCTCCAGTGCCAGTCAACTTACCTGCATGGCCGTGTGGACGATGCTGTGAGTTGTGAAGGTGGATTGTGAGTGTGCATTGTCCTGTTGGGAGGTGGTTCAGGGCTGAGGCTGCCAGATTGCTGAGGGCCGGGCAGATGGCTGGGGCAGAGAGCCAGGACGTCTCCTTTCTGCAGTTCTTTCTAGCTCCCTTTACTAACAAACGCAACATTGTCCTCACAGTAAAGGAGAAATGCCTGAACACTCTAGTGCATAATGGCAGTGCAACCCTTGAAGAGGGGTTTCTGAATAAAGAGACAGTTTATAGATAATTGGCCTACTTAGTCAGTCTTCTATTTAAAGTACCTGATAGGCCCCATTTTCACCAAGAGTAAATCCAAAGCAGGGCATACAGGGCTTTGTGTTTGATTTCATATTGTTTATTTTGTAGCTCTTCTGTAGGTATCCAGATCTCCTCGCCATTTCTGGACAGCATGGACTTAAGGCCTTTGCCTTAGCTGGGTCTTGTTGGAAAGCTCCTTTTCCTGTCTTCATGACGGGCTTCTCCATGTCAGCTCCTCAAGGAAGGCCGCCTTGGACATTCTGTCTGAGTGGCCTCCCTGTTGACCCTTCACGTCATTTGTTCTTCTCCATAGTCCTTTTACCTGATATTCTGTATAACTTACTGTTCATTGTGTCTGCCTCCCACTGTAATGTCTGCTACTGGGGGGATTCAAGGGGCAGGACTCACTCATCCCAGAACTGTGCCTGCTATGTTGTGGATGCCCAGTAAGTACCTGAATGTCATAGCGGACTGTCCGCTATTGATTCGTTAAGGTGAGAGGTTCTAGCATAGCAAAGCAGTTTTTGTTAAAATATGATATGTGTCTGAGTTCATATATGTGCATGAACGTGTATGCAGGTGCACATATGCATGTGTGGCATGTGTATATGTGTACTCGTGTGTCTGTATATTCATGTGCATGTGGAAGCAAGCCGGAGGTTAATGTTAGGTGTTATCCTTAACCCTGCTTTAGTTTTTATTTACTGAGGTTGGTTCTCACAGAATGGAGAGCCTTCTCTCTGGTTTGTTACCAGCCAGCTTGCCCGAGGATCCCGTTTCTTCCATGCTCACCTGGCGTTTTTGTGGTAGCTGTGGATCCATACTCTGGTCCTCGGGCTTGTATAACACCTGGGCCATCCACCAGCTTTAACAAAGTGGTACTGATTATTCAGAATAACTTCACCAATACTGTAATCTATTTTTCTTTTATTCTATGGACTGGTTTTATTCTTTTGGCTGGCTGAGTTGAATATAGGTATATTTTGGGAGATTTTTATTTGCTATAAAATGAAACAACTGTAACTTTCATTGGGAGTTCATTTTGGTTCATGGAAAGTTAACTTATTATTCTGTTTTACTTTTCAGGTGCTGAATGTGGAGTAAATGCGGATGTAGAGAAGCATCTTGAATTGGGAAAGAAATTACTTGCAGCTGGACAGCTAGCCGATGCTTTATCGCAGTTTCACGCTGCAGTCGGTTGGTATCGTAGCCCTGACCACTCGGTTGCTCTCTTCTGAGTTCTAGTCAGAACTTCCATTTTGGAACACTTCAACCATTATTACTTGCTAACTAAACCATTAAACATATTTTCAGGGTTCTGGGAGAATTAGATGAATAACCACACCATGCATGTTTGCATATGTCTCTAACAGAAGAGGTAATCGAGGATGCTGGAGGGAGGGCTCAGTGGGTAAGAGCATGGACTGCTCTTCACAGAACCTTAGGGAGTCACAGTGCCCATGACTGTTGGCTTAAACTACCTGTCACTCGAGCTGCAGAGCTGCTGCGTCTGGCCTCCAGTACCTGCATGCACATGTGCGTGCGTATGTGCGCGTGCGCGCACCCCCCCCCCCAGTCTTTAAAGTGTAAGACATTTATAAAAAACAGGTAACTATATGAACTAACCAGCACCCCCAGAGCTCGTGTCTCTAGCTGCATATGTAGCAGAAGATGGCCTAGTCAGCCATCAGTGGGAGGAGAGGCCCTTGGTCTTGGTGAAGATCATATGCCCCAGTATAGGGGAATGCCAGAGCCAGGAAGTGGGAGTGGGTGGGTTGGGGAGCAGGGTGGGGGAAGGGTATAGGGGGCTTTGGCGAGGGCATTTGAAATGTAAATGAAGAAAGTATTTAATAAAAAAGAAACAAACAAACAAAGGCTTAGTCATGTAGGTATATTAAACATAACTTAAGATTTTGACAGTTTGAGAAACTGTTCTGCAGTGGGAGTAGTAACTGTAGAGTCTCGTAATTGGGTAAATGTAGAGAATAAGGGACTGTGGACTGCTCAGCTGTAAGTGGGACTCCTTTATCTCTATCCCTGGATTTACCACACCTGTTGGAGATTTCAGTTGTGGGGAGGTGTCACGAGGTGCCCCCTCTTTTTGAGTATCGAGAGGAGGTGTCATGAGGTGCCCCTTCTTTCTGAGTACTGAGAGAAGGTGTCATGAGGTGCCCCCTGTTTCTGAGTACTGAGAGGCATTTAGTGGTTGCCAGGAGGAGAGACATCTTCAGTGGTGTTGCCACTGGCTAAGGAGTCTGCTCTTCTGTAGACCATCTGTGTTAGCCAATCCAGAACCTATACCAACCCTGTGAGCCTCACTGGGTCACAAGACATGAAAGTGGAAGAGGGACTGTGGGGAGATGAAGGTGAGTGAATGTCTGCTGAATGGAATCTGAACACGGTATATCTGTGGGGCAAATGTCATAATAAAGCGCGTCATATTATGGCATAAAGCATCCAGCGAGAACCAAGAGATTTCGATAGAAAACTTTATCAGTGTGTTCCCTAGTTTCCTGCCTTCTTTGGCAAATTTCACATAGTGTGTGCTGTACTTTGGGTTATCAGCATAGTCATTTCTGTGATTTATTTATTTATTTATTTTGAGATTTGAGATTTTCTAGTTCATTGATTCTTCAGTATTAGTCAGATTCCAGCTGTCCCTTATGGTGTTTCTCTTGGGTGATTTTTTTCTTTCTGTAACATCAGCTATTGTGACTTCTAAAGAAAAGAGGTGAGTCCTTGCTAGCCTAGAACTAAGTCAGCCACATTGGCCTGGAACTCACAGAGCTCTCCTGCCTCTGCATGCTGGCATTAAACACGGTCTGTACCGTGCCCAGCTCTGAAGCTTCCCCTGTATGACTTACAGTATCACTGTTAAACCAGGTCTAGTGATAGGACTTTTCTCAGAGTCTTCTTTTATTTACTTCTTTTTCCCTTGGTTTGTGGTGGTAAAGACCGGTTATTCAACACCTGACAAGTTTCAAGGCAGTTAATTTTCCACCAAATGCAGTGTGTTCCCAGAAGTATCATCTCCTACTGTTAGAATTCATTTGAAAAACAGAAAATGAAGTTAGGTTTTGGTTTGGCATTATTTTTCTTTGCAAATTCTTTTATTTACTATCATCTGTCTGTCTACCTGCCTGTCATCCATCCATCCAGTCTCTCTGTGTGGGTGTAGTGTGTGCCTGTCTCAGTGAGAGAGTGTGGGCAGATGAGGGACAACCTGTGGGAGTTGGTTCTCCCTCCACTGTGTGGATCAGGCTGTCAACCTTGGCGTTGGGTCTATCTTTTTTTTTTGTTTTTTTTTGTTTTTTTCGAGACAGGGTTTCTCTGTGTAGCCCTGGCTGTCCTGGAACTCACTTTGTAGACCAGGCTGGCCTCCAACTCAGAAATCCGCCTGCCTCTGCCTCCCGAGTGCTGGGATTAAAGGTGTGCGCCACCACGCCCAGCAGGTCTATTTTTTTACTGAGCCTTTTTGTAGGCCCCATCTCATGCTTTTCTTAAACTCTGATTTTTATTGATATCTTTACTTCTTTAGAGTAACAGTAAACACACATTTTAACCTTGTCCTCTTTTGAGAACACTGTGGCGTTATCATGTCCAGTTTTGTAAGGAAATGGGGATAAGGAACCCTTGGGTCTAAAATCCTTTCCCTGGTAGCTCTCATAGGGTGTCCTAGGTGTGTGGTGTGGATGACTGAGCCAGTCACCTGTGTGTTTGTATGGCACTGGGTATTGAACGCAAGGCCTGTGTGCTAGCCAAGTTCTTGCTTAAACCCTGATCTACACCATCAGCCCTAAGATTATAAATTAATGAAGGGCTGTCTGAAATGTTAGATTTCCTCAGTTTTCTGCAAAGAAAACCAATATTACACATCCTAGATTTTTTTGTCCAGTAAACAATAGAACAGCAAACACAAGCTGCACCTGCTTTGACATGTAGTTGAGTATGTCATGGAAAGCTCACCACATGGAGCCTCCCTGTGGAATGAGGGCACAGACACTGCCATTCAGCTATGACAGAGACAAAGAGTTCAGTGTCTTTCCAAAGGGTATAATCAAGATCAAAGACTGCAAACTTCTTTTTAAATTTCTTAAATGTGTTTATGTATGTGAACTGTGCATATACTATCTGTGGAGGCCAGAAAAGGGTGTTGGAATACCTGGAGCTGGAGTCAGAGGTATTTGTGAGCCTTCTGAACCAAACCTGGTCCTCTGTAAGAGCCACGTGTGCTCGGAACTACTGAGCCGTGTCTGTGGCCCTGCGAACGCTTGGGTACGGTTTTGTTCTCCCTTCTGTTGATTCTCAGTGAGTGAATGAATGAAGACTTTGACCTAGTTTGAGCTGGCTGGAGCAAGAATAAACATTTACATATCCACGTGAGGGGTCAGTCTTGGTGCTCCCCACTGCCAGAGTTTACAGCGTTAGCTGAGCATGGGGGCGCATGCTGGTAATTCCAGCGACAGCGCTTGGGAGGCAGAGCTAGGAGGATCTCCGTGAATTCCAGGACCACACAGAGAAACTGTCTCAAACACAGTACAGTTTATAACCTTGATTATAATTTGCCTTCTTTAGGTTTTTCTTCAAAAATGATGTCTTTGTTAGGACCAAGTCACCCATACTTGAATTGTTTGATGCTGTAAGGATTAGAACTTCAATCTCATTTTCTTGTTCAGTTTTCTTTTTTCTTTTCTTTCTTTACTTCTTTTTTTTTTTAAATTTTTTTCCTCCCTACCCTGCACCCTCTCTTCCCCACCCCAGCCCCCGCCTCAGAGCTTTGTTCAGTTTTCTAATTATTTTGTATTATTGTGCTGTCTCCCCACCGCCAAACTCAGTCTGATAGAAGCTAGCGTCTTCACAGAGAGGGGAATCTCTGTTGAGAAACTCCCACCAGACTGGACTGTGGGCAAGCTTGTAAGGTATTTCCTGATTGATGTGTGATGTAGGAGGGGCTAGCTCACTGTGGGTGGTGCCACCCTGGCCTGGTGGTCCTGGATGTTATAAGAGTGCAGGCTGAGTAAGCCATCAGGAACAAGTTAGCAAGCAGCAAGCCCTGCATGGCTTCTGCTGCAGTTCTTCCCTGTTCCTGCCTTGACTTCCATTAGTGATCGATTGTGACCTGAGAGTTGTAAACTGAAATAATCTTTCTTCCCCTCTACCTCCCAAGTGCTGGGATTAGAGTGGTGTGCTACCATTACTTGTTTGCCATTCTTAATAAAATTGTAAACTGTAGTTTTCTCAGTTTGTTTTTTTTTTTGTCAAAAACAGCTAATATTTATTCTTTTATTTTTTCAGATGGTGACCCTGATAACTATATTGCATACTATAGGAGAGCTACTGTCTTCTTAGCCATGGGAAAATCCAAAGCTGCACTGCCCGACTTGACGAAAGTGATTGAACTGAAGATGGATTTCACTGCAGTAAGTTCACCAAAACTTGTTCAGCGGGGAACTTAAGGGAACTGGCAGGAGGTAACCTGGTTCCTGAAGTGAGTATTGGCACCTTAGGCATTGCTAGAGGCTATCAGATTCAGACTTGTCACTTCTTCATAGTGTCACATAACTACACAAAGCCAGCTGGGAGGATTCCTGGAGCTCAGGGCCTTGTGGTGCTTGAGAACTGTAGCCAGATCATGTCTCAGGAACACAGCAAGTAATAGCAAAACTCAAAATGTTGTTGGCATTAGCAGTCTGTATGGATACTGCTTGTGTTGGCATATGGGGACAGAGGCATGCACATCTCTTCGAGTTTAAGGACTAGTCCACCCAGTGAGCTAGTTTCAGGACAGTCAGGGCTATGTAGAGAGAGAGAGAGACCTATACCAACAAAAGAAAACAAAGGTCTGAACAGAATAGTAACAATATCTTAGGGTTCTCTAGAGTCACAGAACGTATGGAATGTCTCTGTGTATTAAGGGAAATTAATGGAACGGCTTACAGTCTGCAGTCCTGCTCACCCAGCCCTGGCTGGGAATGGGACCGTAGTCCAGGACAGGATACGGTTCCCAAGGATAACCTTCTGTGCCCTGCTTCCTTCAGCTAGGCCCTGGCTCCTAAGGTTTTACCACTTCCCAAAGTGGCAGCACCAACCGAGGATCACATAACAATACATACGAGCAGGCAAAATGGCCTAAAAATTAACTTTGTGACCATTATTTATAATTTGCCACATTCCTAGAAGGAAGGATCCAAGCTGACTAATAGCCATGTAATGCATGCTTGATTTGAAATGTGGCTGCAATATTATTTTAAAATAGAATTCCCGACTATCATATTTTGTTGACTTTATTACTTGACATAGCTTAGTATAACCTTTTACAAAGGTTAAATAACCCATTTTCTTAGTATTATGATTAGTCATTCGCTAGCTGAAATGGCCGTAATGGTTGTTTTTATGTGTGTTGGTTTATTTGATAGAGGGTTAGGGAAATTTTATGTTCTGTGAAAGTGATACATAAACTTATGCGGCAATCTATGGTTTCTGCTCTTTGTTTTAGAAAACAATTAGTCATCTGAGAGCAGGTATATGTTGAAGGGTAGGACAATGTGTATTAGAGGAGGAGGGATATCAGCAGTGAAGGGGGAAGAGACGCTGTCATTCTGGCTATAATAAATACTTACATTGAAGATTAAAGGTTTAATGAACAGCAAACCTATTTCTGGAGCTTTGATAGTCTCACGGCAACTTTCTGTGGAAAATATTTAATATGATGTCGAAAAGTATCTTTTAAAATTAATATAGAGGGCCTGGAATATATCTTGAAGGTAGAACCCTTTTATCTTCTTTATGGGTCCTTGTGTTTGACACCCAGTTTAATTATAAAAAGTTTATATAATTGATGTACCATTAATTTCACACTTTAAGGAGTTGGTGGCTCTCAGGATGTTTTTAGGCTATACAGTCATCATTGCCGTCATCTAGTTCCAGGACATTATTATCACTCTGAAAAGAGATCTTATGTCTTACACAGACAAACAAAAGAGCTCCCAAAACAGAGCCTTTGTGTTGAGCAAAACGTTTTTAAAGAAAACACACTTCAATAAAAATTATGAACATTCTGTAGCTATAGAAATTTGTCTCAGTAATAAGGCAACAAGCACTGGAAAAAGAAATAATAGTCACTTGACTATATTATTTATTCTTTATTTTTAAAGAAAATGTAGAAATCCACAGTACTCAGCACAGCTGCTCTTTCTCCTCCTAGGCAAGATTACAGAGAGGTCACCTACTACTCAAACAAGGAAAGCTCGATGAAGCAGAAGAGGATTTCAAGAAAGTGGTAAGTGCCTGGCTCCAAGAAGACATTATTGAGAGACACACAGAATTGACTTTTTGCTGGGAGCCAGCCTCGACAGTCAGGTACTGAAATGGGATGCAGCATTGGACAAAGGTCAAAGGCTGGTGACCTCTGGCCTTGTAACTCTCTCTTACTGTTTTGGGTCCCAGAAACTGATGGGTGCTGGCAATTTAACTCTCACTATCCTGGGGTCAGATGCTGATGACTTTCGGCAATTTCACACACTCTGGACAGGCCTGACCACCAGTGTCATCAGTTTCACAAGTGCATATGCATGCATACATACATACATACATACATGCATACATACATACATACATACATACATGCATACATACATACATACATACATACATTCTACCTACTTATACACATACATGTAGATAGACATATATACATATATACATACTGTTCATGCATACATCTAGACAGACATATATACACAGTTGGTGGATGGAGCGAGCCCCGACAGCCACACTTTATTTCTTTTCCAGTCTTTTTATACCTTCTTAGACAAAAGTTCTTTATAAAATTACCTCACATATAAAATGTTACATGAAAGGGAATTACAGAAGGTTGTCAATAGTAAGTTCAAGGCAGTGTTTCATTCTGTAAGATCAGTATAAGTTCAATCAAGTTTCACCTGGCCTTGCTATATCATAGTGCACACCTGTGGCCTCATCCTTGGACCTGACCTAGAATGAGTGTTTTTCTTTGATTACAAATTTGTATGTGTGTGCCTGTTTCTCTTCTTAGTGCAATTTATGAGAGCTCATTGTATCCCTTATTATGCAGCCTTTACTTACTATTCTGTGAGGAGGTGCATTCTGTTCTTGATTCTAACTTTATTATATTTTTCTGGATAAAAAACAATTAAAACCATCTCATTAAACATTCTTCCTAAAAATATTTGAACCAAGTCAGGAATTCTGTAAAGTCATTAATTCATCCAAATAGCATTAGAATATGAAAGTTCATCTTCTTGTTGATCTGCAAGGAATTTTCCCAATAGGGTGGGCTGATGCCCAGGAATCCTTAGGCTAAGTGACAGTGACGGGAAAGGCACAGCAGCAGCGAGAAGCAGTCCTGGGATGAAGTCTCTGGGCTGTGCCTCTCCAGAGCTCACCCATCACAGCCGTGCAGACAGTGGGCCATCTCCAGGAAACTCACTGCTGCCACAGCTTTTCCTACATGGCTTCTGTCAATTTTTTTCTTTGTAATAAGGTATTTAAATAGTAATTTTATAGCTAAATATACCCTTATGTATATAGGAATCATAGTTCCTAAATTAATATTTAATGATTGGCATCAAAGCATCATATTAACAGTTGAAAGAAACTATGTCCAGAGTTGATATATGTGATAACTCAGTCAGTTACAGGCTCACTGCTTTAACTTAGCCTACATGGGCGTCTAGTAACATCGGCCGAAACATGCTGCATAGCCTCAAGTTGAGGAGGCTGCTGGAACAATTTGCACTTGTGACTCTCACTCAGTAGCTTGTTACAGAATCCTGGGTATAAAACAGGCACAGAAACAAACATTTACTGACGGTGAATTGTGGGATTTGCTTTCAAACAATTCTTCGGGGTCCATAATAATTTTACCATTTATTCACAAGAAAGGCCGACTGTACAGTAATTAGATATGTGCTGGTTTGTTTTACTTAAAGAATGAAATATTGGGGCTGAGAAGGTGGTTCACATATATCTAAGCGCTTGCTGCCCAAGTATGAGGACCTAGTGCCCTGTAACAAGCTGGTTGTGATTGACACTGTGCACCTAGAATCTCAGTGCTGGTGAGTGAGAAAGGCTGCTCTCAGAACCTGCCGACCAGCCACCTACTTTACATGTAATCTCTAGCTCCATCCAATTTTTCTGTAGATAACATGGCTTCATTCTTTATGACTGAGTAATAGTTTATTGTATATGCATACCATTTATTTTTAATCTGTTTATCTGTGATGAGCATTCTGACTCAATCTTGGCCTTTGTGAATAGTGTCACAGGTCTCTCTGTATGCTGATTTACTGTCTTTCAGATATACTCAGGTAGTATATTGCCGGTCATATGTAGGTCTACTTTTTAGCCTTTGGAAAACCTCCATACTATTTTCCACAGTGTCTATACTAATTTTCATTCTTACCAATAATGTATAAGAAAAACCTGAATTTTGATGGTGGTAAAAATTAGATATTTGGTAAATAACTGTCAATTGCAATTTAATTTTAAAGTCAAGTATAAATCTTTAAGTTCATAAACCCTCCATTAATAGCAGAATATATGTAGATAATAGCCATCACAATCCGTCACTTGTCAATTTGACACGCAATTATATCTCCTTCTGTCCAAATGAAAACACTAACCAGGTCATAATAACGCTAACATTGTATAATCATCCCTTGTTCAACTGCAAACACATAAGCAGTAAGTTTAGCTGGGTGGGATCTTGCCCCAAGGTCACCACTCCATTAATCTGTCTGTCTCCTGGAACATGGGACTTAGCTACTACACAGGACTTTATTCTATTTCGTGGTGCGCCTTTAATACAATACATTTTATATTTTTCTTTTCTAAGCTTGCTGCACTTGATCAAACACTCTCCATAAAAGTAAATCACAGGATAGAGTGTATGCTAAGCTGTTTAGAGAGATTTCCTTCCTCAATGCAATTAATCTACATTTCTTCACTTTAGCCTCAGTCAGACACTTGAGACAAGGGCAGAAGCTGTCTCGTTCCCTCCTAGGCCAGGCCACAGTCTACATCACCTTCAGCAGCACCGTCCTTCACGATCCTACTGGGGATGGCCTAGTAAGCCCCACTTACATTGTTCCCTTGATTTTTCTAATCACAGTCCCACAGTCCCTACTTCTCAAACAAAGACATGGACAGGCCTATCACAGCAATACCCCAGTCCTTGGAGCTACGTAAATGATAATGGATATAACACTGGGGGATCCTCAGGCTAAGCTATCATAAATACCAAGTTGTTCTGTATCTGGGCTATTATGAATAGTGCTGCAATGTCCATGCAGATAACTTTGCCAAGTGATGATTTCCTTTCCTTTCTACGCAGGAAGACGATTAGGTCATATAGTAGTTGTGGTTTTAACTGTTTTCAAAACCTACATACTGTTTCCCCAAATTGCTGCACCAGTTTACCTGTCTGCCAGTAACTTTCCTTTTCTATGTATGAGACATCTCGCTTCTTGCTAGCTGTGCTTTCTCTTTGACTGTACTGAGAACATGGGATAACTGAGAAGGAGTGGCCTATTTTGGCTCATACTTTGAGAAGTTTCAGTCCATGCTCATTTGGCCCCTTGTTTTTACCTCTGCTCTCAGGCAGTCCATCATGGAGGGGGAAGCCTGTCTGCCTCAGGGTCAGGAAACAGGCTTGAAGCTTGCCTCCAACGACCTAAAATATCTACAGGCCCTTTCCTCTTAAGATTCCAGTACTTCCCAACAGCATCAAGCAGAGGATTAATGAAAAGCCCCTTTAACAGATGGGCCCTTGTGTAGAAGGCATGCATGGAGCACACAGCTACCTAAGCATTGGAGACACCAAGAGTGTTAATCACTCAGGGTCCTCTTAATGGTGGACATGGGTACCTGTCTTCCACCCAGAAGTCTGGAAGTAGATGTTGTTAATTACCTGCTGACCTTTGCTATGTAGAACCAGGCCTTACCCAAACCATCCAGAATGTTTATTTGAGACTCTTTCTCCCTAGACTTTATCATTAGCTTTGTTTCACAGTCAATACAACCCATCCTTAGGGAGATGTGACATGTCCTTTATAGCTTGCTGCCCTCTCTACCCATCTCGGTCAGAGACCACACCAGATCCTAGCCTCTTAAACTATAGAACCCATTTTTATGGTAGAGGTCACATGTACTTTGTAAGAGTTTCAGTGTAGTCATGCCTTAAGCTTTATTGTTGATATGGCATTGGGATAATTGTTACTAAGAAACTTTTTTTCTGAAATCATACTGTATTTAAATGTCTAAAATAAACTGGTTTGGTCCAGCCTCCAGAACTTTGAATCAGCACCAAGTAAGTCAGGCTACAGTCATTTTACTGCAGGCCATAGTACTTGAGGAGACCCTACCACCACACACCACACCACACACACACACACACACACACACACACACACACAC
>NC_034597.1:106062080-106083589 GCF_900095145.1 Mus pahari
ACCCCATACACCCCCCCACACACACCCACACCCCCCACACACAACCCCCCTCCACACCACACACACCTACCTACCTACCTACCTTCGTGGGAACATTCTAAGACCTAAGCTCTGCAGTGGGATTCCCAGTAAGTGTAAGGTGGCAGGCATCTCTATGGTTTTGATCAGTCTTTCCCTGATAAGAAGTGATGTGGAGTGTTTCTGTGTACCTGCTGGCAAGTTCTTTATGTTCAAGGCCTTGAACTGTTTTTTTCCTAGCAGGGATTGTTTTTGAGTTCTATGAATTATTGATATAATCTTATCTGATAATATTGTTTATAACTTCTCCCTAATATTTCATTTGCCTTTTTACCTTGTGTCTGCATAACTTAAAAACTCAGATTATGTAAATAAACATAGCACTCTCTTAAATTATAATTTTATTTTTACCTCAAATGGATCAAATTTAGGTACTTTAATAGCTGTAACTAACTTTAGTAGAGAATGTTCACATTTTAAAGTGGGCTTATGTGTAATTCAAGGGGAAATGAATGATTGTGTTTTTAGTTGTTATAGCGTTCTGTAAGAATTCTGTCACTGAGCTACCGCTCCCCTCATTGTGAATTTGTATATCCGGGAGCAGTCACTGAAGTGTCAGGGGTATGATTCAGTAGAGTGAGGGCCCGGGTTCAGGTCCCAGCACTGAAAGGGAACTTGTGCTCGTGGTGGTGCCTGCTGATTCGTACACTTGAGAGTCCTTGCCATGGCCTGATAACATGTCACCTTCTCTTCACTGTTAAGGACATGCACAGAGCATGTAGGAAAGTGATTAATTCAGGATTTGGGTGACTAACTTGTTCATTGATTTAGACTTCATTGGAAAGTAATCGTAAAAGGCCTGCTGAGATGCTCAGTGGGTAGCTGCATGCTGTCACGCCTGACTAATCCTTGGAGTCCACATATGGGCTTCCGCTGTCTGTGCTCGTACTGTGACATACAACATACATATGTAAATAGTTACAGGTCAACTGGTTATAAAATACGTATGAAAATATTCGTAACGTTGTCAGTGAGAAATGGCAAAACTTCCATCTATGTTACTCCTGTGTGTGTTCCCTGCTGGTGTAGAATGAGTAACCCAATGTTAGCAACCCTTCCTATTGTCTCAGTTTATGGGCATGGTCTGATTGGCTCTTCTGTGCAGGGTTTGTGCCGTGGTATCTGTAATGGTAAGATCTTGCTGTGTGTTACAGGCATTGGATTTATAAGATTAACACTTGTATTTGTTGTTTGGCTGTAGCTCAAATCTAACCCCAGTGAGCACGAAGAGAAGGAAGCCGAGTCTCAGCTGGTAAAAGCTGATGAGATGCAGCGCCTGCGCTCCCAAGCGCTCAGTGCCTTTGACGGTGCCGACTACACTGCTGCTATAACCTTCCTTGATAAGATTTTAGAGGTAAGTTTCTCAGGCACTGAGCTGACGGACGAGTCTGGCACTGCTTTTTAGAGTAAGGCTCGTGTTAGACACTTTAACTACCAAACCAAGAGAGAGTACAGACTGATCTTTGGGCTCTTAGCTCTTAAAAATTGGTCATATAAATTTGGAACTGAAGTTTTTAGTAACTATTAGTACTTACTAGTGAGAATTCCATTTTGTTGTTGTTTCTGCCAGACTTTCTATTTCTTTGTAGTTCTAGTTAACTCAAAACTATCTATGTAGACCAGGCTGGCTCCAACTCACAGAGCTCTGCCTGCCTGCCTCTGCTCTTAGGAGAGTACTATGCTAGACAGCGGGTAAGAGACTTGTTACTTAAAGGGGAAGGGAAGATGGTGTGTGAAAACAAAGAGGAATACTTTTACAGTGAGAACCTTCTAGAGAGAAGGCAGAGAAAGAACGCTACAACAGGGAGGGTCCTAGTAGGAAGCATTACAGTTAGGATTTCCTTGCCTCCGAAGGATTTCAGAACAAAGCCCAAATGGAATTAATCAGTGTACTTACCATTTTCACAGCTCTTTGGCTTAATATTGGCAGTAAGCATGTGATCTGTGGACTCACCTGATAACTAAACAGTTATTTGTGTGAGATGATGTGTGTGTAGTTGTGTGTACTGTGATGCCCTTGAAGAGGTCAAAGATGCTTTCTGTGGAGTCAGCTCCCTTCTCCCATCTTTATGTGGGCCGTGGGGGTTAGACGCATCCCTAGGCTTGTATGCAAGCATCTTCACATACTAAAACATCTTGCTGGCTCTTACTTGATAATTTTATAGAAGGAATCATGTGATAGGGCATAGAGGAATTCTGTTATTTATCTATCTATCTATCTATCTATCTATTTATTGGTTTTTCGGGACAGGGTCTCTCTGTGTAGCCCTGGTTGTCCTGGAAATCTGCCTGCCTCTGCCTCCCAAGTGGCTTTTTTTTTTTTTTTTTTAATGTATGAGAGTATAGTGTAGCAGTCTTCAGACACACCAGAAGAGGGTATTAGGTCCCATTACAGATGGTTGTGAGCCACCATGTGGCTGCTGGGCACTGAACTCAGGACCTCTAGAAGAGCAGTCAGTGCTCTTAACTGCTGAGCCATCTCTCTAGCCCCTTTCTTCTTTTTTTAAAATAAGGCTTTACTATCAAGGAAGGAAAGATGTAACATCTTAAAAATATTGAATTTAGTGATCAATGTAGTGTCAGCATTTTTCTAACTGAGAACCTAGGAAGGAGGCGGGTATATACTCAGTTGGTAGAGTTTTGCTCAGCATTCACAGTGCCACAGTGTGATGCTTGGCATTGGATTAGCTGGATCTCGTGATCATAGGGTATTGGAGGCCAGCTTGTATATATGGTACCCTGTCTCAGCAAACAAGACAAATGAAGAATTATAAAAAAGAACCCATTTTTTAAAAATTATATTGATTCTCTTTAAATGTTTGAGTGGGAATAATCTAATAGTGAATGCTGTAGGCTTTCTTTATCTCTCCTCTCCTCCCCTACCCCCTTCTCAGGGTTTCATTGTGCATTAAGCTTGGCTGGAACTCAGTGTCCAAATGCTATGTTTTCTAATATTCAGAGTTGTAAAACAAAACAAAAAAGGCCCTTTGTTGCATGTGCATCTCCTTTCCCTGCTAAGAGTTTAAGACACACTCAAAAGATTATCACATTCTATCTGTCTCACGTAAGTGTGTCAGGGTTCTTGACACCATTTATAAAATAGTGACTATATCACATTGACTGAGGGGTTTTATGTGTATGAGTGTGTTCATGAATGTGTAGGGTGCAAGAATCAATGTGTATAACTATGTGTCTTAAAGTCTAGTTCTTTTGTTTCTTAAGGTTTGTGTTTGGGATGCAGAACTGCGTGAACTGCGAGCAGAATGCTTCATAAAGGAAGGAGAGCCCAGGAAAGCCATCAGTGACTTAAAGGCTGCTTCAAAGCTGAAGAATGACAACACAGAGGCGTTTTACAAAATCAGCACACTCTACTACCAGCTAGGAGACCACGAGCTGTCTCTCAGGTCAGCTCCTTCCATCCATAGCTAGTCTTTCTAAGGTTTCATCTCATGCTAATAGGAATATTAAAGCTTTTAAAAATACCTAGCCCTAGGGTATTATGTATATATAATATATACATCCTACAGTAATCTTCCTGAAATAGTCTTACTAATCCAAGGATGCTGTTTTACTTACTGAAGCTAAACTGGAGTATCCAATGCTTAACTCTGTGCCAGTTTGATTACTGTGTCTACAATGTGCATAGCCAATTACGAAGTCAGCATGTTTTCATCATTCCAGAGAATACTCTAATGATGATTTCTCTGCTTCATACAGAGAACTATTCAATAATTATCTTAACTTGGAATATTTCTCTATTTAAAAATTACATGAGCAGTGAAGTTCGTGAATGTCTGAAACTTGACCAGGATCACAAGCGGTGTTTTGCACACTATAAGCAAGTGAAGAAACTTAATAAGCTGATTGAGTCAGCTGAAGAACTGATCCGAGACGGCAGGTAAGAGCTTTCCTTATCTGCCTGGTTAGGATCCAGATGCACTGAGCTTAGCAACATCACCAGGGTTGTATACACACGTGGAAGCCGGCGATACCTCAGTAACAGTAACTGCATAGCATCCTTACTAGCAGAGCCGTATGCTAGTTCAGGTTTGTGGTCTTTTGTGCATTAGGCACTGAACTATACAGTGAGAGCGCAGAAATGTGACTGCAGTGCTTAGTCTTAAAGGTTTATGTGGGAGCCATATCGATCGATACCAGTGCTGGTGTATAGAGCTGTCTGCAAATTGCTCGAGTGGAACTTACCGGGACAAGCAGAGGAGCCTTAACCTGGTCTGTAGCAGTGCTAGAGTAGAACTTACTAGGAGAAGCAGAAGGACCCTTAACCTGGTCTATAGCAGTGAAGGCCTGGAGCCAGAGAAAAACTCTGGTTAGGGTAGTAGATATTTAAATTGTCCTCTTACAAGGGAGTGTGTGTTTGTGCCAGCACTGGGGTGTGGGGGTTGATGGGCTGGGCCAGGACCGTTGAAGAGAAGACTTGGCACACACTACTGCTTAGTAGAAGGTAGCCTCTGATCTCCCCTTACCTCCGACACCCCAGCCTCTGTAGCTGTCATGAGAATGCTTTACCCAGTTTCCTCCAGTGTCTCGCAAACTAATGTCTTGGATCAAGATGTTGATTAATTCTATCACTACTAAAGTCCCTCTTAGGTTGCCTTTTATAGCTACAACTACTTTCCTGTCCCTAGCTATCCTTAGATTCTAGTAACAGTGAATATATTCTTTGTTTCTATAGTTTTGCTATTTTAAAGAGTCTGAAAGAAATGGAAACAAAAATAATGTAAATGTATGAGATGAGCCTGTATTCTCCTTTAGCATAATCTCTGGGCATATACCCAGCTTCTTAAACTAATATTCCCTTTCTATTGTTGGTGAATGTTACCATGGTATTACTGTCCACTACAGTTATTTAGCATTCGCTCACTGAAGACCACCCATTGAATGATGCCGTTTTCTTTCACTTGTACGTCTTAGGTTAGAGCGACAGCTCAGTGGCAGGGTGCGTGCTTTTGCTCTCCAGTGCTGCTCCCTGCCGCCCACAATGTGTGTGTGTGTGTGTGTGTGTGTGTGTGTGTTCGCGAGCACGGCCTGTTTTGTGAACATTTCCTGGGGAGATGTGAACAAGTGTTTGCCAGTGACAGAGCACTTAGTTAGTTTAGTGAAGTAGCAAGTTTCCTGGAGTTAGAGGAGCATGGCTGGCCCTGTAGCAGCTCTACCACTGGGTTCCCCTAAGAATGGAGAATGAGTTCCCACAGAGTTTCCTCATTTAACTTTCCACTGCCTGTGTGCCCTAGCCACATGCTTTAAACTGTTTTTATTTAGTTGTGAGTATAGGCAAATACATGCCCTGGAGAATATGTCTGGGGCTTTTTCCACCCTGTGAGTTTTAGATTAACCTCAGGTCGTCATCAGTCTTGTTGACAAGTGTCATCATCTGCTGCCCCCATCCCCATGCTTTAGAGAATTTAAGGTTAGAGAATTTATTTGAAGGTAGGTCTTGTGCTCTTTCCATTCACTAAGCAACACAGTGAAAGGAGAGAGAAGTATCTGCAGCTTTGGAAGCAGTCTCCTGGTTACTCACTGGCTGCTTACTTCATAGATACACAGACGCAGCCAGCAAATATGAATCAGTCATGAAAACAGAGCCCAGTGTTGCTGAGTACACAGTGCGCTCGAAAGAGAGGATCTGCCACTGCTTCTCCAAGGTAACAGCTGACGTTCCCGGGCGGGGAACAGCAGCCGCATGGACTTAAAATTTGCACGCTTGTTCAGTGCACACACTACTGAGCCATCTCTCTGGTCCACAAGGCTTGTTTTTAGTTTATTTTGGCACGGAGTTTTGAACTCAGGAACTCATGCTTGACAGGCAGTCACTACCACTGAGGTGCACCTCCAGTCCATCTTTTCTTTTGCTTTTAGGATGAGAAGCCCGTGGAAGCCATTAGGCTATGTTCTGAAGTTTTACAGATGGAGCCCGACAATGTGAATGCTCTGAAAGACCGAGCCGAGGCTTACTTAATAGAGGAAATGTATGATGAAGGTAACCTGGGGAGGGCTTTGACCTGCGGTATTTAAGGGTTAAATGGTATGACACCAGCACATGAGAGGAGTTTGACCTGTGGTGTCTAGGGTTAAATGGTATGACACCAGCACATGAGAGGAGTTTGACCTGCGGTGTCTAGGGTTAAATGGTATGACACCAGCACATGAGAGGACTTTGACCTGTGGTGTCTAGGGTTAAATGGTATGACACCAGCACATGAAAGGAGTTTGACTTGTGGTGTCTAGGGTTAAATGGTATGACACCAGCACATGTCAGTTGCATTTTATTTTCAACACATTTATCTACAGATGGCTAAGAATTTGAAAAATTGGTAATTATTCTGACTTAGTGGATCATAATAGGTATAGCATCTGAAGAGAAAGTTTGGTTGAAACCAGATCAGTGGAATATGAAAATATGTATTGTATTATACATACATACATACATACATACATACATACATACATACATACATACAGAATGCACATACATCTGTCTAACAGGATGATTCTGTGAGCTCCCAGCTCTGCAATATTAGGGTACACTGAGCTAAGAGGGCTTCCTCCTAGACATTATAAGGACCTCAAAAATTGGCAATCCTGGAGCATATATAGTAGTTGAAAGATGGAACACATTACATGTATTGTCTTTTACCACATTTCTAACAGTACTATATGAACATTTAATTAGGTTTTTTTTTTTTGCTAATTTTTAAACTATTTGATGATTTCCCATGGATTTTAATCAGAATTATCTCCCGTTCTCTCCAACACACCACCCTCCTTATATCATTTTAACTTTTTTTTTTAATAGTAGATTGGCCTTGTAGGAGCATGTGCATGTGAGGCACACTTAAATCATGTACTGTTTACCGTTTTAAAGATTTCCTCCCATAGTGTGGAATCTGAGGAAATAAAACAGAAATTACATGCTTGTGGGAAGTATCTTAAGTTATAATCAGTTCCTTTTTTTAATCATGTGCATACAGGAACAACCAATAATTGTACGCTTTTTATAGTAAGACAAATATGCATACTGTAACTTAATAAATATGACTTAGAAGACTTGGTGGATGGGGTGGCAAGGTGGCTCAGTGGGTAGTGGTGCCTGCCGCAAGCCTGCTAACTTGTATTCAGTTTGGAGAACCACTGCAGGTGCTCCCTGGCCTCCCCTGCTGTGTGGGGCATCTCCTCCAGCTCTCACCTTTAAATGAAGTAACAGTTTTAAAATTCAAGAATGAAAATGTGAGCTGGGCATTGGTGGTGCACGCCTTTAGTCCCAGTTCTCAGAAAGCAGAAGCAGGCGGATCTCTCTAAGTTCGAGTCTAGCCTGGTCTACAGAGCAAGTTCTAGGACAGCCAGGGCTACACAGAGAGACCATGTCTTGGGGGAAAAAAATGTAAATGTGTTTTAAATTAAGAGTTTGTATGACTACCAGATTTGTATATCTTGAAATACTTTGCTCTCATATTCCTTCAGAAAGTGCTTGTTCCACGGCTAGGGTCGTAAGTGCTATTAAACCTCACTAGTATTTGTGATAATTTATGAACTAAGCTGGAAAAAATCCCCTGTAGCTGAATCACAATCATAGTATCATATGATGCCACAAGGGTATAAATTAGCCAGCCTCTAGGTTAGTTGCTCACATGGCTTGTCTAGTGATATCATTGGCTCATTTTCAGTGTAGAACAAGTAGCTAAAGTCTGCTAAGCTTGTCATTTTATCATTTGTTCAAGTTTCTTCTTATATTATACTCTTTATACAGTTAACTGTTGCCAAGATAAATGTGATCCAAAGAAATTTCTTTTTCTTCACTATTTTTCCACAAATAATAGAATTTGGTCTCAAAATCCTTTGTTTGTTTAGAAAATGTGTGCCAAGCTTCCCTGACTAAGCCCAGACTTGGTAGAGCACACTGCACTTATCCTGTAGTTGTACTTAGGGGCTAAGATGTGCTTCATGGAGGAAGAAAAGTGCAAAGGACCAACTAAGTTCTGGAGGAAACTTTTAAGATTCTATAAACTGACACAGTGAATTTAGTTCTACAACTCGGCCTCATCAGTGACCCAGCACCCAGGGCTGTCACTGAAAGCCAGTTTCTAGTCATTGTCTAGTCACACCTAGATTTCAGATTCCCAAGGATAGTGAGTCTGTGAGGCTAAGGAAAGAGTCTGTGAGTTTATTGGAACGTGTCTTCCTTCCTTTGCTATGCAATGGTCATTTAAGTCTCAGTGGTGGTAAGACTGCTCTGTATAATATTAAACTACTTTGAAGGAGGTGTGGGGAGACGACATGGGAGGGTGGACAAGTAAACCAACTACAGCGAGTTCTGTCAGACAGGAGCGAGAACCCCAGCCTCAATTAAGAATTAAGTTTAAACAAAATTATGGAAGTGGTACTCTTTAGGCTCATAGAAGCAACAGTGGGTAAGGGGACTGACAATGAGGACTAGGTCTGTGTTGGTAGAATACACAAAGGCACTGAGTAGTAATTCCCCCTAACAGCATTATCCTAAACATATCTTGACAGCCATTCAGGATTATGAAGCTGCTCAGGAGCACAACGAAAATGACCAGCAGATTCGGGAAGGCTTAGAGAAAGCCCAGCGGTTACTGAAGCAGTCACAGAAACGCGATTACTATAAAATCTTGGGAGTAAAAAGGTGAATTATTGAAGCTTGCATGCTGTATTTAATCAACTGCTTTAAAACTAATCTAGCTCTTTTTGTCTTAACCTGGTTCTTGTTGTTTACTCATGTTATTTCAGTCTTATTATTCTAACAAACTTTAACATCAGTATGTTACAGGCAGGTTTTTTTTTTATTTTTTTTATTTTATATAAAGACCAGCAGAGCACTAATAGAGAGGAGTTGGTGGTGAAGGAAGGCTGGGGTACCAATAGTTCCTATCTTCGACTCTTGGGACAAAAGATTAAGAAGTAGACTTATACTTTATTTTGGTTGGAGTGGGAAGGAAAAGGAAGCCCTTCCGTGGGCCTAAAGTTACAGTTGTACTGTAAATAAAGTTACTATTATTGTAAGACCCGCTTCCCAGGGTGCAGAGAGGACTCAGTGGCTAAGAGCACCTGGTCTTGCAGAGGACCCAGGTTCAGCTTTCAGTACCAGCATAAGGCTCGCAACCATCTCTAACTCCAGTTGTGATCTTCTCTTCTGGTTCTCTGTCATTGCACACATGATGGTCACACATGCAAGCAACATATAAATAAAATAAAAATTGTTATCTAAAAAAACAGACCCAAGTAGGCTGTCAGCTTTTGTAGTATTAAGTAAACTTAACCTAAAGTAAGGGGTTCAAAATAGAGTTTATGTATGTGTGTGCTTCATTCTGATTGACAGGGTCTCAATGTAAAATCCTGGCTGGCCTGAAGTCACAATGAAGATCTAGATGGCCTTAAACTCAGAGCGATTCTTGTGCCTCTCCTCTGTGCGCTTCTGGGATTAAAGCTTGCACTACCATCTCTGGTGTGAAAGTCTTTTTAATGCCCAGAAAAACCTAAATCATGGTAGTGTGGAGACTCAGAAAGTGACAGCTGTAAAGACCTGTACTATATTCTAAGATGCTTAATGAAGTGTCTCAGGAAGCCTTGGGTTTTAGCTCAGTGGTAGTGGGCTTGCCTTGCACACAGTTCTCAGTATCTGCCCCCAACCAACCCTATGGCCCAAAAAGGAAGGAAAAACGAAGTTGACTATCTAGAACAGTATGCTAAGCTTTTGATCTTTGACTTACATCTTTCGAATTTCTAGGAAAAGAAGGCTGTGTACAGACAGGTGTCCGTCCCTCCCTCCCTCCCTCCCTCCCTCTCTCCCCTTCACACAGAGCTTATAGTATTTGTTTGCTGGGCTGTGATGAATCTCAGGTTGATACATATACAAGGCCAAGGCAAGCTCTCTATCACTGAGTTCTCAAACAGGTCTATCAGCATAGCTCTTGTGGTTTTTTATGAAAGGAAATTGGACCCTTTCTCTTCTACATGAGTTTGAGAATCCTCAGGTACATGGTATAGTAAAAAGAATATTGACTGTGGAATACTTTTTTCCTGACAATTACTAAATAATTTCCTCCATCCTTCAGAAATGCCAAAAAACAAGAAATCATTAAAGCATACCGAAAGTTAGCATTGCAGTGGCATCCAGATAATTTCCAGAATGAAGAAGAAAAGAAAAAAGCAGAGAAAAAGTTCATTGACATCGCAGCTGCTAAAGAAGTCCTCTCAGACCCAGGTACCTCTCTCCTGAAGGGTGCAGTGAGGGTCTCTTCCTGCCTGTTCCCATCCCAGGCAGGGCCGATGCAGTGAGGAGCGGCGTGGGTGCTGCTGAGGGCTGCGGTCTCACCAGCCTCCTCCTGCCTCAGTGTGGGAACTCTCAGGGAGATGGTGTAGTGGTTGAACAAGCTCCTCTCACTTCTTAGGTTTTTTATTTTTTATTTTTGCAGTCATATGAAAGAACAACACTGAACATAACACACATATTTCTTAGACTCCTGTTAGCTTCCTAGCTCAGTGATGGATGATTCTTGGTACCAAATTTCCAAATGTCTTAGGAGCCTGGTGAGGAACCCAGTATGTGAAGCTGGCTTAAAAAGATGAGAGGAGCGTAGATCACCAGCTGGGCCTACTGTGCCTCCATGGATGTTACCAGCAATCTTGTTCCAAGTCACATGAGCAGATATCCTGGTTGACATGTATGTGAGGGAGACAGGCTAAGAAGTCATCCCCCCCTGCTTTTCTGTGCCTTTCCTATGCATGGGGATGGGCATTCTGATTTCAGCTAGAAAGGTCCAACAATGAGGAAACCAAGTTCTGTGCACCCATTTATACTACAGCTTTGAAATGCCCTTTGTCTCTAGTTGTACTCTAGTAAGCACTTTGTTATTGAACACGGAAGGTGCTGTCTGCTTCTCAGATGCAAAGGGCATTGCAAATTGTAGTGCAGTGTACTGGTAGAGCAGAGCCAGGCTCCTCCTTAGGAATTTGGAGGTGTTAAGGGTGTCCTGCCCCCTCCCACCAATCTTGAGAGTGCCTCATTGTGTTCTTCATGTGTCTACATTTTGGGAGGAAACAGCCTTACGGAATGTTGTGTTCCATCTGTTGGGCCAGATAGCTCCAGGAAGCCCCTTAGTTAGTTTGTGGGGGGGACTCAGTGAGGCTCTTGCCCAATGGACTTCCATCTGGGGTGAGAGTCATGACGAGCTGCTCTGTGACTGTGATGAGCGTGGCTTTGGGAGTTGTCTTTGCAATTGCTTTCTTCAGGATGGGAATGAGAAGGTATGGATTTGAGTATTAATGCCTCATACCCATACTGTAGATTAATATGTGGGACTTAACTTGCTGTTTTCTTTTCTAGAAATGAGAAAGAAGTTTGATGATGGAGAAGATCCTCTTGATGCAGAGAGTCAACAAGGAGGTGGTGGCAACCCCTTCCACAGAAGTTGGAACTCATGGCAAGGGTTCAATCCCTTCAGCTCAGGCGGACCGTTCAGATTTAAGTTCCACTTCAATTAAACCAGCTATTTTACTGCTCCTCTTCTTTATTATTATTTTTAACATTAAAAACAAATTTTGTTTGGGATTCTAATGGAAACAAAATGGAACAAATCTTTTAGTTTGTCCATGACCAAAGAGTTGTTATAAAGAAAAAAAGCTGTGCTCATTGTAGACTTAAGGTTGATGGGCCTGTCAAGGTGGGAAGCAAGGAACTGACTGTATTTCTGATGAAGCAGCCTATACTCATGTTGTGACTTCTGGGAGAAGTGGTCTGAGATGTTTATCCTGTGGAGGTGCTCAAAAAGCATCAGGTTCTATGCAGGCTTGTGTATTATAGCCGTGAGGAGGAGCTGTGATCTTTGATGGACTGTGCCTCAGGATTCTTAAAGGAGTGTGGACAGCTGAGCTTTACTTTTGGAGGAACAGTTATGCTTAGACTTTGGTCAGTCCATTCACTTGCAAGTATTTCTGTACCAGTGTCGTCAGCTCTCACGGCAGGAGGGGAGAGGCCACCTTCCAGGAAACTTAGCAGCAGCTGGTAGGGTGTATGTCCAGTATAGACTGCAAGTATTTTTGTTATTTTATATCTATAGGAAAATACCAATTTCACTTGAATTTGAAGAGGCTCTGTGGTTTTTTTAGACAATACCGTTGAAAGTCAGTTTGAAATACTTTTTAAGAAAGTTTAGTTCCAAGTTGTTTGGTAGAAATTTCCTGTCACAAAATTGGTTTAGAAATGGACTGTTGCTCTGTCAACATGAGCAGAGCATTATGGTTGCCTCTCGCAAGCAGTGCGGTGAGGCAGTGTCTTCTTCTCTCACATATTTAGTCCAGCTGTCTCTGTTGTATTGCTTGCTGGGTTTTGGACTGGCTGTTCCCTGGCTGTTTATTCTGTGAGAAGAAAGTAGAGGCTTGCAAATGGATTCAGCTCTGGCTGTGTACCTTCTATCATCCACTCAATAAGATGGCATTTCCTCCTGAGACATTCCCGTCCCTCTTACTTTACAGCAGATGCTTAAGAAATGTACTAGTCAGTATTTGTATACTGTATAATTTTTGCCTTAAAAATCTGTTGCTAAATCAAGAATATTGAATATTTATGGAACTACTGATGCTGTATTGAAAACTTAGAAGAATTACTCTGGTAAGAATTATTGTCTCTATTCTAGATTTTTTTTTTTTAAACGTGAGATATTTTAAGCATAAAGGTCTAATATATTGCTTTTATAAAATTAAACATTTTAGTTAATTGTGGGAAGGAAGCATGAATGTAGCAGCCAAGCACAAATCGTTTTCTTAACCTATAGTCATATCATCTTGAGCAGATAGAGAAAAAGATTTTGTTAATTGCAAGAACATGAATTACATGAGTTGGGCAGAACATTTAAGTGATTTTTGCCTCTGCTTAGGAGCCTCTTTCTCACCCAAACACTTAACAATGCATTTCAAAATACCTTTCAGCTTTCATTTTGCTTCAGTGTCTCACAGTTCAAGGCAGGCAAGAAAACTTGCAGCTTTTATCCTAGCAGTAGAGACAGGCAGAGGCAGGTGGATTCCTAAGAGTTTGAGCCAGTCTGGTTTACATAGTGAGTTCCATGCCAGGGCCTCCACCAAAATACTAAATCAGTTCAAGCCAGTGTGAAACATTGAATGAAAAATAAAAAGCGCATTTTTGTGTTTTTCAGATCTTAGTGATCTTACGTTAACTACTTACCTTACATTGTCTTTCAGTCTGACTCCTTTTGTGACGTCACTGGCAGTTGTGAACTGGAGTGACAGCACCTCTGTGCTTTGCAAAGCCCAGTGTTCACCAGCAGAACAAAGGAGGCATCACGGTGCTCACACTCCCACTTAGAGTGATGTCAGCTGCCCGAGTGTGGGTGAAGGTGGGCTGCATGGACACGTGTCCCAGATCTAGCTGCCTCCTAACTTGCTTCCCAGAGAGGTTTTCTCTCTCTCTTTTTCCCCTTCCTACTTATAACAACCCAAAGTAACTGAGGATTAGGCTTTGTCATTGCAAACTGGTGCCAAAGGCAGATGCTGTGGCAGCAGGTTAGTGAGGTAGCCCTCCTGTGCTCATTAGTGAGGTAGGGTGTCCAGACTGCCCCAGACGAGTCACAGCGTCAGAACAGTGGTTTCTGCTACCTCCCTGACATTGGATGGCAGGCACTGTGGAACCACATTACTGAAAAAGCATTCTCTGCCTCTTTCTCTCCCCTCTGTTTGCAGAGCTTCTTCCACATTCCAATTTCTGTGTTTAGGATCTGCAGGTAACCTTTGTGGTAATTCTGGGAAAAATATGATCAAAGTTCACTTTGGCTGAACTCTGTTCTGTTCATGGACGTCCCCTCCTCTGTGGTGAGCTTCCTAAGTGCAGTGTCCCTGGGCTGTGTCCAGTGCTCGTCGCTCAGGAGGAAGGAGAAGCATCTGCTATGGGGCCACACCTTTTATTTCTACAACTCTACTCTTTCTTACTATGAATAGAAGAAAACCTGAAAAACATCTCAGTGGTTTATTAATGTGAATTGGATATAATGTCTTAAGTTAAAAATGTAGTCAGTGTTAAAAGTCTGTTTTTAAATAGCAGTATGCAGATTTGTCACTGGAGTTCTGATAATGAATGGAATTAAAATTTTTTTTTTTTTTTTTAAACATAAGCAGACATGGTGGCTCATGCCTGTAATCCCAGAATGTAGGGCTGCAATAGAATGTCACTGTGACTTTAGGCCCCATTTCAAAAATACCAAACTTAAACACATCCCCAAACAAGTATGAGAGAGGATTACAGATAACTAAGTAAAAAATGTCAGTGGTCACCATTATCTATTCCTGGGTCAGAAGCTGTCATGTGCCATGAAGACGGCAAGTTGCACTAGGTAGCTGAGACTCCGCGGCCCGTGGGTGCCAACCTGCCTTACAGACATGTCCCTGGGTAAGTGAGGAGCGAAGAGGGTTTTCTTGACTGAACTTGACTTTGCTGTAGTGAAGGAGGGAGGGGAAATGGTAATCTCTAAGAGCTCATCTTTTCCAGATCGTATCATTTCTTTTCTATAGTGGCAGAATTTATTCTGTAATTTCAAATGATGTTAAAAGGGGAGGTACTTTTTTTTTTTTTAAACAGATGATCTCATTTCCTGAATGATTTAAGAGTAAAATTTAGCCACTGCGTGGCTTTGTGTATAGTAACAACAGGTTTTATTGCACTATCTATGGTTGAAATACCTGTGCAAAGAAATGCAGGGCACAGGGGAGGTAAAAATTAAAGCTGTTTGATATGTTAAATTAGTACTCTTAAGTTTATATTTGTTTTAAATGGGACAAATCTTACTTAATCCATCTCAGTTTAGTGTTTTAATAAAAAAGGAACTAAAAATTATTTCAACTTGGGCTTACATGTGTCAATATGGGCAATATGAATATGGGCAATATTTTTATGCCCGTGTATTTTCACATTTAATAAAAATATTTATGGTCATATCCACTACTTGCTTGCTTCTGATTCATGTTTAGCCTTTGATTTAAAATTTTAAGAAAGTCCATCTTAGAAGTCTGTTTCTTTTCTTTCTTTCTTACTTTTTTTAATTAGATATTTTCTTTATTTACATTTCAAATGCTATCCCAAAAGTTCCCTATACCCTCCCCCACCCCTGGTCCCCTACCCACCCACTCCCACTTCTTGGCCCTGGCATTCCCCTGTACTGGGTCATATAAAGTTTGCAAGACCAAGGGGCCTCTCTTCCCAATGATGGCCGAATAGGCCATCTTCTGCTACATATGCAGCTAGAGACACAAGCTCAGGGGGGACTGGTTAGTTCATATTGTTGTTCCACATACACGGTTGCAGCCCCCTTCAGCTCCTTGGGTACTTTCTCTAGCTCCTCCACGGAGGGCCCTGTGTTCCATCCAATAGCTGTAAGTTTCTGGACTAATATCCAAGAAGTCTGTTTCTACCCTTATCTCATACAGCATCAGGACAGAGTTGATGGAGGGCTTTCCTTTATGTGAGTTTACCAGGGAGAGCAGAGAACACCATGTCCTAGAAATGTGGGACTTACAATAGTTATTCCTTCATTTTCATACTCAAGTGTAACAGGTGGCTTCATCTGAACACTTACAATTCACTTGTGTCATGGTTACAGGAAGGGCATGGTACCATAGCTTCTGGAAACAATAAAGGCAGTTAATTTCAGTTATGTATTTTATATTGAAGGAAAAACAAAATACTTAAATTTATTTAGAACTTTTACAGAAAAGTTAGAAACTTCTAAATCCATAGTGGTGGTGTTGGTACCACGACAGCGGAGATGTCAGCAGGTAAATAAGACTGGTGCTGCCTGACAGGGAAGAGAGGGGACGTATTCTTTCCCAGAGCCTCTGGCTCTCCCTCACCACCACGCTCCTGTTAGCGCTCACCCTCAGTTCTGGCCTTCACAGGCATCTTAAGGCCTACAGTTTAATCCCCAGCAACTCTTTCCCCTCATTTTGAGCAAATCCTTCTGTGGGAGCTGGGTGCATGGCAAACAGAATCTCAGCACACACTGGGTGTATGGCAAACAGGATCTCAGCATGCACACTTATGCTTTTGTCTGCTTTATGCCATGGCCCTAAAGAATCAAAACCAAAGGGGGTTCGGTGACTTCCTCTTGGAAATCCCTCTCATGGGAAATGTTCTAGTTCCTCACCTCTCTTCAGTTTCTTTTTTCTTTTTTTTCCTTTTTGTAATCATTCTTTCAAAAAGCCTGCCTCTTCTCCCTGAGACTCTGAATAATCAGGCTCAAGCCACCATCCCAGCTTCATCTTTGGTCATAAACAAGTAAGCTGTGAATGCTGGTTGCTTTCAAACTCTTCATTGACTTCAGTAACAGTGGTGGGGATAAAGGCTGGGCAGCACTGAGTTCTCGCTTCCGCGCACGGAGTCATCAGTACCTTTGAGTCCAGCGTTCTGGTGCGTCAGTCTATGTTGTTGTTGGGTTTTTTTAAAGACAGGGTTTCTTGGTAAATCCCTGGCTCTCCTGGAATTCATTCGGTAGACCAGACTGGCCTTGACCTCAGAGATGCACCTGTCTAGGACTCCAGAGCGCTGGGTATAAAGGCATGCACCACCACCACCTGGCTGTGTTCACATTTTAATTTTCAGCCTAGGTAAATGAGTCACACTTTCCTTTAGGGCTGGAGAAAGTAGAAAGTACTGTTACAGAAAGTAAAGGTTCTCTGTCATCTCACCCCCTTCCCCCCAAAAGAAACACCATGACTAAGCAACCCTTGTGTTACCTTTCCACAGCACTGTTCATTGCTGAAGGAAGTCAGGACAAAAGCTCATGCAGGGCGGGGATGTGGAGGCAGGAGCTGCTGCAGAGGCCATGGAGGAGTGCTGTTTACGGGCTTCCTCAGCTTGCTTTCTTGTAGAAGATCAGCCCAGGGATGGCACTACCCACAGTGGGCTGGACCCTTCCCCATCAAGCAGCAATTTAAAAAATGCCCTACAGGCTTGCCTACAGCAGGATTTTATGGAGGCATTTTCTCAGTTGAAGTTCCTTCCTCTCAGATAACTTTAGCTTTTGTCAAGTTGACTTAAAAGTATCCCATACAATTGACTCCTTATCAATTTGACAAGCACATCACTGTAAAGCTGCTACCTTTTTGTTCACTCCCAAGATCACACATTAATGCAAACATCACAATATAAAACATTTTACAATCTTACAAATTCAAACACTTTAAAAATTCAGTCTTAAAAAAAATCCAAAGTCTTAAAATCATAAGTCTTTCAAGTTAGGCCCCTGTAATGTTTTAAAAACTTATTTCAATAGGGAAGAACCAGGGCCCAGTCAGACACAACTCCAAATGTATAACTAAGTCAGTGCCCAGTTTTCACTCACGATCTTCCGGACTCCTCTGGGGCTTGGGTCACTCCCCTGGCTCTGCTCTCTGCGGTGCACACAGCTTGTCCTCTAGGCTCTGACCAGCTCTACTGCTGCTGCTTGTCCCATGCTACTGCTGACTCTAAAACGCTGGGGTCTGCTGCAGCTGGGCTGCACATTCCCCAGTAGCCTCTCCTGTGCCCTCTTGCTGGTGCCAGGCCTCAGCTGCTCTCCCTGGCCACTTCATGTCTTCAGGAAGAACAACACCTGAGAGATGGACATTACTGAGCTTGGCTGCCAGCATGCTGTAGAGCCTCGAGAAAGTGGCTTGTGTGAGACACTTGGGGAACACTTCCTACAAGGCCACTTCAGCGATCCAAAGCCTCTAGTCATCTCCCATAAGACAATATGGTCAGATCTGCCACAGCGTTAGTCCACTCCAGGTGCCAATTTCTGTCCTAGTTAGGGTTATCATTGGTGTAATGAAACACAATAACCAAAGCAAGTTGGGGAGGAAAGGGTTTATTTGGCTTAAACTTTCACAGTGTTCACTGAAGAATTTCAGAATGGGAAATCAAAACAGCAGGACCCTGAAGGCAGGCTGATGCAGAGGCCATGGAAGGGTTCTGCTTGCTTGTTCCTCGTGGCTTATTCAGTTTGCTTCCTTAACAGAACCCAGGACCACCAGCCCAGGGATGGTGGGACCACCCACAATTAGCTGGGCCCTCCCACTATCAATCTCTAAGAGAACTTACCTACAGGCTTGCTTACAGCCCCATCTTATAAGGACAGTTTCTAAATTGAGGCCCCCTCCTCTCAGATGACTTTAGGTTCTGTCAACTTGACATAAAACTATCCAGCCTAGGTCATTTTATTAAAAAATGTCCTTGCAAAGAAAGACATAATTCAAAAATCTGGATTTTCCAGCATGTTACTCATTTAGAAATGAGACATGTAAATTAATCTTTCAAATCACAGATGAGAAAAGGAAGCTATCAAAAAATGTTTTTTTCCCAGAGGCAGTTTCACTGTGTAGGCCTGGCTGTCCTTGAACACTCTGTACATCAGGCTTGCCTTGAACTCAAGAGATCCACCTGTCCCTGACTCCTGAGTGCTAGGATTAAAGGTGTGCACAACCACCACCCAGCTTCAGATCTGATATTTTATGTCAGAAATTAATTGCAGTATAAATTGAAATGTCTAAAGTAATACAGTGAGCGAGGAAAGAATGGAAGGTATTGTCTTAATTGGAATGAGTGGACCGGCCAGGGGAAGCGTTTTGGTCAGGTCTGGATAGTAACTGGACCCTAAAGGTTCCATGCTGAGAGGCTGCCTACCAGCCTTCTCTGGTGCTACTGTGAAGTGGGAGATGGAACCTTGTAAGAGGTCAAACCCAGTAAAGAAGGTTACTGGTGGTACACCCTCATGGGCACAGAGACCCGAGTTCCATTCTTTCATCTCTTGGTTCCCAGCAGTGCTGAGGTGAGCCTCCTCCCCCTCATAGGGGAGGAGCCCAAAGCAATGTGGGGAAGTGTCCATGGACTGAAATCCCAAGTGAAAAAACCCTTTCTTCCGTAAACTTTATTTTGGATATTTTGTCACAGAGAATGGATAAATATGTGTATTTTTCAAGTTCTCTATAGGCTATAGATGTAGCAGGACTACAGTCTTAATTTTGACGAGCTGAAAGGACCCAAGCCTCTGACTCAGCGTGGGACTTGTGTGCGGACCTGTCCTGAGATGAGCCAGCCCTTACCTAGGTAAGAGGGTTCCTCACTACACGGGAGCCTTCCCAGACGACCCGCAACTATCACAGAATCTGGAAGGGGTGGCTGGAACTGGGCAGCCACTAGGCTCTATGAAATGTTTCTCAAGAAGAATCTGGAGAGCTTTTTAACCTGGAGGAATTCCCATGGTTACATGGGACCTGTCAGAGGTGTCCATTTTTTTTTCCTACTGCAACATGCTGCTGCATCTACTGACATGCTGAGCCTTATTCAGAATTATCCCTGGGATGTATACAGCCCAGCACACACATGTAGCCAAGGGGCTACAGGTTATACATCTAGATCACACTTGGGCGGATGACATTTAAAGGACACTGAGGTATGTTTTAGTCCCAAGATGCTATAAATACAGAATATTTGAGTAGTTTAAAAATATTTCGTATTCCTATTTATCTACTTAACCACAGCAGGGAAGACTTTTACTTAGTTTCTATAGGCATACACAGTTTAACATCCTTTATCCTGATTCTGTAAAAGTATTGAGTCCTTTTAAATAAACATACAGTATGGCTTATGCCTATCAAACATCCAGAACATAAATATAGCACAGGATTAAAATCTATGACTTAAGATAAATGTGTACAGTGCAATATGACTTCCATTTAATGATTGTTAAAGTATAAAATGGGCTTGCTTTTAAATAATTCAGAGAAAGCTGTGAGTTCTTTTTCTTAAAAAGCACAAATTTCTGTAATTTTAAATGCATTTTTTTGAGTAAGGAAATATAAGTGTACTTGAAGCTGGAATACTAAACCAACAAGGACCTTCAAAAACCTTCAAGGACATCTGACGACATCAAACTAGCTGGTGAAAACATAAACAACAGCAGCAGCAGCAACAACAACAACAGCAACAGCAACAACAACAACAGCAGCAGCAGCACCTTAAGCCATGGGGAGAAGGAATAGTCCATCAATCACATAAATTAGGTTTATTTTAAAACTTTACATGTGTTTTAAATAAAGCTTATGAACAGTCAACCTTATGTCGATAACTTGAATGAAATGGCCTACTAGTCGTAGCAGTTCCACAGATCTCCAGCAGGTGGCAGATTTTCATCACATTTCATCTTCTGGAATCACGCTAGAGTTCATCATGAACTGAAACTGCAGGGAATGGAAAGCTGACTTAGTATTTGAAATCTCAAAATACAGAATTAACCTAAAATGTCAGCAAGGGATATAAAACATTTAAATTTTGACAGATAATCTTGCTTATTAATATATTATTATATGTTGTCATTCACTGTGGGGATAGCTCTTTGTACATTTTGGTACCTCTTCTGATGCACCATGAACATGTCTTTTTAACCACCTATAAATGTGAATGTACTATGGAAGTGAATATACACACACACACACACACACACACACACACACATGTGTGTGTGTGTGTGTGTGTGTGTGTGTGGTGTGTAATTAGCATTTTGTGAAATCACATTAAAATACTGTAAGTAAGAAAAGATTAAAAACCCATGATATTTAACTCTAACAGGCTAAAGAGTCAGAACAAAGTGATATTTTGTAGGCAAAGTCAAAATATTAATGAAACGCAGTCTGATCTTTAATTTGACTTTCTTTAAATTCCACTTAATTCCATCTCCAAGATGGTAAATAGAAGAGAATAATAAAAGGATGAATAAAATAGGCACAAGATGCCATTGGGGCAGAGTTCCTAATGGTCATCTTGATCTAGAAAACAACTGTGCCGACACATAAACATCAGTCAAGAATACACAGCCAGGGTGCTGAGCTGTCTTTTCTGATGATGGCTTGGGGTGCCCAACAGAACCTCAGCAGAAGTCAGCCAGCGAAGTGATGAGTGCAGAGGGTCTGTGCTAATCTCAGGCCTATCACTACACACCATTCCTGCTACATCAGAGAGAAACTGAGAGGCAGGTGTTTATTTCAAGATAAAAGGTGGAATCTACTGTATAGGCATAGTGTTATTGAGCTTTGTATAAAGATTATTCTTGTATTATTTAAATGCTGATTTCTGTGTCCCAATATCTGGTTGAAATCCAGAGAATCTCCTGTCAGTGTGGTATGAACATTATTCTGATTGGTCAATAAAGCTAGCTCATCAGCCAATGACTAAGCAGGGGCTGGACTAGGGCTGGACCTCTGTCTTAGTCAGGGTTTCTATTCCTGCACCAAAGTCATGACCAAGAAGCAGGTAGGGAGGAAAGGGTTTATTCGGCTTACATTTCCACATTGCTGTTGATCACCAAGGAAGTCAGGACTGGAACTCAAGCAGGTCAAAAAGCAGGAGCTGATGCAGA
>NC_034597.1:106083754-106086347 GCF_900095145.1 Mus pahari
AAATGCCCCACAGCTGGTTCTCATGGAGGCATTTCCCCAACTGAAGCTCCTTTCTCTGTGATAACTCCAGCTGTGTCAAGTTGACACAAAACTAGCCAGTACAACAGCCAGGGGAGGAGGAGAGGAAGCAGAGATAACACAGGGAGAGTTCATGAGAAAACTCTGGAGGCAAGAGAGCCAGATCAGTACTAAAATTAAGTATCATGGGGATTGTGGCTAGGAGGTAGCCACATTAGCTTAGAGGATTAAAACAGTAATATTGTTCACTTGTGCCCCTGAAGCTTGTTAAATAAACCTAATAGCCTGGGCTAAGAGAAAAACTGAAACATACTTATTAAAAAGTCATTAACACTGTTGACTTTTTATGTTTTAAATAATCTTTTATTCCTTGAGAGTTTGTGTTTGATCATGGTCACACCTCCCCCCCCCCCCACCATCTGGCCAATTCTATATGTTCTTTCTCCCTTTCCTTCTTCTTTTCCCTCTCTTTCCTCTCTCCCTTCCCCATAAATTCCAGTCTGGTTTGTGGTCCCAGCTCCCTTTGGGTGTGGGGCCTGCCCTGGAGTATGTACCATATATGAGCACTAAAGAAAAATATAGCCTCCCCGCAGCTACCAAATACCACTATCTCTCCAGCTAAGGGTGAAACTTCATGCCCACTTTCCCCTCTCCATGCTGGGATTTTTGTTGCTTTGTTTTGTTTTAGAGACAGGGCCTTTCTATATAGGTTGTTTGAGCTGTCCTGGAACTCACTACGTAGTCCAGGCTGACAATGAACTCACTAGATGCTGGAATTACTGCATGCTCCACCATGCCCGGTCCAAGCTGGGGTTCTATGAGTTTGTGAAGTCTTGTGGATGCTGTCACAGTTCCTACAGGGTGAGCTAATATATGCAATGCCTTGCATGCAGACAACAGTGTCTCCTCGAACTGTTTCTACCTCTGGCTCTTATAAATTTCCAATTCTTCTTGCAGAGCTTCAGATTCCTGAACCTTGAGGGGAGGAACATGACACAGATGCTCTATGGAGCTGTGCATTCCAAAGTCCCATATGTAATCCTAGTCTTGAAGGAAAATGCTTACAAAGTAAAGGAGAAAGCAGAGATTTACCACAGTTTAACAGATGTGGATGCTCATTAGTAAACTTCCCTCATCTGCTTTTTCTAGTAGCATATGGAATGTCACCTGTTCATTACACATACAACTAAAGAAAAACTTGATATCTGCATACTATGCCTACTGCCCAGAACCATCAATTAACTCTCCTTTTTGGACAAGCATCCTACTGAAGAAATAGACATCACGATAGATTGGAAACCCATGCTAGCTATACATTTTGTTCAGTTTTATTGTTGTTTTTTTATTTTATTTCTATTTTTTGGTTTTTCGAGGCAGAATTTCTCTGTATAGCCCTGGCTGTCCTGGAACTCACTCTGTAGACCAGGCTGGCCTTGAACTCAGAAATTCGCCTGTCTCTGCCTCCCAAGTGCTGGGATTAAAGGCGTGCGCCACACTGCCCAGCCCTGTTGTTCTTAAATATAGTCTAATATCAAAGAAACTTCAAATTTTGAAGAAAATGACAAAAGGCAAGTTAAGTACACAAACCAGCTTACTACATGCAAACCGATAACCAAGAGAACCAAAGTAATACTTAAATAAGATTTATTATTTCCACGTGATAATTGAAAAGTCAATGAACCATAAACTCAGAACAAAAGTAAAATTCAAAAAAGCAAATAGAAAAAAGCCCAATGATTTGTTGGAAATAAAGCAAGGGGTTAACTCTCTAAACAACAGAAGAACTGAAGATAAAATCAAAGAATTGTCTTAAGGGAGAAAAAATTAAAAATATTAATATCATTAAGAAATAGTTCTGGGGCTGGCAAGATGGCTCAGCGGGTAAGAGCACTGACTGCTCTTCCAAAGGTCTTGAGTTCAAATCCCAGCAACCACATGGTGGCTCACAACCATCTGTAATGAGATCTGATGCCCTTCTGGTGTGTCTGAAGACAGCTACAGTGTACTCACATAGGACAATAAATAAATCTTAAAAAAAAAAAAAGAAAAAAAAGAAAACAGTTCTGTTTACAGTAGCAGCCTCAGAATAAAATACTTATGAAGAAATTTATGTGAGAAATTAAAACACTTGAATATCTAAAATCTACCCCCTAAAATTGCCAATGTAGTAAAAGGCAAACAAAAATATTTTCTATTCACGACTGCAAGACTTGCTATATTCAAGATTTCTATTCCTCCTAAAGCAATCTACAGATTCAATGCAAACCAATTAAAATAGCCCCCAAATTTCCTTCAAAAATTCCCATGGACTCTCATGGAACCTGAGAAACAATTTTGAAGAACAAGGTTACTGAATTATGAAATCACAGTGATCAAATCAGTATGGTTCAGGCACAAAGACAGACAACAGAAAGAAAGATTGGAAATTAACCCACACATATTAATCTTCAACATGAGTAACAAGATAGTCAGGAAGGACAGCCTCCACAGCATAGCAAGATACTCAGTCAGGAAGGACAGCCTCCACAGCATAACAGGATACTCAGTCAGGAAGGACAGCCTCCACAGCATAACA
>NC_034597.1:106086487-106109415 GCF_900095145.1 Mus pahari
CTCCACAGCATAACAAGATACTCAGTCAGGAAGGACAGCCTCCACAGCATAACAGGATACTCTGTCAGGAAGGACAGCCTCCACAGCATAACAAGATAGGAAGGATAGCCTCTATGGCAAATGACGTGGGGAAACTTGATGCTCTTATGCAAAAGAGCAAAGTTGGTCAATATCTTACTCTATATACAAAAATTAACTCAAATATATTAAAGACCTAAAGGAAAACATGGAAAAGGTTAATGACATTGGACTTGACAATGATTTCTTCCATTATAAAACCAAAGGCATAAACAATAAAAGCAAAAAAATGCACCAAACTTAAAAACTTTGTGCATTAAACAGCACATTCTCAAGAGAAATATAATCTAAAAGATGAAAGCAATATGCACAAACTATGTGGTAAGGTGTGATAAGGTGTTAATCTTAAATACAGAACTCTTAGAATTAAATGACAAACAAAACAAAACAAAACAAAAAACAACAACAGCCCCCCTCCAAACCCAAAACCACTACCACCAAAAACCCCAATTGATTCAAAGATGGGGAAAGATTTTAACAAGTCTGTCTTTGAAGATATACAAATGGCTAATAAATATAGAAAAAGATGTTCAATACAATCAATAATTAGATAAATGTAATAAAAAAAAACCCAGTGAGACTGAGGTAGCAGCTGCCAAAAAAGAAAAGCAACAAAACCTAAAATCTTTCAACAAGGAACAGTATTGGTGAGGATGGGGCGGAGCCAGAAAACGGGTTCATTTGTAACCCTAAGGAAAATAGTATGGAGAGTAACAAAAATTTAACACCTAGCACTCGATTCATCCACTTTCATCATTTCTGCGTAGTCAAAAGAATTGAAAGTAGAGACTCAAAGAGATACTTCACTGCCCAGAGCAGCATTATTTGCAATAGCTAAGAAATACAAACAGCCCAGCTGTCAAGGCAGAAAAGATAAATGAACGTGGACATGTGTTCTCCTGTTTAGCTGTTGTCAAGAGAAGCAGGACTGGGGTGCAAGTCAGTAGTGGAGTGTGTGTCTAGCATGTATTAAGTTCTGAGTGTGATTTCTGGTACCACATCCCCTGTCCAGCCACAGGCCACACTCATCAGAAGTCCAGGGAGGACACACACCCTCGAACCTTCTACACCCTTGAACCGTCTGCACTCTCTGGATTCCCTTAGGCAGATAAATATATCCTGCCCAACCACAGGCCACACTTGCCATTAGACCAGCCCTCAACTCAAGCAGAGGCCACGCTGGCCACCAGATCTCCAGCCCCAAACTCAGGCAGAGACCCCCTGCTCAACCACACACCATATAGGCCAGAAGGCCAGAGATAAAACAGGACAACAAACACATCCAACGATGACAAACCCAGAAGGCGGCACCTAGACCTCAAAGCTACATACCTAGACACCAGCAGTAAGAACATAATTAACAATATCCTGGGCAAGACATCATCACCAGAGCCCAGCTATCCTACAACAATAAGTCAGGATATTCCTACACCACTGAAACACAAGAGAAAGGCCTTAAGACCAACTTTATGAAGATGACAGAAGTCCTTAGAGAATCAGTGAATAAATCCCTTAAAGAAATCAAGGAAAATACAAACAAATAAAAATGGAAGACATGAGTAAATCCTTAATGAAAGTCAAGAAAAAGACAGTGTAAGAAGATGAATAAAATGGCCCAAGACTTGAGAATGGAAAGAGAGGCAATAAAGGAAACACATACTGAAGGAACTGGAACTGGAAAATCTAGGTAAGCAAGCAGAAACTACAGACACAGCATCACTAACAGAACAAAGTAGATGAAAGAGAGAATCTCTCAGTGGTCCTTCCACTGATGTCTAACAAGGCCATCCTCTGCCACATATGCAACTGGAGCCATGGATCCCTCCATGTGTACTATTTGGCTAGTGGTCCAGTCCCTGGAGCTTTGGGGGGAAGGGGAGTTGGCTGGTTGACACTGTTGCTCCCCCCATGGGGCTGCAATCCCTCTCAGCTCCTTCAGTCCCTTCTCCAGCTCCTCCACTAGGGACCCTACACTCAGTTCAGGGTTGGCTGCTAGCGTCCACCTCTTACTTGTCAGGCAATGGCAAGGCCTTTAAGCAGACAGCCATATCAGTCTCTTGTTAGCAAGCACTTCTTGGCATTTGAAATAGGGTCAAGGATTGGTGTCTGTATATGGGATAGATCCCCAGGTGGGGCAGTCTCTGGATGGCCTTTTCTTCAGTCTCTGCTCCACACTGTCTCCATATTTCCTCCTGTGAGTATTTTGTTCCCCCTTCTAAGAAGAATCTGCATTTTGGTCCTCTTCTTGAGCTTCATGTGGTCTGTGAGTTGTATCTTGGGTATTCTGAACTTTTGGGCATACCATGCATGTTCTTTTGTGACTGGGTTCCCTCACTCAGGATGATACTTTCAAGTTCCGTCCATCTTCCCGCGAATTTCATGAAGTCATTGTTTTTAATAGCTGAGTAGTACTCCACTGTGTAAATGGACCACATTTTCTGTATCCATTCCTCTGCTGAAGGACATCTGGGTTGTTTCCAGCTTCTGGCTATTCTTGTGTTTTGCAAAATGTATCTTGGTATTCTAAGTTTCTGGGCTAATATCCGCTTATCAGTGAGTGCATATCTAGTGACTTCTTTTGTGATTGGGTTACCTCACTAAGGATGATATCCTCCAGATACATCCATTTGCCCAAGAATTTCATAAATTCATTGTTTTTAATAGCTGAGTAGTACTCCATTGTGTAAATGTACCACAGTTTCTGTATCCATTCCTCTATTGAGGGACATCTGGGTTCTTTCCAGCTTCTGGCTATTATAAATAAGGCTGCTATGAACATAGTGAAGCATGTGTCCTTATTACCAGTTGGAAGATCTTCTTGGTATATGCCCAGAAGAGGTATTGCTGGGTCCTCTGGTAGTACCATGTCCAATTTTCTGAGGAACCACCAGACTGATTTCTAGAGTGGTTATACAAGCTTGCAATCTCACCAGCAATGGAGGAGTGTTCCTCTTTCTCCACATCCTCGCCAGCATCTGCTGTCACCTGAATTTTTAATCTTAGGTTGGCAAGATCTTATTGAGTATTTTTGCATAAATATTCATAAGGGAAATTGGTCTGAAGTTCTCTTTCTTTGTTTGGTCTTTGTGAGGTTTTGGTATTAGTGTAACTGTGGCTTCATAGAACAAATTGGGTAGTGTTCCTTCTGTTTCTATTTTGTGGAATAGTTTGAAGAGTATTGGTATTAGGTCTTCTTTGAAGGCCTGATAGAATCTGCACTGAATCCATCTGATCCTGGGCTTTTTTTGGTTGGGAGACTATTAATGATTGCTTCTATTTCATTAGACGAACTGGGACTGTTTAGGTCATTAGTCTGATCCTGATTTAACTTTGGTACCTGGTATCTGTCTAGAAATTTGTCCATGCCATCCAGATTTTCCAGTTTTGTTGAGTATAGGTTTTTGGAGTAGGATCTGATGATGTTTTGAATTTCCTCAGTTTCTGTTGTTATATCTTCCTTTTCATTTCTGATTTTGTTAATTTGGATACTGTCTCTGTGCTCTCTGGTTAGTCTGGCTAAGGGTTTAATCTATCTTGTTGATTTTCTCAAAGAGCTACCTCCTGGTTTTGTTGATTTTTTTGTATAGTTCTTTTTGTTTCTACTTGGTTGATTTCAGCCCTGGCTTTGATATTTCCTCCTGTCTACTCCTCTTGGTGAATTTGCTTCTTTTTGTTCTAGAGCTTTCAGGTGTGCTGTTAAGCTGCTAGTGTATGTTTTCTCCAGTTTCTTTTTGGAGGCACTCAGAGCTATGAGTTTTCCTCTTAGCACTGCTTTCATTGTGTCCCATATGTTTGGGTATGTTGTGCCTTCATTATCATTAAACTCTAAAAAGTCTTTAATTTCTTTATTTCTTCCTTGACCCAATTGTCATTGAGTAGAGTGTTGTTCAGCTTCTACATGTATGTGGGCTTTCTGTTGTTTTTGTTGTTATTGAAGACCAGCCTTAGTCCATGGTGATTTGATAGGATGCATGGAATTACATCAATCTTCTTGTATCTGTTGAGGCCTGTTTTGTGATCAATTATATGGTCAGTTTTGGAAAAGGTGCCATGAGGTGCTGAGAAGAAGGCATTTTCTTTTGTTTTAGGATGAAATGTTCTATAGATAACTGTTAAATCCACTTGGTCCATAATTTCTGTTAGTTTCACTGTGTCTCTGTTTAGTTTCTGTTTCCATGATCTGTCCATTGTTGAGAGCAATGTTGACGTATCCCACTATTATGTGAGGTACAATGTGTGCTTTGAGCTTTAGTAAAGTTTCTTTTATGGCCAGGCGTGGTGGCACACGCCTTTAATCCCAGCACTCGGGAGGCAGAGGCAGGAGGATTTCTAAGTTCGAGGCTAGCCTGGTCTACAAAGTGAGTTCCATGACAGCCAGGGCTATACAGAGAAACCCTGTCTCGAAAAAAAACCAAAATAAATAAATAAATAAATAAACAATAAAGAAATAATAAAAAAGTTTCTTTTATGAATGTGGGTGTCCTTGCATTTGGAACACAGATGTTCAGAACTGAGAGTTCTTCTTATTAGATTTTTCCTTTAATGGGTATGAAGTGTCCTTCCTTATCTTTTTGATATCTTTTGGTTGGAAGGCAATTTAATTCGATATTAGATTGGCTACTCCCACTTGTTTCTTGGACCATTTGCTTGGAAAATTGATTTCTAGCCCTTTACTCTGAGGTAGTGTCTATCTTTGACACTGAGGTGTGTTTCCTGTTTGCAGCAAAATGCTGGGTCCTGTCTATGTATTCAGTCTGTTAGTCTATGTCTTTTTATTGGGGAATTGAGTCCACTGATATCAAGAGATATTAAGGAATAGGGGTTATTGCTTTCTGTTATTTTTGTTGTTGTTGTTGTTAGAGGTGGAATTATGTTTCTGTGACTATCTTCTTTTAGGTTTGTTTAAAGATTTCTTTCTTGCTTTTTCTAGAGTGTAGTTTCCCTTGTGTTGGTATTTTCCATCTATTATCCTTCGTAGGGCTGCATTAGTGGAAAGATATTGTTTAAGTTTGGTTTTGTCATGGAATATCTTGGTTTCTCCATCTATGGTAATTGAGAGTTTTGCTGGGTATAGTAGCCTGGGCTGGCATTTATGTTCTTTTAGGGTCTGTATGACATCTGCCCAGATCGTCTAGCTTTCATAGTCTCTGGTGAGAAGTCTGGTATAATTCTGATAGGTCTGCCTTTATATGTTACTTGACCTTTTCCCCTTACTGCTTGTAGTATTCTCTTTCGTTTTGTGCATTTGGTGTTTTGACTATTATGTGGTGGGAGGAATTTCTTTTCTATTCCAATCTATTTGGAGTTTTGCAGGCTTCTTGTATGTTCATGGGCATCTCTTTCTTTAGGTTAGGGAAGTTTTCTTCTATAATTTTGTTGAAGATATTTACTGGCCCTTTAATCTGGAAATCTTCCCTCTCTTCCATACCTATTATCTTTAGGTTTATTCTTCTCATTGTGTCCTGGATTTCCTGGATGTTTACGGTTAGGAACTTTTTGCATTTTCTTTGACTGATGTTTTAAAGTTTTCTATGGTATCTTCTGCACCTGAGATTCTCTCTTCTATCTCTTGTATTCTGTTAGTGATGCTTACATCTATGACTCCTGATCTCTTTCCTAGGTTTTCTATCTCCAGGGTTGTCTCCCTTTGTGATTTCTTTATTGTTTCTATTTCCATTTTTAGATCCTAGTTTTGTTCAATTCCTTCACCTGTTTGGTTGTGTTTTCCTTTAATTCTTTAAGGGATTTTTATGTTTCCTCTTTAAGGACTTCTACCTGTTTACCTGTGTTCTCCTGTATTTCTTTAAGGGATTTATTTATGTCCTACTTAAAGTCCTCTATCATCATCTTGAGATGTGATTTTGAATTAGAATCTTGCTTTTCTGGTGTGTTGCTGGTATTCAGGGCTCACTGTGGTGTGAGAACTGGGTTCTGATGATGCCAAGCATCCTTGGTTTCAGTTGCTTATGTTCTTGTCCTTGCCTCTCACCTTCTGGTTATCTTTGGTTTTAGCTGGTCTTCCTGACTCTGACTGTGGCTTGTCCCTCTGACAAGCCTGTGTGTCAGCACTCCTGGGAGATCAGATCTCTGGGAGGAATTTGGGTATGGAGAGCTGTGACACAGGGTAAGGTCCAGGGTGCAGATGGAAACTAGGAGGATCCTGTCCCAGGCTGTTCCTCAGTTCCTGTGTCCTGAGAGTTCCAGGCAGGTCTCTCTTGGGCCAGAAGCAGAGTAGAAGTAGTAGTCTTACCTGTGCTTACAGGTGTGTCTGCACTCCCAGGAGACCAACTATCTTCTGCTGGTATTTGAGTATGGAGAGCTGTGGCAAAGGATCAGCTCCAGGCACAGACAGAAACTCCAAATATTTCAATTCTTTTTATTTGGGGGAATTGAGTCCATTAATGTTAAGATATATCAAGGAATATTGTTTGTTTCTTCCTGTTTTTTTTTTTTTTTTTTGGAAGTTATTTTTATGTTCCCATGACTAACTTCTTTTAGGTTTGTTGAAAGAAGATTACTTTCTTGCTTTTCCTAGGGTGTACTTTCCCTCCTTGTGTTGGCGTTTTTGCATCTGTTATCCGTTGTAGGGCTGGATTTGTGGAAAGACATTGTGTAAATTTGGTTTTGTCATGGAATATCTTGATTTCTCCATCTATGGTAATTGAGAGTTGGAATTCTTAACATCTGTGCCCTGAATGCAAGGACACGCACTTTTGTAAAGGAAACTGAAAAACTCTCTGCTGAATAACTACTGGATTAGGACAGAAATATACAAATCAAGGACATTCTAGAATTCAGTGAAAATGAGCTGCAGACACACATACTCAAATGTGTGGGACACAATGACTGTGGTGCTAGGAGGACAGCTCATAGCACTGAGCGCCTCCATAAAGAAACTGGAGAGATCTCACACCAGCACCTTAACAGCACACCTGAAAACTCTGATCAGAAATGAGCAAGCACACCCAAGAGGAGTATATGGTAGGAAATACCAAACCCAGGGCTGAAATCAAAGAAACAGAAACAAGAGAACAATATAGAGAGTCAATGAAACAAAGCGTTGGTTCTTTGAGAAAAATCAACAAGATGGCCAAGTCCTTATGCAAATTAAAAGTTGGAGGCAGACTATACAAATTAATAAAATCAGAAGCTAAAAGGGAACATAACAACAGACACTGACAGTTCATCTAAGAACTCAAAAAGATAATTTACCACGATCAAGTAAACTTCATCCTATGAACAAGAAAATCAGTCCATATGATCCACCATCTAAACAAACTGAAAGAAAAAAAAAAAAAAAACCCACATGATCATCTCACTAGATGCCAGAAAAGCCACTGACAAAATCTAACACCCCTTCATGATAAAAGTTCAGGAGAGATTAAGGGCAAAAGAATAGATCTAAACATAATAAAAGCAATTTACAGCTACTCTATAGCTAAGATCAATTTAAATGGAGAGAAACTAAAAGCATTTCCACTAAAATCAGGGACAAGACAAGGCTGCCCACTCTCTTCCTGGCTATTCAATACAGTTCTTTAGGTTTTAGCCAGAGCAATAAGAAAACTGACAGAGATCAGACAAAACAAACTGGACAAGAAGAAGTCAAACCATCTCTATTTGCAGCTGATATAATAGTATGCATAAGTGACCCTAAAAATTCCACTGGGAACTCTTACAACAAAGTAATTGGATACAAGACTAATTAAAAACAAAAACAAAAACAGAACATCAGTACCCTCCTATATACAAATGACAAATAGATTGAGAAAGAAATTAAGGAAACACCCTTCACAATACTCTCAGAATATAAAATATCTTGGGGTAACTTTAATTAAGCATGTGAAAGACCTGTATGACAAGAACTTCAAGTTTTTAAAGAAAGAAAGAAAGTAAAAAAATTCAGATGGAGAGCCCTCCCATGCTCATGGACCTGTGTAGGATTACCAAGTCTAATGGCCATCCTACCAAAACAATCTACAGATTCAAAGCAATTCCCAACAAAATTCCAGAAAAATTCTTCACATACCTTGAAAGGACAATTCTCCACATACCTTGAAAGGACAATTCTCATCTTCATATGGAAAAACAAAACAAATCAAAACAACAACAACAACAACAAAACTCCCAGGATCGCTAAAACAACCCTGAACAATAGAAGAGCTGTTGGAGGCCTCACCACTCCCAATTTCAAGTTGCACTACAGGGCTACAGTGATAAATACCACATGGTAGTATCATAAATCAAATCAAATCAAAGACATAGACAGGCATAAGTCCACATACATATAGACATTGGACTTTTAATTTAAAAAAGCCACAAATATATATTGAAAAAAAAAGACACATCTTCAAAAATGGTGCTGGACAATTTGGATGCCTGCATATAGAAAAATTCAGAGATCCATATCTATCACCCTGCACAAAACTCAAGTCCAAGTGGATCAAGGATCTCAACCTAAAACTAGATATTAAATCTAATAGAACTGAAAGTGAGGAATGCTTTTGAACTCATTAGTACAGGAGACAACTTCCCAAAGAGAACAGCACAGCCACTAAGATCAACAATAAATGGGACATTATGAAACTGAAAATTTCTGTAAGGAAAAAAGATCCTATCAACTGGTCAAAGAGGCATCCTACAGATTGGAAAAAGATTTTTACCAACTCCATATCTACTTTCTAAAATATATAAAGAACTCAAGAAACTAGACATCAACAAACCAAATAATCCAATTAAAAAATGGGATATAGATCTAAAGAGAATTCTCAACAGAGGAAATGCAAATGGCTAAGAAACACTCAAAGAAATGTTTAACATCCTTATTCCTTGGGAAAATGCAAATCAAAACGACTTTGAGATTCCATCTTACACTTGCCAGAATGGCTAAGATCAATAACACAAGTGACAGCTCATGCTAGTGAGGATGTGGAGCAAAGGGAACACTCTTCCATTGCTGGTGGGAGTGCAAACTCGTATAGCCACTATGGAAATTAATATGACAGTTCCTTAAAAAACCGGGAATCCATCTACCTCGAGACTCAGCTATACCATTCTTGGGCATATATCCAAAGGACTTCCCATAATACCACAAGGATGTTTAACTATGTTCATAGCAGCTTTGTTTATAATAGTTGGAAACTGGAAACAACCTAGATGTCCCTCAACCAAAGAATGCATAAAAAAATGTGATTCATTTATACATTGGAGTTTTACTCAGCTGTTAAAAAATGACATCATAAAATTTGCAGGCTAATGAATGGAACTAGAAAAGATCATCCTGAGTGAGATAACTCAGACAGAGAAAGACAAACATGTTATGTACTCACTTTTAAGTGTACATTAGCTGTGAAATAAAGGACAATCATGCTACAATCCACACACCCAGAGAAGATGAGTAACAAGGAGGGCTCAATGGGGGACACAAGGCTCTCCTTGGGGAGGGGGAATAGAATAGATTTCATAGGTGAGCTTCAGTGGGTAGGGATGAGGGGTCTGGTGCAGGGGGAGGAGTAGAGGGAGAGAATCTAGGGAGAAATGTCTAGAATTGGGAGGATTTGGGGGGTGGAATGTGAAACCTGGTGTAACAGAAACTCCCTGGAATCCATGAGGGTGACCATAGTGAAGACACCTGGTAATGGGGGATATGGAACCTGAAGTGGCCATCTTCTGTAATCAGGCAAGGCATCCAGTTATTGGGACACCAACCACCTACAAAACCTTTGACCCACAACCTGTCCTGATAGCAAGATGTGCTGGGGCAATAGTGGCTGGCTTAGAGCTTGTGGAAATGGCCTAACCCTGGGACCTCATGCCTAAAACTGCCTGATGTCCAGGAACTAGAAACTGGATGGCCCAGAGACTCAGAGCAGAACCAAACATGACTGGCTAAAAGGTCAAAGGATGGGTTCCTAATGATACTCTACTACACTCATGGATCAGTGTCTTGCCCAACCATTACCACAGGCTTCCTCCAACATCTGGTGAGAGCAGATGCAGAAACTCAGAACCAAGGGTGGGAGGGGTATAGCAGTCAGAGGGTTGAGGACACCTAGACACCAGGACAACATGGCTAATGGAATCAGCTAACTAGGGCTCAGAGGGGCTCACAAGCCCCTTGAAGCTATAAGCACTGAGTCTGCATGGGTCTGACCTAGGTCCTCTGTATATATGTTATGTTTCTGTAGCTTGGTCTTACTGTGGGACTCCTAACACTGGAAGTGTATGTGGGGGTGTCTCTGACTCTTGTCTGTTCTTGGGACCTTTTTCCTCCAGCCTTAATATGAGGGGAAATGCCTAGTCTTATTGCATCTCTCTATAACTGTTCAGTTGACATCCCTGGGAGGTCTTTCTCTTCTGAAGAAGTGGAGTCTGTCTGTCTGTCTGTCTGTCTGTCTGTCTGTCTCCCCCTCTCTCTCTGTGTATGAGTGTGTGTGTGATGGGGGGTGTCTGGGAGCAGTTGGGGGGGAGGGGAGGGTTGAGAGAATAAGTATTAATTTTCAATGAATGGCACACATTAGATACCCTGGATGAAGTGACTAAGTTCCTAGAAAGACAAACGCTTTTGTTGAAAGATTAGTTTGGGTGAAAAAATGTTAATGTCAACTTTTAAATACAAGTAGAAGAAAATCTATTCCAAGATGTTTAACTCATGACTAAAGATATTAGGACTGAACAAGGGAAGAGTGGGTCGGAAATGCTAATTTCCCAGGTGGGAGGCGAGGTTTTGTGAGGTACGTATGGCTTTTTCTTTCTAGTTTTGAGGGCTTGTTTGGACTTTCACATTTGGAAAATTCAGTATAATCTTAGAAATAAAATTTCTTTTACTTCTATCCTCTGTTTTAGTAAATACACTACTCACTGACATAAATATGTAAATTAAAGCTATATTCTGTCTTAAGTGGTCTTAATGTTGTAGAGAAAGTCATTAGTATATGCAATTAATATACATTTTAATAAAAACTTGTGAGCTTAGTCTATGTAAAATAAAATTTAAAGTTATTGATTTGATTTTTTTTTCTGTGCATTTTCCCTTCATATGTGTGTGTGTGCCATGTGAATGAGAAGTGTCCACGGAGGCCAGATGAAGGCATGAGGACGCCTGGATCTGGAGCTACAGATGACTGTGAACCAGCGTGTGGGTGCTGGGGACTGGACCTGAGTGCCCTCAGGCGCAGTTCGTGCACTTACTGCTCAGCCATCTCTCCAGTCCCTAAAATGAAGTCTGAATCCCATCACATACTTTCTTAATGAAACACTAAAATAACTTAGTGGGCTCACTAAGACTGTGACTCATTCTGAGCTCATCAGCACAGCATAGATAGCACATGTTGCTACAGGGCAAACACTTACTTGGACTTTTCTTCTTATTTTCAAGATGATCTAATAGTGTCCGGATTTCTGTATCATATTCGACCCATTCTGGGACAATCCTTGCAGCAGCTTCTAGTTTGGGTTCTTTTGTTTTGGGATTATTACACTAAAATTCAAACAAAAATTGTTAGTAAAAGAAAAACAACAACAAGAACAACAAAGACCACATTCCAGGAAACAAAGGAAACACTTGGGAGACTTAGTATGTCACTAGGACAGACATGATATAATACCACTATGAAAAGCACAGCCCACTGTGTACTGGGTGGCTACACATGAGCCAGACTAAAGGGCACTGGGGCTGGCCTGTCCGCCTCTTTATTGTCAAAGGCTGTGAAATGAAGGAGCAGAACATGAATTTAATTACTGATATGAGTCTGAGAACAGAACATACAAGGAAGCTTTCTGGTAGAGAACAACAATGCGCTCTGCTATGGAACGCATCACGTCTCTCTGTCCCTTCCTGATCTAAGACAGACCCATCTATCACCTGCACAAAGCAAAGGCCTAACACTGACACAGCTCAGAAAACGTAACACAAGACATGCTTACTATGTAGACTGGAGCGATAGTTTTTCTGGCAATTGTCTACTCTTGCCTAATGAAGATTATACTACTCTACTCCACAACAATCTTTATTACACTGGAGTCTTGCCCAATTCTTTCAATGAGGATCACTAAGACTGGAAGACAAGCCTGGACTCAGATCTTAGCAATGCAATCCTGTGCTTCAGTTTACTACAGATGATGACTGGAGAGAGAATATGGTTAGCCAGGGAAGCAAGCCCAAAGCAGCTGTTCTGGAAATGCCCTTGCTGGAGAGTTGTATGTTATCACTCACCCTTGCTTGGGAGCTCTAAGTAAGGATGTGACAGAAACTGAGAGGAGGCAGATGGACACCTTGTGGATGGCCCAACCTGGCATACTAGAACACAGCCCAACCACATGTCCTTTTCTGCCATATGTTCTTTATAAGATGCCCTGACTAGCAGCTCAGTGGCAAGCTATTCCCAAGCCCTTCCTCCTACCAGACACTTTCCTCTCTTTTTCTATTAAGCTCATGTGGTGGTTTGAATGAAAATGGCCCCCACAGGCTCATATCCTTGTATGCTTGGTTCCTAGTAGGTGCAACTGCTTGGGAATGATGAGGGGGTATGGACTGGTTAGCAGAAGTGTGTCACTAGGGATGGGCTTTGAGATTTCAAAAGCCCACAGGATTCCCAGTTAGTTCCCTCTCTGCCTTGTGCTTGTACAACAAGATATGAGCTCTCAGTGATTGCTCAACGCCATGCCTGCTTGACTGCTGACATGCTCCATGCCATGATGGTCATGGATTCTAAGACTATAAAGCCCCAGTAAACACTTTCTTTTCCTAAGTTGCCTTGAACATGGTGTCTTCCCACAGCCATAGACAAGTAAGACAGAGGTTGGTACCATGGGGCTGTCTGTTGGTGTGACAGGCCTGTCCTGTCTGATTTTTGGAGAAGTATGGAACACTTTGGAACTTTGGATTAGAACGTGGGTGGACATTGAAAGTGTCCTGGAAGAGTAGTGCTGGAGTAGTGTGACTGTGTAGCCCTTGCTCAAGAGCTTTCAGAAGCAAACAGTATTGGCATTGGGCTAGAGACCATTCTTGTGATATTTTGGCAAACACTGTAGATGCTTTCCACCTCGTCTTAACCCTTGGGCCATCTCTCTGGCCCCATGTTCCTTAATTTTTAAATGTTTCTGAAAAAGAGCTTAATTTCGCCAACACTAAAATTCATGCCATCCTTTTCTCTGTGTTGTGGATAGCCTTGGGGCTAATTATTTTTTATATTAATTTCATTCTCCTGTGAGGGGCTGGGAACAATGAATGAGTCAATACTCAGTTGACTTCCTGTAAAACTGCTTCCCACCTTAATTTGTAAAATAAAGGAGAGCTGATGATTGGGCAGAAAAAAGGGAAGGTGGAGCAGAAGGTTGGGAGAGAGAAGGAGGAGAAAATGGAAGAGAGAGAGGAGGAGGAGGAGGAAGAGGAGGAGGAGGAGGAAGAGGAGGAGGAGGAGGAAAAAGAAAAGTGGAGCAGAAGCACATGGCCTGGAGAAACCTCAAGTTCTAAGGGGTCTCATAGATGTGGAAGACAGTAGTGTAGCGGTAGATCTGACCAATCTAGGCGCACAGCATGTATTCATATTAACTGTGTTGTGTTTTCATTGCCGGGGCATATCTGGGAGGAGATTTACTGCAACAGCTATTGTTAGGTGAGACCTGTCATCCAAAACCAAAAGCTCGTCTTTCGGATACAGACACATCACCAACGTCTACCAAAAAGCAGGACTTCAGGATTTGGCTATATAAGCACATCACCAACGCCTACCAGAAAGCAGGACTTCAGGATTCAAGACGTGTTCGCAATTCCTGTTTACCTGCTTACCTTCTTCTATAGTAGACAATCTAGTAGAGAGATCTCAGAAAAGTTTTTCTCCCTCCTTCAGTTTTGAAAGTTTTAATGGATTTGTCATTCTGGTTTGGCAGCTGTGGCCTTTCAGAGTTTGAAAGACATTGTTCAAAGCCTTTATGGTTTTAAAATATCTGCTGAGAAACATGCTTTTATTCTGATGGGTCTGCTTGCATAAAGGAACTGGTATTCGCCCTTGAAGCATACATATATTTGAAGAATATACTTTCTTTGTTCTATGTACTTGGGTTATCTATAATACACTGTGGTAAAGTTCTCCTTTGGTCTTCTCTATCCCTAGTTTACTGACTGACTGAAAACTCCGGTTTTCTCCTCCTCTGCCCATGTTTCACAGACATGCTCTTCTCACAGATCCCCTGGGTCTCACATGTTCCATTTGCACTTTCTTTTGAATTTATCTTTGTCATGGGTTACCTTTATACTTCTGTCCTAACAATCAGCACACCTTCGGGTAGCTTAGGGACCCTGAGCACAGTTCTTTACTAAATGCGTAAGTGACAAAGCTTGAGAAGTAGGGCAATAATATGTGTGTCATGTGACTTGTAAAACAACATACTTAAATGTGAACATTCTGTGTAGCTTATATGCAAATGAGGACACAGCTGCTCACCAGGTCGATCGTTTTGGCTCTTTGTTTAGATTCGTCATCACACCAGGTTTCACACCACAGCCAGTCTTGAGGAAGAGACTTGATGGCAACTTGGTAAATCATGTTGTTGGGAAGATCCTATGGAACAAAACAATATGCTAGAGACTGAATGAAGTTGCCTTTTAAACTTTAAATTATCATAAAAACCCATCCAATTTCAGATATCTCCAAATGTTAAGATTGACATGCCTAATTGCAGCTAATAATTTTGTGTCATGTCATGTATGAACTCATGACAAAGAACCACATCAGAGTGAGACGAAGAGGAGGGTCTGAGAACTGCACTCTGCTGCCTGCTGAGCACAGCCTCACTGGCTGTCTAGTCTCTACTCCCTTAACTATCAGAAACAGTATACAACACAACCAGTACTGATATGTGCCTGCTCTTGCTGCTTACTTCATTTTTAAATTTAAAAAATATTTACCTTTATTTATGTGTATGGGTGCTTTGTCTATCTGTATGGAATTGGTGCCTGCTGAGGCCAGAAGAGAATACCTACTCCCCTGGAACTGTGGTTATAGGCAGTCACAGGCCACTACTGTAGGTGCTGGGAACAAACCCAGGTCCCCAGGAAGAGCAGTACTTAACCTCTTAACCTCTGAGACCCCGCTCCAGCACCTGTGTGGAGCATAATCACATTCTCCACATTCTCAAACAATTTCTCATCTCTTCATTGGTAAAGATATTGCAAAAACAATTTCCTGGTTCTGCATGCTCAAGCTTTCTAAGCAAGGATTACTGGCACATGGTTTTAAGCATATTAAAACAAAAATGGGCCTAGTAGCTAAAGACAGTCTTTTAGAGAGATTTAGTGTATTGTTATTGAGATATTTATTTATATGCCAGTCATTGAGTCCTTTCTTGTGGGAAGTGGGTGTGGCCTTGTGAGCCAAGATGGCACCCTGGTTCATGGCCAAGCCCCATGATTCCCTGATTGATTACCAAAAACCTGATTATGCACACTTGAGTGATTACATGCTGCCTGCCTGACGTATAGCGTCATACAGCATGATATTGAGTCACTGGCCTATCAACACCCACCCTGTCTGTGTCCATGGCTCATGTACAGAGCGTGCCGAATGCTGATTGGATGATGAGTGAAGAGTGCAGAGGGTGGAAGGGGATAGACTGGGCGATCCCAGAATAAAGTGGGAGAAGCTGGGGAGAAGCTGAGAAGAGGAGAAGCTGAGAAGCAGAGAGGGAGAAGCTGAACTGCCATAGAGAGCTGTGGTGAGCTGTAGAGAGAATAAAGGAAGCTGCAGTGGGAGGCTGTGGAAGCTGCTCAAACTCTGCTTTGGTGTGACTTTGCCCCACCTCTGCAGGATGGAGGTGGGGGCGGGGGTTGCGCAGCACTTCCTTCTCCTTAGAAATGCAGACTTCTAAGCATACTACCAAGGCAAAATACCTACCTAATGAAAGTGCTTTGCATTACAATCCTATGTACCCTATGCTTCAGAATTTTAGGGCTCCACTCCCACCAGTCCTACTAAATATCTTAGAGGAAGTTCTAGAAAAGTGTAGTAAATCAAGAAAAGGGAATAGAAATGCGTAGTCTAAGAAGGGATGAAGCTACTGTTATCTGCAAGTGAGAGGATTGTTATTCAGAAGCTGTTGTAAATCAGTGAAAGAGATACCTGGGGTAACAGGAAGAAGGAAATGACATCACTTGCAACAGGAAGAAGGAAATCCTATTGAAGTATATTATACTGAAGGGAAATGACTACAACTAGAGAGCATCACACTAAACAAATTAAGCCCATCTCAGGAAGGCAAGTATGTTGTATCTCATATGGAGTTTCTATATTTTGTATAGATATATAAAATCATGTATATATAAAAGAAAATAAAAAAGTGAGTAGAGAAACAAGCAAAAGTGAAATCCTGTCATCTGCAGCACATGTGAGGTGGAGAACACCACCTTGAGTGAGACAAGTACAGAGATCGACATCTCATGTTTTTCCTCACGTGCTGGAACTAATGAAGTCCAACCTGAAGAGGAGGATGGACAAAAGGACGAGCAAACAGGAGTGAAAGGCAGGGAAGCTGGCTTCAGTCAGGCAATATTGTTGAAAATACCACATTGAATTCCATTAATATGTAAAATCAACGTGTTAAAGCAAAAAAAAAACAAGAACATTATAGACTTTTTCTTCATTTTTGTTGGTCTTTCCTCTTTCTCTGACCTCTCTCCTGCCCTGGTGATAAGGCTATCTGGCAAATATTGCTTACAACCCATAGCTGGCAGAGGAATGAATATGTAGTGCAGTGGCTTTTGAAGAAGTTCTACAAATCAGGGGATGGACTTGTGATATCAAGCACCAGAGGAGTTGATACTGAGAGGTGCAAAGGAGCCTCCAGCTATGCCAGCTATGCCTGCTCGGACTCCTGACACATACAAACAGCTACTAGGCTTTACACTGAGGTATTATGTGCCAGTAGACAGCTAATACAAAATTGTTCCTGGGTTCTGTCTGTTGAAAATAAAGCCGTGAATATCATGTACAAGACCATGAGTAATGTATACATGCAAGTAGGCATGTATTTTTTTTGTTTGTTTGTTTTTTGTTTTTTGAGACAGGGTTTCTCTGTATAGCCCTGGCTGTCCTGGAACTCACTCTATAGACCAGGCTGGCCTCAAACTCAGAAATCCGCCTGTCTCTGCCTCCCAAGTGCTGGGATTAAAGGCATGCGGCACCACTGCCTGGCGCATAGGTATGCATTTAATCTTGAAAGAAATAACTAAGATCCGTGAATATCATGTACAAGACCATGGGTAACATACATGCAAGTAGGTATGCATTTAATCTCGAAATAACCAAGATCCCTATATTCCTCAAACTCAAAATGCCCACTTTTAGCACTGGGAACAGCAATGTGAGCGATTCTCTGGCCTCCATAAGAAACCTACTCAAACTCAGCCTTCATAGGAACAAATGGGTACCTACTTTACACTGAAAGCCCTAACCTCACTGGCCATTCTGCACTCCTTTCTACATTTTCCTATTTTATTTCTTCTCCAAAAATCAATCATACACACATATGCACACACACATATATTATAACCAGAATTAAAGCATTCTAAGGGAATATATGAATGATTTTAGTAAATAGAAATAGTAAGGATTTTTAGCTGCACTGTCTTTCATATCTGCTTAAATTATCCGAAATATTTTAGGGCAATAATGAATAATTTAATGGAATGTGAGGGAAAGGTGCTTGTCAGGTGGACAAGCATATATTTTTCCATAACCTTTAATAGGAATTTAACCTCCCCTCTAGCCCACCATATATCAGAGGTAGTGGAAAAGAAAGGTTATTATGACACAGAGGAAGTAGACCTGTTCAGAAATAGTTCTTTGGGGCGATTCCAATCTTCGTCTTTCTCAGTCCAGTCCACTTGGCAGACACCACACATGAACCAGCAGCTGCAGTCCAGTCCACTCGACAGACACCACACACGAACCAGCAGCTGCAGTCCAGTCCACTCGACAGANGAACCAGCAGCTGCAGTCCAGTCCACTCGACAGACACCACACACGAACCAGCAGCTGCAGTCCAGTCCACTCGACAGATACTACACACGAACCAGCAGCTGCAGTCCAGTTCACTGGGCAGATACTACATGAACCAGCAGGGACAGGTCAATCCAGAAGAAACTGAGAGGCTTGCCAATTGGCCCAAGTCTGGGGAAGCAGCAAGAAGCTACAGGAACCTCACATCAAGTTCTTTGGTGAGTTTCTGTTTATGATGTCAAAGCTCAACAACACAAAGTGAGGTGAACCAATACATGCCTGTCATCAGCAAAGATTAGAAAGGCAGAGCAAAGCTTGAGCTCCCACCGTCTGTAGGGTTATATTTACATTCTTTCTAAACATCACCTGTGTCTGCTTCTATAAAACATTCTTTCACCTTTTTGCACCAGCAAAACATTACATCTTAACTGAGTCTCTGAAGAACCCAGAAATTCTCACTTTACAGGTGTTTTCAGGGATACTGGAGAATGAGTTTTGTTGAAGCTGAATGGGGACACAAAAGAGATGAGAGGTACAGGGGGCCTTATTGCATGTGAAGGACTGTATGTCATGACTGGAATGAAGGAAAGGAAGGCAACTAAATGAGACAGGACTTAGAGAAGGAAATGGGACAGGTCACAGAGAAGGAAATGGAACAGGTCTCAAAGAAGGAAATGAGACAGGTCACAGAGAAGGAAATGAGACAGGCCGCAGAGAAGGAAATGAGACAGGTTTAAGAGACAGAAATGAGACTGGCCATAGAGAAGATGAGACTGGCTGCAGAGAAGGAAATGAGACAGGTCTTAGAGAAGGAAGTAACACAGGTGTAAGAGAAGGAGGAATAAGTAGATTCAGGAAGGGAAAAGTGAGAACAGTGCTAGGATAAGAAATACTCTGAGCTTCAAATAGAAAGTTATGGGTAAGTATGTGTATAAAGAGAATAAGTTTGTAAAAGAGGTGTGGTAAAGAAACAACTCTGTTTGTATGAAGGACTGAAACATTTTATCCACAAATATATATTTAGTTATTAAAATCTGTCATAAAAGTTGACTTGCCTGATCAAGGTTTGAGAGACTGTTTGGATCCTGGCTGAGAGCTTGGTACTGGCCCCGGAGCCTGTCACCTGCTGAGATTCTCCTGAACTTCTTAAGATCCACCACGTACAAGGCACTGAAAAAGTAACACTCCTTAGTAGTCTGAGCGGCTTCTGTTGCTCTCCCCTTTATAGCAGTGCTTAGCTACACAGGCTGTGTTATTTAGTTTTGTGGTCAACTTGAGACTTCCCAATCATACCTGGGAAGAGGAGATGATTAGAGAAATGCCTCCATCAGACTGGCCTGTGAGCAAGTCTGTGGTGTGTTTTCTTGATTGATAATTGATGTAGGAATGCCCAGACCCCTGTGAGTGGTGCCATCCCTGTGCAGGTGGTCTGTGGGTATAAAAGCAAGCTATGGAAGAAAGAGTGAGCTAGGAAGCAGTGTTTCATGTCTCCAGGTTCCTGCCTGGAGTTCCTGTGCAGACTTCCCTTTATGGTGGACTGTAAGCAGCAAAATCAAACCAACTCTTTTCTTTCCTCCTTAAGTAGCTTTTGGTTATGGTGTTTACCATAGCAATAGAAAGCAAACTAGGGTGGATACCTTAGAGTTACAAATATTTCTTTCAGAAATTTGAGTCCAGTGTTCTGGTATTTTGCCGACGTTGAGGTTTTGTATAACTATGGAAAGATCTATGTATTTTAGGGTTATCTCAAACATCTCCAGGTTTTCATGAAACTCATAGCCCTACAAACAGGTAACTGCTGGAAGACAGCTTCTGCACTTTGTAATGGACAAACCACACTTACTTCCTGCAGCAGTTAGGTGCACACTGCTGGACCTAACTGGAGTCATTTGGTTCCAATTCTTGGTTCAACTAAGTGCTAGCCATGGAGAGCCTGAGCAGATCACTCTAAACGTGGACTGCCTCAGTTTCCTCACCTATGAAACAGACAACAGGGCATCGAGACTGTGAGAGAACTCACGTGAGTTCATGTACACCAGGGGCTTCACAGATGCAGATCAGTTATGAGTGTTGTACTGGCTGGTTTTGTGTGTCAACTTGACACAGGCTGGAGTTATCACAGAGAAAGGAACTTCAGTTGGGGAAATGCCTCCATGAGATCCAGCTGTAAGGCATTTTCTCGATTAGTGATCAAGGGGGAAAGGCCCCTTGTGGGCATCTCTGGGCTGGTAGTCTTGGTTCTATAAGATAGCAGGCTGAGCAAGCCAGGGGAAGCAAGCCAGTAAAGAACATCCCTCCATGGCCTCTGCATCAGCTCCTGCTTCCTGACCTGCTTGAGTTCCAGTCCTGACATCCTTGGTGATGAACAGCAGTATGGAAGTGTAAGCTGAACAAACCCTTTCCTCCCCAACTTGCTTCTTGATCATGATGTTTGTGCAGGAATAGAAACCCTGACTAAGACAAGTGTGAACGTACATGACAATCAGTCATGAAGGAGAACACACACTGTCTTACCTGATATGGTATTTCCTTTTTACAAGGTGTGATGCCCAGTATCCTGTTTTCCAGAAACGATATCCATCCATTTCAGTGCGGCTATCACAAAATGGAGTATATCCATAAGGAGCTCCACCCAGATCAAAATCTCGAAGTTCTTTTAGGTCATGTCTCACGACCTAAGCAATGAGAACAGTGTCTCTGTACAGTGCAAACTGCACAGCAGCACAGACTCAGTCCACGTGAACTTCAAGTTACTGCTTCAGTGCGCAGAAACAGAAGGTACGTTTCCCGTCCATCATCATACAACATGAATTTACCACACATTAATTTTTCCTCCTTGTTCTTACAAATAAAAAAACATAAATTTTATGCTCTTTATCTAAATAATTATGGCCTTATCAGTAGGAATACATAGTGATAACATTTATAGGCAAGCTAGTTTATAAAGCACATATTTCAGGAAGGGGTTAACTATCACAATAGCATACAACACTTAGTTCCTCAATGTATAAATTTATATTGGAAAATATTAATTTGAATCATAAAGTCAGTCTTGATTTAAAAAGTAGCTTAAATGAAAATGTTGATGTATTTTAAATTTTCAGTTTTTTAAAAAATATTTATATTATATATAAATCTATCTATCTCTATATATGGGTGCTTGCAAGTTATGCATGTGAACCAGGTGGTGCAATGCCCATAGATGCCAGAAGAGGGTACTGGATCCCTAGGAACTGGAGTTGTTGACTGTGGGTCTTAGGCAAGGGAACAAAGCCCTTCTGACCCCCGAGCCTCTCCCCTGTCCTGTTTTACTTTTCAGTTGTCTCAAGCTTACCAAAAGAATACTAGTGAAAACGACGAGGGAAGGTAAGAGAATTTTATTTTAAAAATCTTACTTTTTGAATATTTTTCTTTCCCTAACCTGTGTGTGTGTGTTTGTCCCATATCCTCTAAAGAAATAGAAGCAGTCATTAATAGTCTCCCAACCAAAAAAAGCCCAGGCCTAGATGGGTTCAGTGCAGAGTTCTATCAGACCTTCAAAGAAGACTTAATACCTATATTCCTCAAACTATTCCACAAAATAGAAACAGAAGGAACACTACCCAATTCGTTCTATGAAGCCANAGTTACTCTGATACCTAAACCACACAAAGACCCAACAAAGAAAGAGAACTTCAGACCAATTTCTCTTATGAATATCGATGTAAAAATAATCAATAAAATTTTCACAAACCAAATCCAAGAACACACTAAAACGATCATCCATCATGATCAAGTAGGCTTCATCCCAGGGATTTAGGGATGGTTCAATATATGGAAATCCATCAATGTAATCCACTATGTAAACAAACTCCAGGAAAAAAAAAAAAAAACAACCACATGATCATTTCATTACATGCTGAGAAAACATTTGACAAAACTCAATACCCATTCATGATAAAAGTCTTGGAAAGATCAGGAATTCAAGGCCCATACCTAAACATAATAAAAGCAATATACAGCAAACTAGCCAACATTAAACTAAATGGAGAGAAACTCGAAGCAATCCCACTAAAACCAGGACTGGACAAGGCTGCCCACTCTCTCCCTACCTATTCAATATAGTATTTGGAGTCCTAGCCAGAGCAATTAGACAACAAAAGGAGATCAAAGGGATAAAAATTGGAAAAGAAGAAGTCAAAATATCATTATTTGCAGATGATGAGATAGTATATTTAAGTGATCCCAAAAATTTGACCAGAGAACTCCTAAGCCTGATAAACAAATTCAGTGAAGTAGCTGGATATAACATTAACTCAAACAAATCAGTGGCCTTTCTCTACACAAAGGATAAACAGGCTGAGAAAGAAATTAGGGAGACAACACCCCTTACAATAGTCACAAACAATCTAAAATACCTTGGTGTGACTCTAACTAAGGAAGTAAAAGATCTGTATGACAAGAACTTCAAGTCTCTGAAGAAAGAAATCGAAGATCTCAGAAGATAGAAAGATCTCCATGGATTGGCAGGATTAATATAGTAAAAATGGCCATCTTGCAGAAAGCAATCTACTATTCAATGCAATCCCCATCAAAACTCCAACTCAAATCTTCACAGAGTTAGAGAAATTTGCAAATTCATCTAGAATAACAAAAAACCTAGGATAGCAAAAACTATTCTCAACAATAAAAGAAGTTCTGGGGGAATCACCATCCATTGGACAGGGTCCCCAATGGAGGAGCTAGAGAAAAGACGGCAAGGAGCTGAAGGGGTTTGCAGCCCCATAGGAGGAACAACAAACTAACCAGTACCCCCAGAGCTCCCGGGGACTAAACCACCAATCAAAGAGTACACATGGAGAGACCCATGGCTCT
>NC_034597.1:106109948-106126895 GCF_900095145.1 Mus pahari
ATTTATTTATTTATTATATGTAAGTACACTGTAGCTGTCTTCAGACACTCCAGAAGAGGGCGTCAGGTGGTTGTGAGCCACCATGTGGTTGCTGGGATTTGAACTCTGGACCTTTGGAAGAGCAGTCGGGTGCTCTTACCCATTGAGCCATCTCACCAGCCCTTTCCTTTCCTTCATCTCTGGTTCACAAAGAGTTAACCAGTTTAGCCAGAGAGGCTTCTGGCTGACTCTCCAGAGAAAGGAGCGCCTGCAATACAGTCTTGCATTTAGTCCCCTGCTGTTCTACAATGAGGTGGTAGATAGTTCCTAGCCTCAGGCTCAGAAGGCAGGTCAGCTCCTGCAGCAGTGACTTAGACCTCACACAGGCAAGGGTCCTGCTCTCTGCTCTGCTCTCCTCTCCTTCCAGGTGGCTTTTGTCTCAGGGTGGCCTCATTGTGCTTCTGCACTGAGCTCCTCATCTTCCTGCCTCACTCTCTCAAGTGCTGGACTTAGAAAAAAAAAAAGCTGCCTCACTCCATGCTTACCAGCAAATTCTAATACAGAACCTGAAAATACACCTTTGTCCTTGATATGTAACTTGTATCCTGTGCATTCACTTTATATACACATACACTTAAGTATTCCTGTATTAGAAATTCTGTACACTTTTCAAATATTTTCATGATTAATGATGACAACTGACCCGAAATGAGCTAATGGGAAAGCCACAGCTTTTATACATACAGATTTTGAAATTTAAGGTGGCTTTTATTGTTTTCCAGCTAAATTTAGAGCCTTTCCTAAGTAAGCCATGGACAGATGGAAACTCATGGTTTCACTGTTGGTGGTGGGCCCAGGGGAGAAGGGCCACACTCAGCACTCACTGCTAACCAAGTCAGCAGCTCAGAGGTAAACCCGTGCATACCCACACAGGTGCATGGAACTTCTTATAACGAATAATGGACACAAGTCTTAGTTTTACTTGCCAAATTATACAATAATGATGGCTGTCTCAGCTAGGAGCTGCCATATGTACGCAAACGGCGCGTCTTGCTGCACTTTCACGTCCGCCCATGCTCTGCTACTGTGTTTTTAAACTCAAGGTACTTAGTGGATATAAGAAATGTCGTGTCGCGGATGTCTACAAACTAACAGTGACAATCAGTGAGCAATGCAAATCCTCATGTTCATGTTCAGTTAGATGCAAAGCAAGCTTTAGTATAAAAGTAACCACTCTTGTTACCTGGTCAGCATCAACAAATATGACCTTGTCCACAGCCAATGGGAAAAGGACATCAAGGAAAAGGATTTTGTAACCCCAAATGATTCGTTGTTTTTCAGTCTGTTGATGAAGCCAGTGGGGCCACTTATACTGGACAAGCTCATACTGGAATCCATATTCCTTAGCCATGTGAGGAATTACCTCCTAGACACACATAACAAATCAAACAATACATTTCAGAAGAAGTTTACTATAAATCATAAAGAAATTGAAAACTGCTTAAATATTAGTCTAGTAAACTTGTTCCCAAGCTGAATGGGAGTGTGTGAAGGAGGGAGGAGAGGGAGGGGCAGCAGATGTGTCTGTTGGAGGAAGTATGTCACTGGAGGTGAGCGTTGAGTGTTTAGAGAGTGGGCCATTTCAGTGGTATCCTCTCTGCTTCAAGCTGTGGGTCAGCCTTCTGCTCCAGGTCACGCCCACTGCTTGCTGAACTTGCTTCCCCAAACAGACTTACTCCTCTGGAACTGAGACAGACAGGTAGTTAGGGCAATGACCTGGCTGGAGGGAGATACTGGCTACTGTGAACAGACCAAAGCTACAGGTTTACACTTGTGCACTTATCAGTGTTTATGTTATGCACTAAAGCATCGTACGAAGAAGAAACCAAGAGAAAAGGTAAATCAGAAAGGAAAACACTGTTCTGAACAGGCATTACTTTTGCCATGAAGTGCTGCAAGGTTTTTTATCCAGAGAATGATTTTTCTAATTAGTGATAGCATCTGCTAGGATGGATCCTGTATTATATCATCTCAGTCCATATGTTTCCCATTCCTATGCCCTATTTGGCAAATACACATTTAAAAACCTCACATTGAAAAGAGAAATGCTTTAAGAGATTACAATGGCAGCAAAGAATTTAGTATCAAGCTTTAGCCACATTGTAAAATAGCAATGTGCTTACTTTAAATGTTGGCGAGAGGTAATTCTTCAGAAACCAGAACTTCACTGGTGTTTTGGTGTTCCGCAGAACAGACAGCATCATAATCCTAAGTAAAAGGACATGAAAACAAATATAAGGTAACTTATTCAAAGGCCTTTAAATGATTAATTATGAACACACATTGTGAAGTATGTAGAGTTAAACGGAAGCACCTTCAGACGTTATGGCTGTGACAATAGGCAGTGCATAAGGATGTAAGGGTACAAATATCAAGGAAGTACTGTGAGGCAGTCTGTCACTGAACTAATGCCCTGTCTGACTCTGCGTCTGTGTGATCAATACAAGGCCTTCAGAAGAGAAAGGACTGGTGCATTCTGGGAATACGCCATATGGTTGCTTTACACAGGCCTCTCAGTAAAGAGGAGAAGCAAGTACCCTGAAAGTACTCTTTAAAGCATCAGGGCCATAATTCAGATATTTCTGAGGCATCTTTGTGATCCTTTATATAATCTCTTAAAAATATTCTTTAAATTCTGGATACCATCTTCTTCTCTACCGACTTCATTCTTTTTTCAAATATGATATTCCTTAATGGGGAAAGGAAAATTTACAATATATATTTTTTCTCATTATTTTGTTAAATATAATGCACTTCTAACATTAATTAAAACTATTCTAAGTCAAACCAAATTAATAAAATTTAAATGTATTTTAAAACTTACATATAAAAAAAGCAAGATGCTCACTGCTGTATACCTTGTTAACATTTAGGCAAGAAGAACTTACAGAACCGGTGTATTTGCTCCTTCAGGGGTCTTTGGCAGAGAATATAAATAATAATAATAATGGCTGGTATGAAAGTAAGCTAATACCATGGCAGAAATGGGAAAAAAGTTCATTTCCTTTTGTGGTTCATTCTTTAATTTTGCTGAATTCTGATCTGTGTAAATGTATAACTTTCTGAAAATATGAGAAACTTCTCACTTACCTTAGAAAACGCTCATATAAATGGCCAGAAGCAACTGAAAAAATGTTCAGGATGTCATTTTCCTTTTTTTCATCTTTATGCAGACTTTTTGTGATGCTTATAATAAAAATACACGACAGTGGATTGTATTTATTAGTATATATTTAGTATATATTATAACTGTATACATGTAAATAATATGCATCAAAATACCATTGCATTGAATAGCCATCTGTGCTGACAGTTATGAGATATTTATATTATATTATATTATATTATATATGAGGGTATCATTTGAGCTTTTTGAGCTTTTCTAGACATGGAATGAAATTAAACTTTTTCCATTCTCCATATTTACATGAAGTTTTGTGACTTCCAAGAGTTCTTTTGAGAATCAAGAATGAAGTACAGCTTGCCATGTTTATAACTCATGTGCTGGATCTTAAATAGACCAATAGTGTGGAAGCAACAATACATTAAGCAGAAATGATAGTCATGGACAACAGGGTTTCTGGGAATTGAGTAGGAGCGTGGATGTTGATCATAAAGCATGCGCCTCCAAAACATGATTTAAACATGCATGCAGAGGTCCAGAAAAAGATTCAATGGGCACAGGGCCTCCTCTGTGGACCGACCCCCTGCCCAGGTCAAGCAATGGGATCCCAGGGCTGGGCAGAGGAGAGCAGAATTCTGGGGACTTAGTGCTAGCAAGTCTTGCACACAGGGAGCTCCAGCTCAGTAAGCAACCCTGTTTCAGAAAACATGGTGAGCTGCAGCAGAGCAGGACCCTTGTACTGATAGATGGGTGTGTGCGACACTGGCTTTGTGCATGACATATCTAGTATCACACACAAAAGTTACTACTTGGTGGGCTGGTTGAAGTCCTGCTTTTCTAGAGCGTGAGTTCAGTTCCCAGCTTCCACACTGAGCAGCTTACAATCACCCATAACTCCAGCCTCACGGAATCTGACTCCCTCTCTGCCCTCTGAGTACACGGCACACCTGTGGCACACACTCGAGAGTGCACGCACACTCACACACACTTTTTTTTAAGTGACTGCTTAGACCATGAGTTCAAGGCCTGCTTTTGCCACTCAGTGAGTGAGAGAACTTGTCTGAAAAGAAAAGAAAGAGTATCAGAGGCAAAGAGGATGGAGGACACTAAGAAAGCAGGCCTCTGCGTCAAGGCACGCAAAGCTCCTATGAGCTCACAGAGGCAGCCGGCGGGTGTGTGTGTGTGTGTGTGTGTGTGTGTGTGTGTGTGTGTGTGTGTCTGTTTCCTGTGACTGCCCTTCTGTTCTTTGCTTTCTGGCTGCCTGGTGTCCAGTTCCTGTGAGTTAGTTTTCTGTCTTACTGTATTACTACCCCTCAGAAGCCTGTTGGTTTTCTAAGGAGAGACAGAAAGGTCAGATGGGACAGGAAGAGGGGAGGTAGTGGGAGGAGTAGAGGGAGGGGAACCATGATCAGAATGTGAGGGGAAAACTATTTCCAATAAAAGGAAACAAACAAACAAACAAACAAAAGAAAATGATAGAAACCAGATAAGCAAACAAAAAATTGCCAAAAAAACCCCAAAAGAACTTAATGTGGGATATCCGTGATATATATAATTAATGCTGATTGATTATGTTATGTAATTCAAGAATCTAAGTTATATAAGCATATCACTTATAGTGACTAAGATTTGAAAACAACTTCTTTTATAAAAATATTTATTTGGGGTTAGAAAGACATCTCAGCATTGAAGAGCCTTGGCTACTCTGGCAGCAGACCCAGGTTCAATTCCCAACATCCACAGAGCAAGTGACAAGTGCCTCTAACTCCATTTCCAGGGGACTCAATGCCCTGTTCTGGCCTTTTCAAGGATACACATAGTGTACAGATATACACAGAGGCAAAATATCCACATACATAAAATAGTAAAAAGTTAAATTTAAAAATATTCTGGTAAGTACAAATTATTATAATACCAGTATTTTGTAAATCTTTTTTTTTCTTGTAATTTTCTGAAGAAAAAGTTGCTACATGGGAGAGTAAGTAAATTTTAATTATCATAGAGTAGGCTATAGAAAAAGAGACACAAGCTGGGCCAAATCCAATATGGTAGAAGTGCTTCTAACTGTGGGAAAACAAAATTTATTTAGGATGTTCAATCTATTTGGCTTAAAGTTTCTTATCTTTGATCAAGATGACCAAAAGTTGACATTTATAAACTCAAAGGAAGTTCTGTTCTAGTTAGCTTTAACTATGAATTTGTCATAGACTATAGTCATCTAAGAAGAGAGTCTCAATTGAAGGACTGGCCTGTGGGCATGCCTATGGGGTATAACCTTGATTATTATTTGATGTAAAAAGGGCCAGCCCACTGTGGGCAGCACCATCCCCTGCACAGGAAGCCCCGAAGGCTGGCTAACATGAACACAAGCCAGCAAGCTGCACTCCTCCATGGTTTCAGCCTCACATTCTTGTGTGAGCTCCTGCCCTGACCTCCTTCAGTAACAGACTGTAACCTGGCAGTAACAGAAAATAAATCTTTTCCTTCCTTAAGTCTTGATTATGGCATTTTCACAGCAACAGAAAAAAATTAGAAAAGGTTCACTTTTTTTTTTTTTTAGTTTTTCAGGGTTTCTATGTATAGCCCTGGCTGTCCTAGAACTCACTCTGTAAACCAGGTTGGCCTTCAACTCAGAAATTCACCTGCCTCTGCCTCCCAAGTGCTGGGATTTAAGACATGTGCCACTCCTGCTGGCTAAGGTTCACATTTCTAAAACAGACTTTCAAAGGTGTCTACCAAGAGGATCTATAGCAAACAGCTTCCTTTGTCAGTCTGCCTTCCGTTCCCCTCCTGGCTGTAAGTTGGTGTTTTAGGGGAGCCGTTCTTCCTCTGATTTCACTGTAGGAGGTCCATGTGGGACAAGGCTCTGCAGGACAGCATCTGGCTCGACTGTGGACAGTCACAGTCTTCAGCTCAGTCTGGGAAACCTGGTCACGGTTCAGCCCTGAATTACCTATGGAACTTTTGTTGGTATTTTGGCAAAGAGGTAACTGCTATCTATTGGACTGTAAAACTTTATTTTAAAAAAACTCCCTGGAAATGGTAGGCAAAGAAGGCATAGAATTAGGAGATGGACAAAGTCCCCAGACCATACCATTCAAATGACACTGTCCTGTCTAGACTTGTATTATTGGGTTCTATGGACCAAACCCTCTCTTCCAGGTCGGTGACCCTCTTGCCCCTTTGTGGTGCTGGAGGTTGAACTTAGGGTTTCACACATCCTACTGCTGACCTACACCCAAAGCCCTAAATCGCAGACATAGCTCAGACACATGCTACCACACACCATGTCTCAGCCATGCTGGATGACCTCTGCTCTCTGAGGATCACATCTACTGTTTCTTCAACTAACAAGGTGCCTTCACTCTACCACAACCTTTGAACATCATCTTTCCAGTAGGAAAAACCTTAGCCACACTCTATGAAGTCTTTCCTGAGGTTCCTTCAGCTGGAGATATATGTATACACACATATGTACACATGTGCATACATGCACACATGTATGCATGTATGTGGAGTCAGAGCCATGGGACTGGGAGGGGTATGCCTGGGGTAAGATGGGGTCACGGTGGGTCCAACCCCTGGAAATCTCGTCCTGAGGTTGGCAGGAGCAGGATGCCCACCCCAACGCCAGGCTTGTATGTTCCGGCACACGCAGCCCTGTGCCCTATGCAGCCTTTGCCCACTGGAGATCACACAGCCTGGTAGCCGGGTTAAACTTTTTTCCCTCTTACAAGGTCATGTCCAGCAGTGGAATTCCTTATGCAAATGAGGCATCCTCAGTGCTCTGGCCCAAGCCAGTGATGCACACGCACCCCAACAGCAATGGCCCTTACTCACCCCCTGAAGGTTTATAGACTCTGCTTGCTCTGGCCCAAGCCAGTGATGCACACGCACCCCAACAGCAATGGCCCTTACTCACCCCTGAAGGTTTATGGCGTCTGCTTGCTCTGGCCCAAGCCAGTGATGCACACGCACCCCAACAGCAATGGCCCCTACTCACCCCTGAAGGTTTATGGCATCTGCTTGCTCTATTAAAATGAGCTGTCTCACGAAGCTGTCTCCTGAGTGTCCCCGCTGTGCTCACTGCTGCCTGAGGTCTCTTAGCACCTAGCTGTCTGTCCTTGGATCCACCAGTTATAACCTGGGTGCGCACGCACATGCGCGCACACACACACGCACACGCACACACACATGTCCATACCATTCTCTGGCAGCTCTATGCCTGCACATACTGTGTTCTGACTGCTTTCCCCCATCAGCCTCTTTCCTGCCAGCTCCTGGTTTTTACGTGTCTCTCTCACGTCTCTCTTATGTCTCTCACAGCTCCTGCGGCTCCTGCGAGGGAGAGTCTGTGCTTTATTTACTTAGCTCCTTGCTACCTGCAGGTTTCCTCATCTATCAACCTAGTCACGCCATTAAAATATTGCCAGTTATTGGTAATTACCTTTTAATTGAATCCCACATGCCTCTATTTTCATGTTTATCAGCAAGGACATCTTCTTGAATTTTACCTGATTTTTTCTTTACCTGGATAATATGGCAAAGAGAAAATTTAGAATTTAATTGATTAATTATAAACTATGCCATATAAAGCAAGAAACCTTCAGAAATGTAAGATAGAGCTAACAAATCTTGTTCTGCAGCTTGCTGTATCAATTCTGCAGCTTGCTGCAACTCCCACGGGGTGCTATGCCTCCACCTCTGCAGGTGTTGGCTCGCACTCCCACGCCCTGATCACGACACAGACACATGCAATTAAAAATAATAAGTATTCAAAAGGTTTTGTTAAAATTCTATTTCTAATAGAAAAAAAAAAGACATAAAAGGTCTGTGATGTGGCTAATGAGGAACAAGAAGGGACAAGGGACAGAGGATATTCAGGAACTAGAAGCAGGAGGATCTCTTTGAGTTTAAAGCCAGCCTGCTTCATACAGCAAATTATGGACCAGCCAGGGCTACATATGAGACTCTATTTAAAAAACAAAACAAAACAAAACATGACCAACCAGCAAGAACAATATGATACCCATTCTCTGTCTCTCTAAGGGACGAGTGCTATTGTTTCTTCTCAGGACTAACTTTTCACCCTGGCCCTGGCCCATCCGCAGAGGCTGACATGGCGTGCAGTACTCTGGCTGTAGAGACAGTAAATATTCTAATAAAACAAAATCTAACAACAAAAACCCACCCTTTTGTCTCAAGCTTCCCTTTCATACACTTAAAGTTTCCTTCTTTTCACTGAGTTACAATGCAAGAATTTAGGGAACACATTTTTAGTTGATACAAAGAGGAAAAGCGGTGCTCATGAAAGCTTACAGAAGCTTCAGCTTCACACACCTGTATTTTCAGAATCTTGCTCTTGAAAGTGTTTAACACAACAATGACATTGTTATTGTCAGTCTCAGGTTCTGCTCCTTCATGCCTGAGGTAGAAGAACAAAAACGTCCATAGTTTATTCAAGAATACACCATAATTGTGATTATATAAACAATTCCTTTACAATAAGATTGTTTGTGTTATGTGTTCAAATTATATATATGCCAAACCATTAAAATTAGATATTTAATTAAGGTTCTATTAATATAAATTAAGATTATCTGTCAAAGGCCAGCTTGAATACCACAGGGCAAAACAAGGAAGGTGGTGAGTGTGGAATCAGTGACTGTGATTGGTGTTAATAGCAGCTGAGTGACAGGGGTCGCTTCAGATAGCAACTGATGGGGGGGGTGTGCTGCCTATGACAGATAGAGATTAGAGAAAAGAAAGGGAGAAGTCTCGCACACACCCACGCACACACACACACGCACACACACACGCACACCCACGCACACACACATGCACACACACACGCATGCACACACGCATGCACGCACACACACACACATGCACACACGCATACCCACACTCCGAGTGGATGATGCAAAGCAGACTCCAACAACTTTATTTTGTCTCTTAATATTTTCATACCACCTAAGAGAATTTTCTACGTAAGAAGAAAATTACCTCATAGCCACAAGTTACATAGTCTCTAAAAACAACTACCACAAAAACATAGTCTTCAAAAATAGATTTAAATCATTACACAAAAGGAAATTACAACAGGATTATTGATTATGTATTCTTCTTTTGAAACTCATGTCTAACTAAACATTTCCCCATCTATCTTTCTTTTCACAAGTTTAACCTAACCCTAAAGCAGTAATTCTTTTGTTTCTGATTAACAAAGTTTAAGCAAGCCAAGTCTATAGTAGCAGGTTTTTCTTATGCTTGGCTGACAACAATTTGCATTTACCAAGAAACTAGTCATCATCTATCTTACATCTTATTTTTGAAGTCTTGATCGATTAAACTGAGTAATTATCTCTTCTCTGCTTTACATTCATACTAGAATTATAACTTTCCTCTTTATGGTGGATTTCCTTTCTCCTACAATTGCGTGCTTGCAATGCACAAGAGCTCACTCTACTGCTTTCCCTAGCTCTGGCAGCCCTTGCCAGTCTATGCGGAAGGGGCACACTCTATTCTTGATTCTAACTTTAAACTTTCCATGTACTACTACTGTAACTTCGCCAAATAATTTAAATCAAATTAACTTCCTAAAACTGCTTAACTCAAATCAGAAATTCCATAAAATCATTAATTGATCTAAACAGCATTCTTTCAAACACGTTCATCTTCATGTTGATCTGCAATAAGTTTGCCCAACAGAGTGGGCTATCACACGAGAAGTAATCAGACCAGGGGTCCCTCGTTACCACTAGCCTGGTGGAAGTATACTGCAGATACTGCAGGAATCTACAAATGTTTTTACCATAAAATTAAGTTATTTCTTTGATAGTTTAGTGTGTGTGTGTATACATGCATACATACATGCACACACACACATGTTTTTTCACTAAATCCTTGCTACAGCCCTCATCTCCCTCCCATCTCTAATAGCGTCCCTTTTTCCCTACCTGTCCTTTTCCAGATCCTTGAATTTAGGTTTTGTTGTGTGAACCATGTAATTTAGCCACGGCCATTTGAGAGACCTGTGGACTAGGAGTGTCCACTGGCACAGTGGGGTCATCTGTGCATATACAACTGAAGCAACAGCACAGTGTGTCCCTGAGAGGTAGAGGTAAGGCTACCTGGGCTCCTCCATTCACATGTAGGGGCTGAGAGGCTCATTCTTATGTAGACCCAGGTGCTGAATGCTCAGACTGCAACAGCTATAATGACACATGTGCCCCATAGACTCCTGTGTGGAAATATGTGGTCCTAGCTGGGAGTACTGTTTGGGAGAGGGAGGAGAGCTAGAGGAACAATGTCACTGGGGGCAGTCTGTAAGAGTTTAAAGTCTTATGCCTCTTCTAGTTGGCTCTATCAGTTTCATGTTTGAGGACTATAGGGAGAATCTCTTAGAAGCATCATCTATCAATAAAAAGCCTATGGTCAATGAACTGAGGCAGGACATAGGAGGTGGGACATCCAGCAGGGAGAGAGAGAATTCTGGGAAATAGAGGTGTGGGAAATCAGATCCTGAGGAGATGGATGTAAAATAGCAGGTAGCTCAACTCAAGAAAGAATAAAAGGAGGTTCACCCCAGGAACTCTCAGGAGAAGACAAAACCAGCCACATGGCTGAACTCAGGTTAGAATAAAAGGGGCAATAAGTTAGGAGCAAGCCAGAGAACAAGCCAAGCTGAAGCTGATGGCCTGGCATTTGTTAATAAGTAATCAGTCTCAGAGTCATTACTGTCAGAAACTAGGTGGCCGAGAGGAAACCATGGGTTTCCTATACTATACAGAGGACAAGGAACGTTCTCAGCTTCTACCCTGGCTGCTTTGCTTCCCACCACAACACAGTTCTATCCCTTTGGAACTATAATCCAAAATAAACTTTCTTCCATAAGTCTCTTGGTCATGGTGTTTTATCACAGCAACAGAAAAATAACGAATACACTGAACTGCCCAGGAGACGACATGTCACAGCCCCTTCTCCCCATCTTCTGGCTTTAGTATTCTTTCTGATTTCTCTTCTGCTATGTTACCTGAGCCTTGGAGGAGATAGCATAAATGTCTTACTAAACTTTTCTTTCCCTCCTCCTCCTCCTCCTCCTCCTCCTCCCTCTTCATGGTGGCAGCAGTGGTGGTGGTGGCTGCTCTCCCCTAGACTCTCTTGCAGCTATGGTTCTGGCTGATTCTGCTAGATTTTGCTGAACTAATGGATAAATTTTCATGGAACCTAGAACTTGAAGGGGAAATTGTGCTGCTGTTTTGATAGTTTTTTTTTTTCCAATAAGCACAGCCACTGAGACATGATGCTTTACAGAAAATCTTATGGTTCATTTGCTTATCTTTCTAGGCCTGGAAATCCAACTGGTGTATATCATGGTAGTGGCTGCTTCTTGCTTTCTTACTTTGGAATCATGAAAAGGTAATTCTTTTTCTGTAAAATTCTTAGCTTTGTTCTATGTGTTACTCTTGGGAGACAGCTCTTCAACCTCTTTGAAGTGGAGTCTGAATTTGGAGGGACGAGTTGACTGATAGTAATTTCTTGAGTAGGCGTCATAGTGGGTCAGACATAAAGGCTGAGTATACCAGATAGATCTAGATGTTGAGATTGTGACACCCACCTGGTGACAAGGCCTAGAGGCTTAGTTTTAGGTTATAGCTTAAAGTCTGGTGCTATGAGGACCTTCTCAGGTGGAAGGTTTGTGGGGGTGGGCTTGGTTTTGGGGTCCAGGGCAAAGTTGTACTTACTTCTTTTTTTATTTATTAATCATTTTTATTTGTTTACATTTCAAATGTTATCTCCCCTCGACCCCCTCCCCTTCCCTTTTGCCTCTAAGAAGACTGTGCTTACTTCTTAGTATACCAGATAAATAAAGGAGTTTTCAAGGTTATGCTGTAAGCAGTTGGAGGAGGTGGCAGGTTATAGGAACCCATCCTTCCTATTGTCATCTATGAACTTGTTTTTATTTTCTGCCACAGTTGTGTGTTAGTATCTCACTATTGTGCATGGATAGTAGCTAAAATCCTATGGAATAGATAAGTCCTGAAAAGCCATTTTTTTTCTGTTATCCTGTATAAAACCAGATCTAATAGTTTTTAAGCAAAACAGTTTTAATTACCATTTTGATAATCTGATATGTAACACTAAACAAGTATTTACATATAAGCTTTAAAAGTGGTTTGGATCACTCACCCAATTATTTCATAAATATCTTCTGATTTTCCTTCACGTAATTTTAGTATCCATGCACCTGGGTTTGCTTTTAATTGAAAATATCCCTTTGAAGATGAAAGGGGGGAAACTATTCATTTACATAAGTAAGAATATCCAATTATTCACTAAAGATTATAAATGAATTAGCCAAGAAAAATATTTGTTAGGGATAGAAGAAGAAAATTCGAGAAATGAATTCCAAGGAAGAAGATTTTACAAAAAGCTATAAAAACATATTCTAGAGGTAAACATATTCTAGAGGTATGGCTTTTCCATGTTTTGAGACTGGACTTCATCATCCCTGACTCAATTCTTCCAATTTTTAAAAGCAATTCTTGTACTTAAAGATTCAACATTAGGGGCTGGAGAGCTGTCCAGTGGTTAGCAACGGTTCGGCAGCTCACAGCCACCTAGACTTTCCCCTAGGGTTCGGTGCTATCTTCTCTATAGGCGCCTGCATATGCGTGACAGCTGTTTACATAGACACATCACAGAAATGAAAGTAAAATAAATCTTAAGAGCAGAGAGGAGTTTATCTTCACTAACAGGAAAACTTAAGAAATTTCCCTCCAAAGTTAAATAGCATTAATTCAATATTTAGAATACTTACGAGATTGGCCATCACGATTGTGTCAACTACAACAGGATTGCTTCTTGTGCCCAGTGTGAACTGCAGACCCTGTGGGGGCTGTTCTGTGGTCATGTCGAAGCAATGTCCTTCAAGTAGCAGATACTCTAGTTCATACTCTGCTGTAACACTTCTCTCAGTCTGGGGGGGAACATATTATGGGTTGGGTATTATGAATCCTATAAATTTTATAATGAACAAGAAAGATGATTCTTAACTAAAACAATATTCTTTGGTTTATAACTTCAAGTCTTTCTTAAACACATAAGTGAACTGATCCAACCACTAATTTTTTCAAGATAAACGGTCATGACTCATTTTTTTCATTTCCATGCCAGGTCTTTCCTAATTTCACGATGTCTGCACCACCAACAGCAAGTAGGAAGGCAGTGAGTCTGGAAAGGTGACCCATAACTAGCAGTACCCGAAGCTCTCTTCCAGGCAGATGTATGTGGGGCAGTTATAAAATATAGTTTCAGTTTGCAACTTTTATGTAGCATTCATTTCAAACTAGGAATGTAAGGCAAGTTATCATCTATTGGCTTTCTTGTAATTAAAAAAAAAATCAATCTTCATTTTTTAATTACAAGTAAATGCCATGTATTAAAAAAAAAAAAAACAACCTTTCCATAGCAGAACAAAGCAGAAAGAAGAGAAAGTACCTGCATTCATTTAAACATGAACACACTGAATTTTTTATGGGTTTATCCAAGCAAGTATGCATAGCTTTTGTTTTCATTAAACACAGTTTTCTCAGAATCAATGTCTCCAAGAATGTTTTGACACTGGGTCTCAATGAATAGGTTGTGCTTCTTTCTCTCTCTCTCTCTCTCTCTCTCTCTCTCTCTCTCTCTCTCTCTCTCTCTCTCTCTGACTGAATAGACTATGGTCCTCTCTCACTGAATAGAGTATGGTACTCTATTGGCTTTAAACTCATTGTCTTTCTGTTCTGACTCTCAGGTAGCCTGGACAATTAGGTATATACCATTGTGACTGCCATTCACAATATATTTTTTAAAGGCTTGAACATTTCAACACCTTGTAAATTTTCTTCTTTATAGATTAACCCTTTTCTCTCCCTCACATGTAGAGCATGATGCAATATGAACATAAACAAAATTGTATATGAATTTTACAGTTTGGAAATTTTGGTAAGCAAGATAAAGAGCGTAGATGGTGTTAATGTTTAGAATATTTCACAACAGGAAGATTTCAATGCTATTGTAATGTGATGAGTAATATTTTCTGTAATCTTTGTAAATATTCAAAATTATATAGTTATTTTTCTTTGGTGTAACTATCTCAGAAGTAACTAGAATGCTGTGTGATATATAGTTGTGTATTTTTTAAAGGAAAACACTTCACAGATAGCATTTACTTAATCAAGTTTAAGGTTCTGAATTTTTTTGTTAATTTTTGCTAATCTAGTAATGAACTTCATATACTAAGTATATGCAAAACCCTTAAAGCATCTTTTTAAAAATGGTAGAAATTCAGAGGGAGGAACTTAGTTAAAAGATGTTATTTTTGTTTTTACAAGCACCACAATTTTATGATAAGTTATTAGGAAAGAAATGTTTATACACAAGCACTATAGTAGCTTCCGAATCTCTGGCTATGTAGCCCAGGTTGGCCGGAAGCTTAAAACAATCCCCTTGCCACAGTCGTCAAAATGCTGAGATTCAAAGTATGCCTAAGGTTAGCTCATTTTCCGTGTTTCTGCTCTTTACCTAATCTTTGTACTCCAGGATATGGTTCTACGCATTACTTGAAAACATTCTGGCATAGTTACAGATACTTTAAATGTTATATTACACCATGGAAATAGCAGAGTCAGTCCTAGATGGAAGACTCTAAGAGGCAGACTCTAGAGTTCTTCCTGAGTACTCCCTCATCTGTGACAGCCGAGGACCCTGTGTTCTAGTCACAGTCACTGCTCATCCACGTATTTTGCAGAGGCCACGAGCTGTGTCCCTCCCCGCAGGAGCGTCCTGCTACCCTGTACTCGTTGTCCAACGACGACAAGACTGTCCCTGTCAGGCAGCACTGTATCTCTCTGCTACTAATTTTCCCATTGCAAACTTTTCGCAGTTTTGGTTTGGATCTTTAAAGTTACATTAAAAATACACACTGTTTATTCTGCTTATGAGACTCCAATAGATCCCTTTAAGAGATCTCACTGGTCATGAAGACGAAAGGTCTTTCCTTGTCTAAATTTCTTTTCTAAGCCGTTCTTTACACATTTGATTATTTTATATCTTCTTATTCTTTACTTGTAGCTAATGGTTGATCTCTTATGATGAACACAGCACAGTTCTAGCCTTCTTCCTTTTGCATAGCAGTTCATGATGATGGCACCAGGGATCAGTTAGAGGGAAAGCCCACAGATCTATGTGAGTGGATCAATAGAGATTTCACTAGAAGGAAAAGTCATTAGGCAAAAGTACACACAATGACAGAATGAACCAAATCCCTACAGGGAAACAGTTATGCCTTTGTATTGCAGGTGCACAGTCATGCCTTTCTCTATGATGAAGATGACAAATACAGAAGCAAGGAACAGTTTTGAAGGAAGGCAATAAGGACTAATTTCTCCAAAATTTTAGTCAATCTCTTTTAGAGTGCTATATATTTGTTAGTTTGTTGTCCATGAAAATTTCTTACTTCAACATTTGGAAAGATCCAGTATATTTTAATATATGATTCCATCAGTTAGAACAACAGCTTAATCCAAAGATAGTATCAGAAATTTTGCACATACCTTAAACACCAACAAGAGATAGGGAAGAAAAGCACTGGAAAGAGGGAAGAAAAGAAGGAAATAGCTCAAGAGGCAAAAGCTGCACAGCATCTGTATCAGTGGAGGGAAGGGCAGAGACCGAAGCTGGGAAGACAGATTCAACACAAGACCAACACAGGAGTTGTCATAAGCAGATCTGCATCTCAACTAGACAAGACTCTTGGGGTCTGCATCCTACAGGTCTGTGAAACTCCCTTCTTGACAATCAAAATCATGGTAAGAAGCCATTGAAAAAAGATCCCTGCACCCACAATTTGTCTCTTGCAAGACTCATACTTGTACTGGTAAGGACAAACACAGTGTTATGGTGAAAGGGTGGAATAGGACCTTTCAAACAAGTAAGATATTCAGAAACACACACACACACACACACACACACACACAAAGAATCAAAGAAGACCACTTCATGATGATTAGGGAACAACATATCACAAGAATACTGAAATTCTTAAAATGTGTGAGCTGAGACTTTGTGTACCCAGTTTAATGAATAAATAAGTCTTAACAAATACAAGCAAATGGACATAATTTCTTATATTAAACCTGATAACAATGCAGTGAAACTATATATCAACAGGATAAAACTGTAAAAAATACACAGACCCATGGAGACCAAGAAGCACACTGTTGAATAAGTGGTCACCAAAGAACTCATGAGAGGAATTAAAATTCTTATAACTGAATGAAAATGAAACAAGGTGGCACAGTGAAAGAAGTTTAATGAGGGAAGAAAGCTCGTAACAATACATGCCCCCCTCTCATTCATATATGTATATATATATTTATATATATATGTATATATATATAAATATATATTTTTATTTGATATATTTTTATTTGATATTGCATATATATATATATATATATATATATATGCAATATCAAATAAAAGAATGAGAAATCTTAAACCTTAAGAGTCTTAGAAAAACAAAAAAAAAAAAAAATGAGACAACCCTAATCAGTAGGTGGGAAGAAAAAAGTAAGAATCAAGTAAGAAATGAATTTGAGATGGAAAGAACAATATAATAAGTGAAACAGCTCATTCTTTTTTTTTTTTTTTTTCTGTTTTCCGAGACAAGGTTTCTCTGTGTAGCCCTGGCTGTCCTGGAACTTACTCTGTAGACCAGGCTGGCCTCGAACTCA
>NC_034597.1:106127096-106162247 GCF_900095145.1 Mus pahari
CAAAACAGCTCATTCTTGAAAAGAAAATGAAGAGGATTCAGAAATCATTAGTGTAACCAACCAAAAGAGAGAAAGACACAACCTGGAAAAGAAAAAAAAAAAAAAAAGAAAAAAGAAAAAAAAAAAAAAAAAAAAAAAAAAAAAAGATTTACAACAAATACCAATGATATCCAGAGCATCACTTGAACAGTTGAGCTAATCTGGAGAATCCAGGCATGGGTACATTACAGACACATATGATCTTCATGGGTACATTATAGACACATGTGATCTGCTAAAGTTAAATAAGTGTAAACAACCCTCAGAGCTGTACAGTGAGCAATGAAAGTCTCCCAGCTAGAAATTCCAAACCTAAATTTATGAGTTCCACCAGTCCTCTGAGGAAGGATATTAACATTCTTCAACCCACTCCATAAAACAGGAAAGGAAGGGATGGCTACTAGTCCCAGTTTATGAATCCAGTATTACACTGATACCAAAAGTGGGGATGGCCACAACAGAGGACAAAATGGCAGGCCAATCCCTGATGAACATGGTCTAAGAATTCTTACAAAACAGTTGCCAGCTGAATTCAGCAACACATGGAAAATACTGTTCATAATCACATGATCTTTGATAAAAAACTTCAAGAAAGTCGGAATAGGTAGAACATACCTCAACATATTAAGTTCAACATTATATTAACTGGGGAAAACTCAAAAATATCCACTAAAACAAGGAAGACGATAATGGTCTCCACTCAACTTCTAATTCAGTACTCCTCACTGAAGTCTTAGCTGAGCGATAAGACAAGAGAAAGGGATAAACGGTCTACAAACAGGAAGAGAGGGAGTGAATTACTTTACTTGTGGACAACCCTACCATTTCTATAAAAGATCTCACAGCCTACTCAGAAAGCCCTTAGACCTCACAAGCTCTTTCAGAAAAATAGGTGAATATAAAAAAAAAAAAAATCAACAAAAAAGTTCAGTAGATTTCCATATGCACCAATAATAATCCTGTTAGGAAAGAAATCAGGAAAAGAGCCCCAATTATAACAGTTTAAAAATGCTTAGCAATGCACATAAGCAAGTAAATGATTTTATAAACGCATATTCAAAACCTAAAAAAAATATCTTTCCGTTTCTGTCCATGTATGAGTGGGTGCCCACGCAGTGGAAGTAGAGAACTGACTCTCACTCACAAGTTGCCCTGACATGTATACATAACCCTAAATACCCAAACATGAAACAATCACATTAGTACATTAGCTTATTTCATTAGCTGATGAAATAAGTATGCAGTACTTGAGCAATTAGTACACATGGCCAGTAAACGTAAGAGATGTTTAGCATCCTAGCCATTGGGAGATGCACATAGAAACTATGGTGTTCTATCTTACCCCAGCCAAATGTTTTCCATACAGAAAACAGACAAGGGATGTTGGTGGGAAGCTGGGGCAGCTGTATTTATTTAGGGACCATGGTGGAAATTCAGCTGTGGAGCTACTCTGGAAACCAGTAGGAAGAGCCCTTGCAATGCTAGCAACAGAATGCTCATGTGACCCAGCCTCTGAGAATGTATGTATCAGAGAAAGACTGAAGACAACATCACAGACATACTTGCACATCTGCATTTACTGCAGGCTGCTCACAATGTACATTTACTTTGAGCCAAGTTACAAGTCAGTCTGTGCATTCACCAACAGAGGACGCCACGGGGAGAGCTATGAACAGGAACGTAAATGGATGGCACCTAAGTCCTCATGCTAAGTGAAATAAATCAGGCTCACAAAGACAAATGTTTTTTCTCATTTGAGGTTTCTACATTTCTATACGTACATAAAATTATTATACATATAATATATGTACATACACACATGACTTGAAAGTAGAAGACAGACTGGAGAAAGGGAGCCCTAGAGGACAGGGTGAGAAAGTTGAGTTTCTGGAAGGTACTTACAGCTAGAGCACATGATAGTCTTGAATGGAAATGTCTTTATGTTATTTTCACCATGGAGAATGAATAGATGCCAATAAAAATTTAAAAAATTCTCTTCTCCATTTCTCTCCATGGACAGTGAGCAGAGGTGAGAAGTCTTGGTATTTAGATTCCAGAAGTTTCCCCGGAGTGTTGGGAAGCAGGTGTGCCTGGCCAACAGCCCACCGGAGTTTGTTTCCTGCTTTCTGTCTTATGTCTGTCCAGACTGATCCTGCTAGCTATGAGCCATGGCCTTCAAAACGTGTTCTGAATGAAACTTGTAGAAGTTAAACTTGCCAAGCAAAGCAGATACTTAACACTGCCACATCTCATCTCCAGACTGTCTAGACTGACGTCCTCAGAGAGTGGCAGATGGCAATAGAAACGGTGAGGCAGGGCATTTATGAGCCTGGAGATGGGGAGATGGTGAATTTTGAAGTGAAGCAAATGTAAGATCAAGGAAAGAGCACACTGAGGCCAGGAGCTGACATGAAACGCTCACTGGTCCCCACGTGTGCCTGTTCACTGAAGACAGCTTTGACAGACCAGGAGCCACCCTGCTCTTTCTCCTCACGCTACCTCCCACAATAACTTACATCTTTTAAGTTAATATTATCAAGGTCACAGTTGCTGTGTACTGTTTCAACCAGCCATCCTTCTGGGGTGATCATGTTGAGAGTCAGAAGGTGTGACTCTGGGATGTCCAGGAACTTTGCCACTGGTCCATGAGAAGGACTATTGTTAGGCCCTGATGTCAGCTCTGGCTCCAGAACAAAACGGTAAAAGCTGTTAATAAAGCACAAAAAAAAAAAATTTGTGATTAAAATTAAAATGATTATTTATTCCTCAAATAATTTAAAACCGCCAATGGCTTAATATACGTAACTATAAAATCTTAAATTAAAAGTTACATATATATTGTATGCCACAAGAGCTAAGAGATTATTTTATACGAATATATATTCTATTATATATTTTATCCTTTAAGATCGATCTGAGTGAGAGTTATCTGTGCTCATTTCTGCAGCCCTTCACATTTGTTCACAGTCCACATTTTGGCCTTTTTATGAGCTCCTACCACTACAAAGAGGGACAATGAGAGTCAGAAAGTGAGTAAAATTCAAATGGAAATTTGATACTAACTTTAAAAGTTCAACTAAAATCTAACAAATGGGGTGGAGTTAAATGCACCTGCTCAGCAGATCATTAGACATAACTGTACTTTTATTGTATGTTATAGCCTCATTCTTCAAATACTCAAGAAGAGTATGAGCCAATATCAAGAACATAAAAATGATTGTTTCAATTCTCTAATATATTTTTACAATCGTGTTAAGCTCAAACTCGTATTGTGAAGTCTATATTTTCACTATTCAACTGCTATTTTGACTTTTCTTAAAATGTACTTTTAACTAAGAGTAAAAATTGTGTAAGCCTTGCTGCAGCTCTCAAGAGAGAGGCTCTGTAGCTCACGCTGTTGTGATGCTGCGGGAATAAGGACTGCAGTGCCCTCTAGTGGTAGGCTGAAAAATACCCCAGATGCCTGCCACTAAGGGCATCTCTAGTGTACTTCATCTGAGGCCCTGACCTGAGCCAGAGAGAAAAAGACAGCATGGGATAAACGAGCCTGCTTAACTTAAAGTGCAGGCATTAGGCAGTTAATTTGGCCACATTTGGCTGGCCCGACCCTTACTCCAGGAGAATTTATACAGTATGGTGATGAGACTCACTGGAGAAGACATAGAAGAACCTATATTCAAAGCAAAGCAAAGAAGGTACAAAGAGACATATGAGAGAGAGCGTTCAGAGGGAAACACACAAAACAAGCACTCGGCATGCCAACACAGTGTAAACACTAAAGGAGAGGTTTTTCTAGAAATGTTGGAAATAGAACATTCTTAAGGATCTAGTAAAAATAATTTCAGTGACAAAGAAAATGAAAGGCATTACAGGCAAATGTAGCGAATCTGCAGTGAAGGAGAGCTACTATAGACCAGTGCTGTAGGATACCTGAACCTGTTTCTAGCTGTGGTGTGACTCATCCTTAGTATTCATCTTTAATCCCACACAATTAAGGTAAAGTTAGTTTGTAGAAGGAAGCACCCAGGTAGGAAGGTGATGGCTAATTGGATGGCAGTCAAAGTGATGAATCACAGGGAGATTCGACAGAATAGGATGTGTCCACTACTCACGAGAAAAGAGAGGAAAGGGAAGCTACTTAAGGGAGAGACCATCAGCACAGGAGGAAGAGAGCCCAGAGCAGGATGCAGGAGAGGTTAGAGTGGGAGGGAGAGCAGAGCAGCACAGAGGGCGGCGGAGGTGGAGGTGGAGGCGGAGGCGGAGGCGGAGGCGGCAGTGTCTCCCAGTGTCTCCGAGAGAGTTTTACAGAGACAGGTTGAAGAGAGAACAAGCTAGACACAGGTAAAGAGAGAACAAGCAAGAGAATGAATGAGGAGCCAGAAGATTAGAAAAGATTGCTAGAGTCAGTTTTAGGCTAAGAAGAGCAATTATAGGTCAAGAGAAAAGCCAGATTGAATAAGTCAGTTGGGAGAGGAGTCTGAACAGCTGAACTGCACCAGCCAGCCAGAGGTCAGAAAGACCTAGGAAGGGTACACTGTCTTTCTGCCCCAAGGTACAAGAGGATAGCGAACATTTCTATTAACAGAAGTGATTACGATGACAGCAATTATGAACCACAAAGCAGAAAGAGTGTTCTCTTAAGTAGTGTGTCATTCAAAGTCATAGCCTTCACACATGTCACTGACAGAGACTCTAAACTGCTTTCCCAAATACTGACTGTGGTGATGTGCAAGAGGACACGCTGAAGTGTGTGCGGGTCTGGAAAAGCTGTAGACAATACAGTTAACCGGGAAACCTTTGACTTCACTGTACTCCCCTGGAAACACCTCTCAATAAATACTCCTATATCAAATTTCTAAAAATGCCTGTAAACAAATTTCATATAACTTCTGCAATAAGCTAAGCTATACTTACTGAGCTGGGTGATTTTAGTTTTGCAGCAATTAAGTGAAGTGACAAAGAAAGCTAGTCCACAGCCGATTCTTTGTCCTCCGTGCATGTGTGTCTCAGTCCACTCACCTGTCTAACGGGGCTTCTGAGAGTTTGCCCCTGCAGTTCATGAACAGCTTTATCCTCGCGTTTACAATCTTCCCCAGCACCTGTTGAAGACGCTCACGTTGATGTTTGGATGACACACAGCTAACAGCTACTGAGCATATCTAACACCTCATGCATTACATCAGCCAGTTACATTTACTGTCACATTTAACCCTCAAACGCCCTCCCTGCCCAAGGCCAAAGGAAGTTACAGAAGAGGTCGACATTCAAGCAACTGTAAGTTGCTAGTCTTTTGCTTAAAATAACTTCCTTTCAGAACTTTTGAATTTCCTTACTATTGAAGGAAAAGTAGTATACTTATTAAAACCTTGGTTTGCAAACATAAAGTGGTGGCCTCACAACACTGCCTGTCACAGTCTGATCTTTTTAGATTTTCCCTCCCTGCCGTAAGAGATGAGGAACGCTCTAGGCTCACACCGATGACAGAGTTGTTCTTTGTCTTAATTGTCACTAGATCAGTAAGAAGAGGGAACGAATTGTTCTCCCCCATCTCTACACAGAAAACGAACCACAGATGAATCAAAAGCTATCAATAAAAATAAGGATAAAAGCAGAGACAGAATGTACACATAACACCAAGAACACAGACTTAGCGAGGAATTACAACAGACAGAGTGTACACTTAAGAGCGCTGGGGTTTAGTTCCCATCCTGTCACGCATCCTCGCTGCCATGGAGACCAGGGGGTGACTTGTTTCCCCCTCCAATGTTAGATCAGCATTGTACAGTTGAGTCAGTCATTAACTACAAAGAATGAGTGACAAGTGAAGCCAGAAACTACAACCAATATGCAAAATATTATTCTATAAATAATTTATAAAGTAAAAATAGAATTGCTCAGAAATAAAGCATATTATTTTTATCAAAGAAATAAAATGATGTGTAATTTCTCTCTCTTATCTGTACAATTTTATATTTATTATTTATAAGTTCTATCTTGACATAGGTCTTAAACAAAACATTTTCTTCTGAATAATGATTCTTCACGGGATCAGGGAAGTTGTACCCTAAAAATCAAGGGTAATTTGAGTTCTATACTTTATGAAGGATTTACAAATGCTAAGAAGAATGGTGACACGGCCACAGGGTTAACTTTGTGCGGCTCATACTCTGTAGCCAAACAACATTAAAGTCTGAGATCATCATCCACATAATAAATGCAGTCATAGAAAGATCTTGCAGTAAACTCCCCTAAAATAGTCTACTGTCTGAGAAAGCTACGACATGGAGTTCTGATGGAATATACAGAGATATCACTTTACTTGGTAATTACCATCATCCATTAGAGTGACTTCCTACACTTTGGCCTGTTTCCCAACTGTCAGAGAGGTTTCCAATTCTGACAACATTTATTTCTTTATTTAAACAGTTTTTGATATTAAAATATAACTGCATTTCCCTTCATTTTCTTCTCCCAAGCACTCCTGTGTACATCCCTCTATACACATCTTGTTCTCTTCCAAATTCATGGTCTCATTTCCTTAAATTTTGTTGTTCACAGAAACAATACACAGATATGTAAGCTAGAACCTGCTCAGTCACCTGCACACATGCGCTTTCGGGGATGACCATTTGCTCCGGGCCACAAATGGCCTGCTGTTCTGTTTCTCCTGCTCTCAGCATTGCTTAGTTGTCTACAGTTGAGAGCATTTCTTGAACATTCATCTCCCCTTCCTTCCTTCCTTCCTTCCTTCCTTCCTTCCTTCCTTCCTTCCTTCCTTCCTTCCTTCCTTCCTCCCTCCCTCCCTCCCTCCCTCCCTCCCTCCCTCCCTCCCTTCTTCTCTCATCTTCCCTCCACCCTTCTGTCTCCGACAGAATATGGCTATGCAGCCCAGCGTGGCCATAAACTTACAGTGTTTGTGTGTGTTTCTGTGAGTTGGGATACAGACATGAAGTCAATCACTAGACTTCCCCTGTACTCCCATCTTTATGAAAGGCTGCTTGGCATGGTTCCCAGCCTCTCACTATTATCATTCCCAGTCGCTCGGGGAAGTTTGGGGGTGTGGCCCTGTTCTCCCTGCAGGCTAACAGTGATATACAGATGACCTCTGACATCTCCAGCAACGTGAGCAGCTTACGCTTGACTGCTGGATGACAGATTTTAGCTAGGGTTTTACTGCTGTGAACAGACACCATGACCAAGGCAACCCTTGTAAGGACAACATTTAATTGGGCTGGCTTACAGGTTCAGAGGTTCAGTCCGTTATCATCAAGGCGGGAACATGGCAGCATCCAGGCAGGTATGACTCTGGAGGAACTGAGAGTTCTACATCTTGTTCCAAAGGCAAACAGGAGAAGACTGGCCCTCATGTGGTTAGGAGGAGGGTCTCATTGCCTACCCCCACAGTGACACACTACTCCAACAAGGCCACACCTCCTAATTGTGCCACTCCCCGGAGCAAGCATTTTCAAACCACCACACACGGCCGCTTCTTGCTGGAGACCCCACCTATAGAAGCTGAGTCTCTGGACACAATCTCTGTGTCCCGCTCCCCGAGCGTTGCCTGTGTGGGTAGCGTTACTTACTTACTGCACTTCAAGCTTCACTTGTAAAAGTGTCCTTCCTCACAGGCCCAGGAGTAAGGTCTATTTACCTGGCTCTCTTCTGGGTTTCTTGGTGAGAAGACCTGCTATTATGCTCACAGGTCTCCCTGCGTGCTCACAGATGGAGGATGTAACGAGTGCAAGACTGCAGAATTTCTCCTTACCCCGCACGTGATGTGACTAGGGTCTCTTCTGTACAGACTCATTTAGCTTTACCTTCGTAGGCCGTTTCCAGTCATGCTGATAGGTAGAGCTTGAATTCATCAAAGCACACTTATATGCCACGACATACACTTTGTAGGGAGCAGCAACTTAGCCATAGCAGCCCCCACCTAGCACTGCTGCAACACTGGTGCCCAGTTCTGCCATCATATACTGAAGTACATGTATTCCACACACGTGTTTTTGTGTCTAAAATGTCAGATGATGTAAAGAACAGAGAGGAGCCCTAATACTTCATTACACTTAAAAATACATGGAAATTTCAGTTTCTAATGAAAGGTTTAGTCCAATTAATATTATCTTACCACCAGGAACTGTGCCATCTTCTGGGCTTCTCTTGTCAAAGGATCAACAATAGCAAAGACATCAAAGAAGGTATCGTTCTCTGGGGGATTTATCTTTATAACACTAGAACAACAAGTGAGAGAAGCATAGTAGGTTAGGTTTATACAAGCACATCCATCATCATGGTCTTAGCCATACACATTCTCATGAGTTTAGTTTATAAAATTCTGATTATTTCACATAATAAAACTGCAGATTTGAAAGACGTGTGATATGTTGTAAAGTTATAATGAATTTGATAAAATGAAATATTTTATAAATATGCAATTAAAATACACTTTAAAGAATGAGAATACTACAAAAAATTCTGATAGTTTTTCCATGGGTTGCTTTATTTGAAAAATAAAACCAATATGTTTTATGTTAGGTAAATATATCTCCTTAGATTCAAGAGTTAACGACTTAGTACTTTTATCCTATTTGGGACTGTAGAAAATCAATCCATAGGAAGATGTGAATGAGAAACGAGCAGACTCGAAGCCATCATCAGCACTTCCTTGGATCCAGCGTCCTCTTTTTACCTCCTTCACTCCTGTCCTTCCCATCTGTCTCCCATTGACCTAAATCCTAAATTCAGTGATGGACTTAATTTAAAGGGAAATGGAAACAAAGAGGCCAGTGGGAGATAACCAATAATATGTGTGTTTGTAAAGTATAAACTATGTAACATAATTACTGCTTTAACATTAGCCATATAAAAGCTTTAATTTTATTTTTATTTTATTATTTTTTTTAGATGAAGGAAGACTGTTTATTTTGACAGTAGAAAAAGGCTTACTAAATCAAGGGCTATAATAAGCAGTTATAGGAATAGTCATCTTTGCTACAGAAAGGCTCTTTACAGTGAGAAAACTGATGCTCAACAATGAAATAAAATATTTATACTTCAAACACAATTATTGAGTGAAACTTCATTTTCCTTGAAGTTATGATTTGTGTTATAACAAGAATAGTAGAGTCAACAGGTCCTGGATAATTTTGTTAGAAATAGGGTTATGAGTTAGATGATCTGGTAACATGACTCTGCGATTGTTACTGTTTAGTTCTCTTGCAAAAATTCTACAAATTACTAGAAACTGGTTGCAGAATGGCTACATACTGCAGCGCCTGTAGAAACTGGTTGTCCAATGGCTACAGTATTATGTGACTTGTACGACTTAACTACACATCTGTCTCCTGCTGCTTTAAGTTTTCCCTAGACAACTACTAATTCTTTCTTTAAGTCTGTACTGTGTTTTAGTCCCAAGACATCACTTAACTATGTGAACTATGTGTGGTGCTACACAGTTATAAGCCCAGCACTTAGAAAATACTTATTTCACATACTGAAAATACACAGTATTATTTATAATGATTGAAGATGCTTAAAGTTATTAATAATATTGGACATTAAATAAAAATCATGCTAAGTATAATTTTAAGTTTTATATTCTAAGTGCATTTATATTCGCTAGGCTGTACAATTAGATTTGTGTGTTTTATCTGTGTGTGTATATGTGTACATGTGCTGTGTGTGTGTGTGTTTGTATGTGCATTTGGTGAGTATGCGTGTGTGTGTCTATAGTTTGCATGTGTATGTTAGTCAGGTGGTACTAGAGAATTAAATTTAGGGCCTCATGCATGAAAGTCAAAAACATCCTCTACCACTGAGCTATGTCCTAGATATATTTTTCTCTTTATATTATTATTTTTTTACCAAACAGAAAAAAATTTTAATTTTCATTATGCTATAAAAAAATGGAAATAATTCATGGCAAGTGGAAAGAATGCAAGAAATAATTCAGTAGAAGAAAAAGCATCAGATATTGTTACAGTGTTACCTGAAATTCTCTTTGAGTAATGTGATGTCATAGCGAGAGGCACGCACAGCCAATGAAGACATGAGCCCATCTATTTTCATCACCAGGTCGCTCATGCTGTACAAGCAGAGAGCAATGCGTGAGACATCCAGGAAGACAAGATTTCATATCCCATGTTACAGTTAACAACTCCAGAGAGGCTCTCGCTGTAATACAGCTATAGCTCCTATCTTATGGAAGTGATTTACATAGGACACACAGTATAATCACATTTCTCTGGGAAAGGCAAAGAACTCAACATAAGAAGCACCTACAGTGGGTACTTACAGCTGAAGCCAGGGTATAAACAAAACCCACGAGACTGCTGCACACAGCCTTTACAAAAATGACTCCTCTTGTGAGAGGAGGGGACAGAGCTAGGTGAATGCAAACAAAGAGAAAGAATGAGCTGAGAGAGGGGCACAGTGTCTTCAGTGGGATGCGGAGGGAGGGGAGCACCGTCCCCAGACAGGGAGGAATGCGGAGGGAGGGGAACACCGTCCCCAGTCAGGGAGGGATGTTGAGGGAGGGGAGCACCGTTCCCAGTCAGGGAGGGATGTTGAGGGAGGGGAGCACTGTCCCCAGTCAGGGAGGGATGTTGAGGGAGGGGAGCACTGTCCCCAGACAGGGAGGGATGTTGAGGGAGGGGAGCACCGTCCCCAGTCAGGGAGGGATGTTGAGGGAGGGGAACACCGTCCCCAGTCAGGGAGGGATGTTGAGGGAGGGGAGCACCGTTCTCAGTCAGGGAGGGATGTTGAGGGAGGGGAGCACTGTCCCCAGTCAGGGAGGGATGTTGAGGGAGGGGAGTACTGTCCCCAGACAGGGAGGGATGTTGAGGGAGGGGAGTACTGTCCCCAGTCAGGGATGCTTGGGGAGGAAAGCACTGTCTATAGTCAGGGATGCTGAGGGAGGGAATGGTTTATTTTTTGCTGTTTAATCACATGTGATTCATCATTCATCTTCTCCCAGTCTTTTATTATTATGTATGTTTACTTTTCTAAATATCAAAATATTTCTAACTTTAAAAGAAAATAGATAACCAGAAAATGGTGGCTCAGGCCTTTAATTTCCAGCACTCGGGAGGCAGAGGCAGGAGAATCTCTGGGACAGCTGGGGCTATACAGAGAGACCCTGTCTAGGAAAACCAAAAAGGAAGGAAGGAAGGAAGGAAGGAAGGAAGGAAGGAAGGAAGGAAGGAAGGAAGGAAGGAAGCGAGGGAGACAAGGAGGGAGGGAGGGAGATAACATATATGTAAAACACAAAACTTCCAAACCAATTGCTTTAATACTTTTAAATACTTACTGTTTTGAGTTCATTTCCATACTTTCAACAATGCCTGCAATTTTCTTTACTGAATTACTAAATGTTATCTTTTCAAGCAAGTGAAAGTCTTCTTTGTAGAACTCTTCATTTAGAGGTCCTAAGAACTTGAAATGAAGATGACGTTACTGTCAGATATTTTCCAGGAGACGTTCAGGACACTATTCTTTTTTCACGTTTCCTCCAACACTACCCTCAGCTGTGTACAGCACCATGAACATTTGAGGGAGCTCTGCCACGCAGCCACTACTGCGTCACATGTGCCAAGTCCTGCGAGCGCATGGGGCTGGTATCACCCCACAGAGGAAACATTACGGTAACAATTAGACCATGACAAGTAGAGCTGCTGTCTTTCAGGAGATTACAGCGAATGTTTCCAGAGAGTTCTCCACACCGCTTCTTCACCGTTTCTATTGTGAACATTGTTTAAAAGTGATGTAAGCACTCTTACTGGACTCCTTCAGAGGTGACATCAGAGGTGACATCAGAGGCCAAATGACGTTTCATTTTAAATATAAATCACAGGGTCTTAACACAGAAACAGGCACTGCAATACTAAAAGCACTCGTGTAAACTTTTTTTAAACCTTTAAGATTTGATATCAGTTTAACTTTAAAAGTAGCTTCAGTTTGTTGTTGTTGCTGTTTGCTTGTTTTTATCCCTGACTAGAAGGCTGGCTCTGCTTCGGACTAAGCACAGCATCTAACAGGAGACACAGCAGAAACGCCCGAGCCTTCAGTATCTATCCTTCTATGTAAATTTGGATGCATCTCCCAAATACTGTACTTTATAGGGCATAAGATTTGATAATATTCAAGGTGGGGAAAAATCTTTAAGCTTTAAAATTAAGCAAAAATAGGATAAAATCTGTTATTTAAATCTTGATTGCAATATTTAAAAAAAAATTTTTTTTGGCTTCTTTTGCTCTTTTAAAAATTTTTTTCTCTTTTCTTTCCTTTCCTTTCCTTTCCTTTCCTTTCCTTTCCTTTCCTTTCCTTTCCTTTCCTTTCCTTTCCTTTTCTTTTCTTTTCTTTTCTTTTCTTTTCTCCTTTCTGTGAGACAGAGTTTCTCTGGTTTGCTTTGGTTGTCCTGGAACTCACTCTGTTGACCAGAATGCCCTCAAGCCCACAATCGCCAAGAGCCACCTGCTTCTGCCTCCTGAGTGTTGGGATTAAAGGTGTGCACTACCACCACCTGGTGGGATGTGATTATTTTAAATTAATGTAGACTTCTATAATACAAAACATTAAAGTTTACCAAACTCTACTAGAAGGTTTGCTGACACTGTAGAAGCCCCCCTCTATAGGCTCGTTCCCGTATGTTCATCCACTGCTGCACAAGTCACGTGTCCATGTGGGCCTACAACTTCCATGGAGTTCTCGATATTCCAAGAGAGAACCCATTTACTGAGAGGTTAGCCTGTCTGATCATGTCAGATACTGTTCCTACGGAGGCCGGTTATCCATCTCCACAACAGACTCTGGCAGCAGCCGTGCATCAGGAGACGCTGCAGTCCGCACTGAGGCACCAGGATGAGTTTACCTCAGAGGCAAGCCCTGCGGGTCGGTCAGGTCCTGTCTCCACATGACCCTTGCTGGCCCTGCTGCACGTGCTGCTGCCTCGGACACACCGTTTTCACCTTGTATGAATGTCTTTGGAGGGCTTCTAATTCCCCTCTTTGTAATGCAGTCACAATGCGGAACAATAGTGGTGATTTCCCAAAATAGCAGTGCCACTCAGATTAATGATTTAGCTGAAGATTTCTGAGAAATTAAAAATATGTATGGTTGCCAGGTGGTGGTGGCACACGTCTTTAATCCCAGCACTCGGGAGGCAGAGGCAGGCCGATTTCTGAGTTCAAGGTCAGCCTGGTCTACAAAATGAGTTATAGGACAGCCAGGGCTATACGGAGAAACCCTGTCTCAAAAAACCTATGCACACACACACACACACACACACACACACACACACACATATATATATATGTATATATATATACATATAAATAATATATATTACATATGTATTATATATATATGGTTAAAAAGATTAGGTCAAAGTAGTTTTTGTTTTTGTTTTTTTGTTGTTTGTTTTTTGGTACAATGAATTAAATCAGGTCAGGGTATTTTAATAGCTGCTTTGTAACAGAAAACCTAGGGCACAACATAAAAATAAAAACCCACATTCTTAGTTACCTAGTGACTGACCTGCTAAGGCCAGAGAACAAGAACAAAGCGAGCCTGGCTGCTAAGGCTCCTGAGTGTCCCCTGCAGGGGGCAGGCTGATGATCAGGGGCAGAAGCTGAGTCTTAGTGCCCACGGTTAGGACGGAGCTTTTCCTGGCGTTTTAGCAATACATTTGCTGATGGGGTGAGGTGTGCCTTAAGGACTTAGTGCTGTGCAGCAGGTGCACGGAGTAGATTTTTCTTTTTCTGTTGTCTCAAGAAAAGTAAAAGATCGCTGACCTAAAGCTCTCTAGTTGACTATCCATTTATGTTGCTATGAAACAATATAAGAACAGGTAGATGGTTCTCTACGCTAGATGGATAAGAATTGTGTTAAAGTTAGAATAACATGGCGTCTATTTTCTCCCTTGTAACACACACACACACACGCACGCACACACACACGCACACGCACACATGTGCGCGTGCGCACATACACGCGTGCGCGCACACACACACACACACACACACACACACACACACACACACGCACACACGTACACGGAAGAAACCACAGGGGAAACTGAGTAATCAGGTATGGAACTTAGAATAACTTGTTTTTAAAAATATGAAACTTTTAATCATTATGTGTAATTGAAACTCATGATTAAGTGATTGTAATGTGATTTTTTTCCCCTGGGGGATTTCATTAAAGTATATAAGGACTAAGGGAAAAATTAAAGTTGATAGAGCCTTGCTTCATCCACCAAGTGTGTGTGAGTGTGTGCCTGCTTTACCTCACTCACCGACCACACATCTCCTCCTTGGATTGCTGAGTGCACTGCTGGAGCTGGCCTCTGGCAAGATTAGAGCTCATATTGTACAAACAATGCAGCCAGGTTTCACCAAATTTAAACAACTCGTGGAACAACTGAGTCTGAACCTAGGTCAGTATGGCTTAGAAAGGTCGGGATATGATAAATACAAGAGCTATAATAACAGCATATACAAACATGTAAACATGTAATTCTTTAGTATTTTGGCAATAAATCATGTGACCATTAGCTGGGCAGAGCGGCCCCCTTTTAAATCCAGCATTTGGGAGGCAGAGGCGAGCCTCCGTGAGTATCTGTGAGTCCAAAGCCAGACTGCCCTACATAGTTCCAGAGGACACAGTGAAACATTGTCTCAAATATTAAAATTCAAAAACTTGCAAAAATTATATAACCATTACTACATTCACATTATTAGTCATTTAGAGACAATTAAAAAACTCTAAATATGTTCTAGCTTTACCACTGGGACAGGTTCTATGCTAAAATGCAGAAGTTGTCTCAAATATTAAACTGTCAAAATGCTAACAATCTGTTCCATAGATTATTATATATAGTCACACTCTGGAAAGCTATAATGAGGGTTACACCGCTACATTAGCAACTGCCATGCTGGGCATTTTAAAGAACATTTCTGCTCAAACTGAATAATGATGAAGATCACATTTCCCATTAGCCAGTAAATCAAACACTCTGTTGGACATGCACCCTGGTGACAGCTGACTTCTGTCACTGGTTCGCCCCTACCATTCGCTCTGCCTAGGGGACAGTATGGGAAGCCAAAGATGATCATATACTTGACAATTATTTTTTTTAAAGCTGTATTTCTTTCCATTATATAAAAGGGAGGATATCCCTGGTCTTCTGCATTTCCTCACTATCACATTTGATCACTACTTACTTTAATAATTAGTAATGTTTGCAATCCATTTATAAAATAGCACTATTCAGGGATGATTATGATTCTTTAAAAGAAAGGAAAAAAAGGCTTAGGCCAATGGAGGGGATGGGGACACCAAGCCAGCCATAAAACTTTTAACCCACAGTTTGTCCTGCATACAAGATGGACAAGGGCAAAGATGGAGCAGAAATGGAGGCTGTGGCCAACCAATCACTGGTTCGACGTGAGACCTATGCTGTGTGAGAGAAAGACCACACCTCTGTTAGTGATACTCTGCTATACTTGGAGACATCGGGGAGGAGCATCTGATGGAAACTGATGCAGAGACCCGCATCCAAACGTTAAGTGGAGTTTGGGGGATCCTGCAGAAGATGGGGAAGAAGAGCCATAGAGACAGACAGGCAAGGACACCTCAGGCAAACCTTCAGAACCAATCGACCCAGACCACAGGGGCTCACGGAAGCCAGCCACCAGCCAGACAGCATGCATGGGCAGACAGAGGCCCGGTGTGTGCAGCCTGGTCCTGGGGGGCTGTCTCTGACTCTGTGGCCTGCCTTTGGGACCCTTTCCCTAACTGGGCTGCTTAGTCTAGTCTCAATAGGAGAAGATGTGCCTATTTCTACTACAATCTGATACACCAAGGCGGGCTGACATCCATGGGAGGTCTCCCCTTCTCTAAGGAGAAAAAGAAGTGGGAATAGAGGGGAAGGGTAGAGAGAGGTCCGGGGGGGGGGGAAGGAAGGGGAGGCTTGGATCAGGATGTAAATTAAATTAATTAATTAATTAATGAAAAGAAGGGCTATTTTATTTTTATGTGTGACTACTACATATTATGCGTGTTAGAAGTACCTGTGAAGGCCAGCAGATGGCACTGGATCCCCTGACCTGCAGTTACAAACAGTTGGGAGTCACCCAGTGTGGGTCTAGGAAGCAAGACACACCTTTACAAGAGCAAAGATCTCTCTTAACTGCTGAGCCACCTCTCCACCTCCAATGAATATGATTTTAACAGAGGTGAACAGAGTTCATAAAAAATGTAGAAAAAATGCATTAGAACTTTTAAGATAATTTGGTGATTTGCAGATATTCTTTAAACATATTAGTGTATTTAATAAACTTACTGATCAGATTCTAATTTTTTATACTGAAATAACTGGTAAAAAGTAAAATCAGATTATCATCCTCAAAATTACTGATAAGTATGCATCATCTATTTATTCTGTATTTGTTGATAGACTGGTCAGAAATATCTGCAGCAAGTCACAAGAAAAGCGGCATGGGACACATTGCCTAAACAAGCCGGCTGACCGAGGGCTTCTCTGCAAAGCCTGACTGCCTGAGCCCAATCAGTACTGAGCTTACTCATGATGGAGGGGCAGAATTACCCCTGACAACTTCTCTCTCTGCCCTCACATGGATGACATACATACACAAATAAATACCAAACGAGACTATCATACAAACTACAGATGAAGCTATAATCACGCCTTTCAGAGAAACAGATAAAATAATGTGCTATAATAGTACATTTTCATAACACAATGAGAATTTGTGCTTTTTATAGCTTATAAAGGACTGTAGCATGTAAAAAGACATGACAATCTACATAAACATACTTCAGAATTTACAAAACTAGTGTCATGTGACATAAAAATTGCAGGGGAAAGGCACAGAAGAAAAAGACAAAAATATGCCTTGTACAATGTCACACGCTATTATCATAACAAAACATGTCCCCAAACAAGATAAAGCTGGATGCCTGGAGAGACAGATGGCAAGAAGGTGTTGTCGCAGCTGGGCACACAGTGGGTTCTTGCATCCTGACCCCTGCCTAGTGTGCAAAACATGAGTGCCATACATGGACTATATATCATGTCACATCCTAATGCTGGCTCTCTGCACTGCACTAGTGTCCACTAAAGCATGACACATTGCCTCTTCCACTTACTTTCCCATTGCTGATAATCCCAGGTTCGCCAGGCCGCAATTTAAGGACATCTTGACAGAATAACTGGTGAGTTCGGAAAATATTTACTCCAACGGTATTATATTTTTTCTCAAAGGCATTCTTATCCATCTCCTGAGGATAAAAATGAATCAAAAGATGAAGTGATAGAATACGATTCATTTATGTAAGTTCTACTTTATTAATATTACTAAAATTATGCAAATTATGTTTATAATATTATTTTCTTCTGAAGGAGTATTTTTAAGAAATGATATTCTTTTGCCAAATCATTCACAGTCTTTAAATCTTGTTCCACATACATATGGTCATAAATTATTCATCATTTGACCATTTAAGGGGAATTTGTAGATTATTAAAATGTTTGTAAACATCAGTTTAAAGAAAATTTAACATTAAGGAAATGAAATGTTCATTAGATTCTGAACTCAGTATCTCACATTAGATGCTCTTGAAAAATAGTGTTAAGATAAAACGTGCCATCTCACCTCAGTGCACCAATTTCAAAAGGGCAATGCAGTAAGTGTATTTAAACAATGACCCTTGGTCAGAGCCAACAGCGCTAAGGATATTCTAGAAAATCAGGAGGGGCTTTTATCAGCTTCCCGCTGAGATACACTTCTTGGTCTCAGTACTTTCAATCCGCCTTGGTGTCTTATATCTGAGTACCACTAGGAGGCTTTGGGGTCGAAAGGTTTAAGCAAGCTGCCGTGCACACTTATGAGGACAGGAATTGTCTACTGCATGTTCAATATGGTAACTGTGGTCACACATGGATATTTAGCACTTGAAATACAGTCAGCATGATTGAGAAACAAATGCGAATGTTAAGTATACAATAGCCACAAGTAGCCAGTGGCTGAGGTCTTGTAGACAGGAGCTCCAGGTACTCTCAGCTCACCGATACCAATTCCCCCATTGTACAACCACATATTATTCCCAACTTCTTATACTTATTAATATATTTCCGTAACATGGTACTCTAAGTATATAAATCATATTTTTAAATACACCACAGACACACACAGGCACACACAGATAATACATGTAATTGTTTTACTGACCATAGCAAGGAATGTTTTAATTTTATCTCCAGAATAAAGTGCTTCAGCAGTTTCTTCTTTTGCCAGTTTCCTGAGAAAGCTTCTCAAGTGGTTGTTTTGATGTGTAAGAAAAGCTGCCAAAATCCCTCTAGAAATGACCGTGCTCTCTTCGTTTATCTTTGATGTGGGGTTATAAACAATGCCTAAGCGACTGTGAGAACTTGTTTCCTGGAAACCACATTGACAGGTCAGATCAGTACTGGATGCACCCTTTTACAGATGAACATTCTTCTTTATCATCAGACCTGCTGCACTTACCTTCTACCTCTGTACTGCGAGGCTTTCCATGATGACTGCACTGAAGAACGAACTTTCAGCACAGTAGCAGGAGAAACAATCATTAACAACTCTGTCAGCTCCCCTTATTGTATAAAGACTTTTTGGTAATGAAATACTTAATCACATTGGAAGTGTATAAAATGCATAAAATATATAAAACAAAGTGTAGAATTCAAGTGAATTAAACTACCATAAATAACTATATGGGACAAGAACTGGAACATTGCCAGGGCCCCACACAGCCTCACCCTCAGTCAGCGTGCACTCTCTCCCTGACATCACACCTCCTGCCACTTGTAATAGGCAGTCTCTTTATTTGTTACTAGCTATACTTCTAGCACTGAACATTTAACTACTTCACGTTTCATGTATGTGAGTTAATATAGCATGTGATGTTCTTGCACTCTTAATACAACACAGCCTCATGGATATGGTTGCTGTGTGGCTATTGTTGGTAGTATACAGAATTCCACGGGATAAGTACTTTCTTCATCTAGCTTGCTGCTGGAGAGTTGAGCCCCTTCCACTTTGGAATGCCACACCGGGATAAACAGACATTTATTTATTTATTTTTAATAATATCTGTCACAGGAGTTCACTGTTTTACTCTTTGTCCATTATCTGGAGTTGGTTTTATATGCGGCACCAAACGTGGAGGGATGTTCAGGACCATTCTTACTGTCTCACAGGCTGACTTTATCCCACAGCTAACAAGATAGGCATGGCTCTCATTCTACGGTCTTTATTCCCTATTGATTTTCTCTTTCCTACTCTTGAATTAAAAAAAACTGTTTTCAATTATGTAGGCATTACAGAAGGTCTTGAAAGTGATGAATTAATTATTCTCCACTTCTCTGTTTTATAAGTATTTTAGCAATTCTTAGTCCTTGGAATCTTTGCCTATGTTTGCAACTTAGTGTGACAATTTTGAAAAGATACAGATGTTCCTACTGGAGCTATAATAAGGCTTTCCATCAATAATGGAGGAGACAATATCTTTACTATTGGTATATTTATATTTAGTATTGGTGCACTTCACTCATGATGATGGTACACACTTGTACTCACGCAGGACTCCCACATGCTCTCTAAAGCTTTACATTAAACTTTACATTAAATTCTGTAATGTTTGTTTCTAGTACTTGATAGTTTTGATGCCAGTATCAGAATGGTATATTCGCCAGGCGGTGGTGGTACACGCCTTTAATCCCATCACTCGGGAGGCAGAGGCAGGCAGATTTCTGAGTTTGAGGCCAGCCTGGTCTACAGAGTGAGTTCCAGGTCAGCCAGGGCTATACAGAGCCTCGAAAAACCAAAAAAAAAAAAGAAGAATGGTATATTCACTAAAATTTAATTTCTTATTTGTTGTAATTTTCATGATTATAAACAGACCTAATAATAACCTATTTAAACAGAAAAATTAATTCCAATAATTTATATGTTCACAATATACAAAGTATGCCAATATAAATGTTTGTTTTCAATGTTTAAAGATTGGGCATTTTTGCATTCCTGCTCATGAGTAAGGATTGTTATATTCTTTTAAAGCAACTGTTAGTCACAGGATTTCGTCTAACTTTATTTCTAACTACTTAATAATCAAAAAGCAATTTAAAGATCAGGAAAAAACTATAGATGTATGATGTTATTAAACAAAGATTATCTTTTCTTCATTTCTTTTTTTTTTTTAAAGATTTATTTATTTATTATATGTAAGTACACTGTAGCTGACTTCAGACACTCCAGAAGAGGGCGTCAGATCTTGTTACAGATGGTTGTGAGCCACCATGTGGTTGCCGGGATTTGAACTCCGGACCTTCGGAAGAGCAGTCGGGTGCTCTTACCCACTGAGCCATCTCACCAGCCCTTTATTTCTAATATATCCGTTTACAATTATAAATATTTCCACTACTCAAAATTAGTGCTCTTAAGAAAAGGAGTTTTGCTCTATTCTACATTTATTTTTTATGTGTGTGAGCATGTCCCACGGCATACATGTAAGGGTCATGGGACACCCTGCAGGAGTTGGATTTTGCTTTTACCATGCAGATCCTGTGGTTGGAACGCAGGTCCTCATATTTGGCAACATGTGCCCTTACCCACCATGTCATATAGACTGACTCGTTTATCTTTAAGATTTTAAATTAACTGCTGTAAAGATACTTGAATGTTTTAAGCAAAACACACATACACAGACGCACATATACATGCCCACACATGTGTGCATGCCCACACACATGCACACGCACACACATACGCACATACACATGCACACACATGCATGCACACGCACACACATGCATGCTCATACATGCACATACACATGCACATACACACATACGCACACACGCACATAAGCAACATACACGCACACACATGCATACACACATATGCACACATACATGCACACACATACACATACCCGCACATACACATGCGCGCACACACATGCACACACATGCACACACATGCACACAAACACACACACACACACACACACACACACACACACACACACACACGAAGTTTATGTGGCAATGGAATGAAGCACTTGGTTCATTTGCCAATAGGCTTGTATGTGAGCCATCTAAGCAGGCTGGCATTTATTTCCTGTCAGATGGTGCAGCTGAAGGCACATCTGGGTCACATCCTCATGAGAGGGTTAGTCCTTATCTAAGATGCTCTTCACATACTGAACTTCACAAACAGGTGAGAAAAATCACTGTTTTAAGTCATTATGTTTTGCAATAATTTATGGTATAGCAATAAACTGACAATAAGCTAATATAAAAATGTCATAAAACATTTTGATGTATTTCTTTATTTTTAAAATATATACATGTATACTCACCTAGAAATATAGACATTCATTTAAAAAATATCCTGAAATACAGAAACCACTGCTAAGAATTGATTTATAATTACTTCTAACAAGAACAGTGAAGGTTAATGTAGTTTATAGACGAAGTTCTCTTGACTAGCATGGTGAACTACATGACAAAGCTGCCATCACTGGCTGCTATTAGTGCAGTGCAGACTCAGCTCACTGGAGACAAGCAGCTTTTCTCCTGGGTATAAATGCAGTTCAAATGCAGTGCAAATTCCTGCCATCGTCTCCTCAGTCTATATCCTGACGGACTGAACAGTGACCCTCGATTCAGGAGTTCAGACTTACCATGTGCTCCAATGCATTAAAAAGCAGTTTCCTCCCAGACGGCACATCAAAATCAGCAACAATCCACAGAGTGACTGGAGATATTACAGCATCTGAAAATTTCAAATAGTCAAGTAAAATTATTTTTTTCTAAAATCAAACTAAAAGGAAAAGAAAATTTCCAGTTAACCCCCCCCCCAAATAAGCACCTTAAAGATATTTTAAAAACTGTGTTTTATATGCACCTTCTCTGTCTGTTACTGTTTGAGAATATTAAATACATCTCATATAAATGCAGATACACATATACATATACAGAAACACAGCAAAAAGGTGGCAGCAGCAGAAGAGGAAGAGGAGGAGGAAGAGGAAGAGGAAGAGCAGGAGGAGGAGAAGGAAGAGGATGAGGAAGAGGGCTAGGGGGAAGAAGAGGAGGAAGAGGAGGAAGAAGAAGAGGAGGAGAAGGCGGCAGTGGCAGAGGAGGATGAGGAGGAGGATGAGGAGGAGGATCTGCGACAGTTGTGAGATATTTTCACCAGGAGAGAAAACTGCCCTATGTCTTTCATGGTCCCAATGTTGTAAACTGCCTTCCATATATATTTTTCCTGGGGGGGGTAGACCCCATGATATTTATTGTTTACCATGTATCTCTAGTGAATACAAATAACAGTGATAGTAATTTCTGTTTATCATTATTTAATCTCTACTAAGGTTTACTACCAATAGTAATTAACTGTTTATAGAAAATGAAAAACTGGAGCCCAGCGGAGGAAAGCATTTTTAATGTATGTGGGTGCACGCACACACATGTATAACAGCCAGTGGACAGCCTCGTGTGTTTCTCGGGTGCAGTCTGTCTCTTTTTGAGGCCCAAACTCTTGTTCTGGCATAGAACTCGCCAATTAGATGAGGCTGGTTAGCCAGGGAGCCAGGGTCTACCTGTCCCCTCTCCCACAAGATGAGGCGCAGCAGTGTCTCTGGGGATACACCTAAGACCCTGTGCTTGCTTTTTCAACACGATGGACTGAGTTCTCCCTAATCTCCATTTTCTTTCTTTCTTTTTTTTTATTAGATATTTTCTTTATTTACATTTCAAATGCTATCCCGAAAGTTCCCTATACCCNTGGCTGGTGGGGGGAGGCAGGGGGGGGGCCCTCATCTTGTTTGCTAAGAGGACCTTGATTTGGGAAGGAAGCTCCATCATTAAACCGTTCGTGTTCAGAAATGTGCCGACCCCTCCTCCCCCCCGCCCTGCTCCTCTACCCACCCACTCCCACTTCTTGGCCCTGGCCTTCCCCTCTGCTGGGGCATATAAAGTTTGCAAGACCAAGGGGCTTCTCTTCCCAATGATGGCCGAATAGGCCATCTTCTGCTACCTATAAAGCTAGAGACTCGAGCTCAGGGGGTACTGGTTACATCTGGGAACCTTCCCCGCCAGAGGAGAGGCGTCCACCCAGGAAGGCTCTCACTGCCTGAGCAGGTGAGGGAGCCATTTTGTGATCCGGGTTGCCCAGGAACCTAATCTCCATTTTCAATTCTGATGTCATAGTTAAATGATTATAATTCCATCCAGCATCAGTACATATAGCACACAAAATGATACTTCTTGGGCTGCCAGTACACCCCACAGAAAAACTGGTCCTTCAGACCAGGTGACTAATTCAAAATAATGATCACAAAAAAAAAAAAAACAAACAAAAAACCCTGAGGTAATAAAAATTGAGTATATTTGAAACTACAGTTATTATTGTTGTAGCAATATTAATAGTTAAGTAGCTTTATAAATGAGAAAAAATAGTGTAATAAAAGGATGACATTGATTTTACTAACAGCTTCAAGACCCTTCCTCCACGTATCCTGGACTCTTTCGAGTAGCCTAATCTCTAGCACCCACAAGAAGCCAATGTTAGCAGCAAGGCCATATCATTCTCTTTAAAGGAGGAAGTTAGGAAAACTGCTTCTGCCCTACTGTCACCACCACAGCTCCTGAGCAGAAAAGGATTTCAAGTGTTAAATCCTCCAAACTGTATGTTTCTTCTTCGTGATAAATATAGACATAAGATTTTTCAGTTAATATTCCTTTAGGTTGGGAGATATTTCATCCAATCACATGCTTTAGGATAAGCTGGTATAATAGCCAGGGTCGTTCTGAGATATAACCTAACCTGATCTTTGACTCTTTTGCCTTTACTTGACACACTTGAGGTCATGGCCTGCCACCACTAGGAGGGAACACACTATTTATTACATGTTGGATTTCTTATAGGAACAACACCTTTGAACATAAAATTTTGCAATCTATTAGAAAGTAATGCAGAAATATCCAGGTGAAATTTAGATTCAATCTACAGAACTTTTAGAAATTATACATCTGCAGTCTGGCTCTAACCTGACTCGGACAGGTGAGACCCCTCCACCTAGGGAACCTCAGCAAGCCGAGAAACCCTGGGCTCTGCCCCACGTGGGTGGGTGGGTGGGTGGGCTTCTGGTTGCGCCTACACCAGCAGAGGTTCAGAGCAGCATGCACGGCACACTGTCCTACAGCTCTGCCTGCATCCCAAGAGGACAGCGTTAACAGGAAAACATACAGGAAGCCTGAGAGACACAGCTCCACCTGCCTTCCCGGAGGCCTGCTCCAGTGCCAGAGACAATTAGATGTTGAAAGGCTAGGGCAAGAACATAATCAACAGAAGCCAATACAATATGGTACCATCAGAACCCAGCTCTCCAACTACAGCAAGCCCTGGATATTCTAACACACCTGAAGAGCAAGACCTTAAATCCCATCTGGTGAAGATGACAGAGGCATTTAAAGAGGATGAAAATTATAACTCCCTTAAAGAACTACAGGAAAACGCAGGCAAATAGGTAGGAGCCCTGAAAGAGAAATGCAGGAAAATACAACCAAACAGGCAAAGGAAATTAATAAAATGATCCAAGATCTAAAAATGGAAATGGAAGCAATAAAGAAAAGATAAATGGAGGTAACTTTGGAGATGGAAAAACTAGGAAAGGGAACAGGAACTCAGACGCTAACATCACCAACAGAATACAGGAGAAAATTTCAGGCACAGAAGATTTCTGTAAAATCTGTAAAAGAAATGATCAGAGAAAATGCCTAAAGAGCCCCAAATCAAACATCTAGGAAAAATGGAACACTGTGAAAAAACAAAACCTAAGAATAAAAGGATCAGAAGAGGGTGACGATTCCCTGTTCAAAGAGCCAGAAAATATCTTCAACAACATCATAGATGAAAACTTCCCCAATCTATAGAAAGAGAAGGCCATAAATGTACAAGAAGCCTATAGAACACCAAATAGATTGGATAAGAGAAGAAAATCCTCCTGTCACACAATAATCAAAGCACTAAATATACAGAACAAAGAAAGAATATTAAAATCTGCAAGGGGAAAAGGCCAAGTAACATATAAAGGCAGACCTATCAGAATTATAGCTGACTTCTCAACAGAGACCCTAAAGCCAGAAGATCCTGGACAGATGGCTTACAGACCCCAAGAGACCACAGATGTCAGCCCAGACTACTATGTTCTCAATCACCATAGATGGAGAAACCAAAATATTCCATGACAACCAAATTCAAACAGTATCTTTCTACTAACCCAGCCCTACCAAAGATACTAGAAAGAAAACTCAATCACAAAATACACCCAAGAAAACACAAGAAATTAATCATCTCACAGCAAAATCAAAAGTAACACCTTCAATATCAAAATAACAGGAGCTAACAATCATTGGTCTTTAATATCTCTCAATATCAATAGACTCAATTCACCACTAAAGTGACACAGGGTAATAGACTGGATATGTAAACAGGACCCATCATTCTGCTGCATACAAGAAACACACTTCAGCAACAAAGACAGACACTACCTCAGAGTAAAGGGCCAGAGAAAGGGTTTCCAAGCAAACAAACCCAAGAAACACACTGCAGTCATCATTCTAATACCTAATAAATGGACTTTTAACCAAAAGTTATCAAAAATGCATTAAAAATGTTTTAAAAAAGGCAAAAGGCCACAAATGAACTCGGGCTGCATATCCATGGAGGTTAAGAGGAACAACTGTGCCCACCTGCAACAACTGTTAAATTGTAGTGAATTATAAACTGCCAAATTGAAATCCAAGTCCCTGGTCAAAAATAGAATTATAGTAGCACTTGTTACACAAGCACCTTCCTAAAGTTATGCGTTTATTGCTTTAGACATAAATAACAGAAACATATACTCATTACCTTCTTGAGTTACGTAATGCATGTGCTTTGCTATGACAGCACTCTTATCTTGTGAATCCAAGAAAGAGAAAGTAGAGAAATCTCCAATATCAGCAGTTACTGAAACAACAAATGTTTCATAATAAATTACTACGATATTCACAATAAGCACTGTAGTACAGTATAACAATAGTTATTTACCTGATGAAGACAATAAGTTAAGGTACTGTGGTTCAGTCTGCAAAATCAAAGAATTTAACCGGGATACAACATTGCTCTTATCCATCAGGAAATCAATTGCACTGGTTTCATCCCTTATTGTGCCCTAAAATTACAATTATAATTAACCTATTATTTCATGTACCTATATATCTGATAAAATTAATGTATCAGTAAAAAATTTTATACTACTTATGCCATTAAAAATTTCAATATACTTATATTATTTGTGTCATTTCTTATAAATGTACACCTACCATAAAAACATCTCTTTGTAGATACACAAATGTGTCCATCATTTTTTCCAGAACAGCCCCTTTCAGTTCTTCAGTGTTCATCTCTTTGAGGGCAAAGGGTTCACCGTTATAAAGAGCTTGAGGCAAAGGACCTAGGCCAGTCATCTTATAAAAGCTTGCTCCTTCCTATTTATTAAAGATACCAGTGTCAAACAAAATATGAGTATTTGAAAATGAAACATAAGATAAGAAGAAACAGTGCCATATTTTTAAGTCACAGGGAAAGTTGTCCATTTTGTTAATTATACTGTGCATGCAAATGAAATCTATTTATCTGCAAATAGCAAGAATCAGATCATGTCTTCTGTCAAGGGTTAGTTTATGAATATTTTAGTCTTTGTCAACTCTTTGTGCTCTAATGAGCTCTGCTGTTAGTGGTAGGAGTTTCAGAGACAATTCATAAAGACATTTTTTGGTTGCCCCAAAAGTTATTTACAAAAGCAAGCCATATTGGTACTGCTGCTGCCTGATGTTCAATAGAACACTTACTTAAAACTAAAACATTATCTATACTACAAACTATACTATTAATTTATCCAATAAACACTTCTTGACTCAATCCATACTGAAAATAGAACTTGAATGTTGTTCTTCAAGAAGTCCACTAAATACTTACAAATGAAAGCAATGTTCCAAGTGGGTCCATAAAAGGATCATTTAAGAAGTTTGAACAAGAAGAGGAAGGGTTAAGTAAAGGCTCCTGTCAGACAGTGGCACTGAAAGCCTTAAAAGATGAATTAAAGTTTTCCAGGGAGACAAAGTGGAGAACAACAGTCCACACGAAGGAAGGGAGAGCAGGGCAAGAGCTGGAAGGGAAGGGAGAACATGGCGGCTCAGGTGATGATGGCAACAAATACAGGTGACATGTGACATGCCATCAGAGAGACTCAGTCAGAAGGCAGACCACAGGGGGCTGGCTGCAGGGTGTGGGCTCTACCTTGTGAAGAAGTCATGCACTGACATTTGATACTAAGTGTTAGGGTTATTATTAGAACCAACACTCTCACAAGTAGCCTAGGAAATTTTGTGCAAATTAAGTGCTCCTTTTCTGATATAGGATTAAAAGTATTTAAATTTTGGAATATGGGCAGACTCTTTCATAATTCTTATCCAGGATCTAAATACTAAATCATGATCATACAGTTTTAGACTCTGAAGCATTTGGAAATTGGGTAGGGATGTTCAACCTGTAGCACTATTACACCACGTCACACACGGCAGGGCAGATGCAGAGTAGGTCATTTCCAATGTCAAATGGCTATCATAGTTTATAGAACTTCACCTATACCCAGATCTGTCTGACGAAAAGTCTGAGTGCTTCATCACAGCACTGTATTATGTTTGTACCAAGTCGTATAAAGGACAACATCTAATTGGGGCTGACTTAGAGATTCAGAGGTTCAGTTCATTATTATCAAGATGGGAACATGGCAGTATCTAGGCAGGCATGGTGCAGGCAGAGCTGAGAGTTCTACATCTTCATCCGAAGGCGGCTAGTGGAAGACTGACTTCCAGGCAGCTAGGGTGAGGTTCTTAAGTCCACCCTCACAGTGACACTCTTATTCCAACAAGACCACCTCCTAATAGTGCTACTCCCTGGGCCAAACATATACAAACCATCATATTCCACTCCCTGGCCCCCATACTCTTGTTCAAACACATGAGTCCATAGGGGCCATACCTAAACATATCATGATGCAAAATACATTTAGTCCAACTTCCAAAGTTTCCATAGTCTACAGCAGTTTCAACGTTAACAGTCCAAAGTTCAAGGTCTCTTCTGAGATTCATCCAATCACTTAATTGTAATCCCCAAAGCAAGACAGGACTCTAGCTGGACAAACTCCAAACTGCATCTCCATGTCTGATATAAAAGTGGTCCTCAGATCTCCAACTCCTTTTTCATCTTTGTTGACTGCAACAAACTTCTTTCTCCTGGGCTGGTTCCACTCCCTGTTAGCAGCTTTCCTCAGCAGAAATCCCATGGCTCTGGCATATCAAACATCTTGGGGTCTCCAAGGCAACTTCAATGTTACAGTTTCTTGTTTCAGTGTCTGGGATCCACACTTGATCTGGGCTCCTCCAAAGGGCTGGGGTCACTTCTCCAGCTCTGCCCTCTGTAGCACTCTAAGCTCAGGTTGGTCCACTCCACTGCTGCTGCTGTTCTTGGTCATCATCCCATGGTACTGGCACCTCCAAAACACTGGGGTCTTTCACTGCAACTAGGTTTCACAAATAGTTCTCTTCATGGTGCCACACCTTAAATCCTTTCCACGACCCCTTCAGTCCTGGGCAGTCAACTACAACTGAGGCTGCACGTTCTCCAATGGCCTTCCCTGGCCTTTCACAGTGCCAAGTCTCAGCTGCTCTTCACGAACACTTCATGCCTTCAAAATCAGTACCACCTGGGTGACTCTTACACATTACCAAGTCTAGCTGCAGCAGGAGGTACAACCTGGGCCATCTCTGGAACACAGCTTCTTTGTGCTCTCAGAAAACACTTCCCAGAAGATTTCACCTAAGTGACACTGGTCTCTTCTTAATCACCACTAATTTCTTAGCTCTAGCTAACCAACATCAATTGTCCCAGTAGTCCCTTTTATTTTTCACTCTAAAGCCAAAACCACATGACAGAAGCTGTGGTCTTTTGCTGATTTCTGTGGCTAGAACATGTCCCTCTTGTTCTATGACATTATTATTAGCTTCCTCTTTTCCAACTCCTCCAATGTCTATGTTCGGCTGTCCTGGATCTTGCACTCAGATCTGCATGGCTCTGTCTCCTGTGATGCTGGGATTAAAGGTGTGTACCACCATGCCTGGATTTAAGCTGTTTTTCACCTAGAACCTACTTTGTCCCAGGCTGGCCTTGAACTCAGAGATCTGTTTGGCTTTGTCTTCTGGGATTAAACGTTTGTACCACCATCTAAATCCTGGGTAGGATCTTGTCCCCCAAATCACTTAATCTGTTCTCTTAGAACATAGGATTCACTTCCATTTCACTTCCTGGTGCCCCTTTAATACTCGAACCATACATTTTATGTTTTTCCTTTCTCAGCTTGCTATGCTTGTTTAAAATGCTCTTCATGAGACTTAACCAGAGAACAAAGTCTAGGATGGGCATTTCTGAGACTTCCTTTGTCAATGCAATTAATCTGATTCTTTTCACCTTAGCCTCAGGCAGACTCTTAAAACAATGGCAAAAAAGTAGCCAGATTCTTTACCAAAATACCACAAAAACAGTCTCTAGGCCACATACTTAAGTTTTTCTCCATTGAAACCTCTTGGGCCAGGTCTGCACAATTCAAATCACTCACAGCAACGAAGTCTTCCATATTCCTACCAGCATGGCTCATTAATCCCCATTTAAAACATTCCATGGCTTCCCAAATCCAAAGTCTTCCTAACAAACCATGGTCAGGCCTATAACAGCAGTACCCCAGTCCTGGTACCAACTTCTGTCTTAACTAGGGTTTTACTGCTGTGAACAGACACCATGACCAAGGCAAGTCTTATAAAGTACAACATTTAATTGGGGCTGGCTTACAGGTTCAGAGGTTCAGTCCATTATCATCAAGGTGGGAGCATGATAGCATCCAGGCAAGCATGGTGCTTGGTGATTCTACATCTTCATCTGAAGGCTGCTAGCAGAATACTGGCTTCCAGGCAGCTAGTGTGAGTGTCTTAACCCACACCCACAGTGCCACGCCTACTCCAACAAAGTCGAACCTCCTAATAGTGCTACTCTCTAGGCCAAGCATATACCAACCATCACAGATGCCTACCTATTTTCAGCAAAGGTGGTTGGCAAGAACAGTGACCCTATCTACTCTTTATGGTAAGACATGAAGAAGGATCATGTCATCCAATAGGTTTGGGGTAACAAGAGACACGATGGGCTTAGTTTTAGATGCTTTGGACTTCATGATTATGGAAAACCCTCTAGACAGATGAATGCCTACTTCTTTGCATCTTCTTACTGGTGTCTGTGCTTTTGTGTTTGTGCATGTGCCTGTGCATCTCACTGAACTGGAAGCTCATTACTTTGACTGACCTGGTTGGTCAATCAGCCTTACGCAAGCTGCTCTTCTAAGCACGTGCCACAATTCTCAACGTTTTAATTTTTGAACATGGGACCTGGGGATCTGAACTCAGGTTCTCACTTTCAGGGTAGGAACTTTACCCACTGAGCCATCTCCCAGGCTTGAATGCATGTGTGTTGGCTCTTTAAAAGATTTTCCTGCTGGCAATACAGGTCTTCCTTTTTCTCCTGATCTACAACCTCTAATTAAGCAACCTACATATTTCAAAATATTAGCTACTAAAGACAAGCCAGTGATGTTCAATATATCATTTCACATGTCTGTAAGTTCACAGGCATCTCATAGTAGATATAAATACTGGTTAGAAAAGCTGAAATTATCTTCCAATTACATTTTTATGATGAGAGATCTTATAACTTTCTTCATTAGGCATTTCAAATATGAAATATATTGGTATAATAGTTAACAGATCTCTTAAACTTCTGGTCTAACTGAATGTTGGAGTCTTCACTAATCTTTCGCAGTCCTCCTGCCTCCCAGAGCCTCTGGTAACCACTTTTGTATACTGGAGCTTTGAGCCCTGTAGTTTAGATTTACTGGGTACTCAGACCCTGAAGTGTTGCTCTTGTGCCTGGTATTTTGCTTTATACTACAACCACTCTTACCATTCTTCTTCCATCATACTTGGAATGGATTCCTAAGATATCCAAAATGTCGGCATGAGGAAATTTATTTTGAAGAACACTCTTCACTTCATCCACAGTGAGTATACGACGACCCTTTACTTCTTGATACATCTGTGGAAACAGAGATATATTTCTTTTTATGGCAATTAATTTTATTTCTTTAAGAATCTAATTGCAAATTGTATTTGTAAAACAAAGAACATTTTTTTAAAGTTCTTTCTGTTTGTCACTTTTGAAGCAGGATCACATGTACCCCAGGGTTGGTCTCAAGTTCACTGTGTAGCCAAGGATGACCTTGAACAAATGCCTTTTGTTTTCATTGTCCCAGTGCTGGGATTACAGGTATGTAATCTCAGGGGTTCATGTATGGCTGGCAAGTATTCCATCAATTGAGCTACAATTATCTGTCTCTGTGACCTGTTAATTCTAATGGTACTAAATATGTACATTATATACAGGTAAAGGGGTCTCTTATACTAGGCATGAACATTTAGAAAATAGTTAAAATGTTGTATAATTTTCAAAATGATAACAACTTCTGTTAATTGCATTTTAGTCAAATTAGACACTGATTTTAATAACTTTGTTAAAATGTACTTGTAAATTTCTAAGAATAACATTTTAAAAATGCTTCATGTTTAACTCAGCAAACACACAGCTGTATATCCTCTTATCTTCTCCCACTCTCTGTTCTAAGCACATCTGTATGCTTCCTACTCTTTCTCATCTCTCCTTTCTAAAAAGGGTATGTGGTATATACTTGTGTGCATGTGTCTGTGTGATGTATACACATGTGTGCATGTGTCTGTGTGGTACAATCATGTGTGCATGTGTCTATGTGGTATATACACGTGTATGCATATGTCTGTGTGATGTATACACATACATACATGGGTCTGTGTGGTATGTACATGTGTGTGCATGTGTCTATGTGGTATATACACATGTGTGCATGTCTGTGTGGTATATACATGTGTGGGCATGTGTCTGTGTGGGTAAGCTTCTGGTGTGTGCATATGTAGAGGGCAGAGACTAACTTGGGATATCTTGTGTGTCTGTGTGGTATATACACATGTATGCATGTGTCTGTGTGATATATACATGTGTGTGATGTGTCTGTGTGGTAAATACAAATGTGTGTGTGTGTATGTGTATGTGTGTGTGTGTGTGTGTGTGTGTGTGTGTGTGTGTGTGCATGAGTCTCTGTGGCATATACACATGTGTGCATGTGTCTGTGTGAGTGAGATTCTGGTGTGTGCATATGTGGAGGACAGAGACTGACTTGGGATATCATCATCTCTTTCTCTACATTGGACCTAGAGTTCACTGTTGGGCTAGACAGCAAGCCAGGCACCCCTGGGATCTTCTTGGTGCAGTGTGAGCACAGCAGTGGGGTTATGGGTGAGCACTGCAAACAAAGCTTTGTTGTGGGTGAGGAAGATCTGAATCCAGGCCCTCCTCCATGTGACCAAGCACTTTACCCACTGAGCTATCTCCAATTCTCATCTCTTCCTTTAGTAAAATGTCATCGTTGAGCTTTTATTTGAAAAAGAATTTAAAGTTGGGTGGGTTTGGAAGGGGAGAGGATCTGGAAGGACTTGGAGGGAGGAGAATAATATGATTATAATATACTCAATTTAAAAATAATTTTAGATAAAAATATAATTTAAAAAGATGTTACTAATCCTGTTTTATGATTTAGATGCAGATCTAGTGATGAAGCCTTGGTTTCAAGTATAATGTGGTTTTCTAAGAAATTATAGCATTATTCTGATTATATGGTAGTCAATATATAGCAAACAATTCAAGTGCAAGTGATAGGTATAAACTATGACAGACACATTAATTTCTAATAGAATGATTATATAGCTTCAATATTGGTAATGTCCTCACTTTCTCAGTGATTTTTTTAAATGATATGGATTCTTTTAATGAGGTTCTTAGCAATTCATGACTTTTCTTTGCAATATACTTCTAAACTCAGTGTATATCTTGTTTCGGTTTATTTTAAAATTATATTTATTTCTTATGTGCATTGGCATTTTGCCTGCATGTCTGTTGGTCTTAGGATGCTAGGTCTCCTTGAATCGGAGTTCAGAAAGTTATAAGCTGCCATGTGGGGTGCTGGGTCCTCGGTAGAGCAGCCAGTGTTCTTAACCACTGTGCTATCTCTCCAGCCCCTTGTTCCAGGTTCTAATACAATATGGACACTTTTACAGTAATACAGATGTATATTAATGAAAGGTCTAAGTGAAACTAAGTCTCCTATAAACCCTTATAGAAACCAATAAGTTAGTAAAATGGAGGCAGATGTATTATTGACACATAATATTACATAGCAGTAGTGTTCAGAGGAAACTGTCCCCTACTGGGATATTTGTCGATCTCTTGCCTTTTAATTATCTTCAGTGGTGATCAGTATGCTACTACAAACTCTTGGATAACACAATTTTAATACAAAGCACCAAAAAAAGCAAAGCTCAGCATGTGAGCCAGTCTACAGGCTTTACTAAGGGATTTAACACTCTACTCACAAAGCACTCATTTGTTAGATTCCCTTAGCCATGTTCTTAGAAATGTCTGCCTTTTCTTCACATTATCTTCTCCAGACTCGGTCTCATCTCTTTTCACACAGGTTGCTGTCACTCACTGATCTGACCTTTTGAAACTATCTAGGAAGTACGTATTATACATACGTGGTCATTTAGAGCAGTGATTCTCAATATGTGGGTTTCCACCCACCTGGAGGTCACAGATCACATGTCCTGAATATCAGATATTTATATTCCATTTCATGAAGTAGCAAAATTACAGTCATGAAGTAGTAACAAAACAATTATATGGTTGGGGTCACCACAGCATGAGGAAGTGCTCTAAAGGACACAGACAGCATTAGGAAGTTTGAACAACAGATTCTGAGTGTTGTTGAACATTGCACTGCATCAAGGTGTGGCTCAGGAAACCACTTCAAAATAACATTTTCTATTATGTTTTTCTCTAGTTCATACATATACAAGTTAAATACTTACAAGGTTAGATTAACCTAAGTAAATTGATATACTTTGGGAGAGGCTCAGCTGCCTGCTTATAATACTGGGATAATGGTATATACTTCACTGGACCATTTGAGGAATCAAATTTATCTGTACTAACTTCCAGGAACATTTTCATATATTTAAAATGATTCAATAATAAATATAGAGATACAAGAAAATTATTTATTCTGAAAACCTTATCCAGTGCATAAACTCACATGTGTCATAGAAATAAATGCTTCTGATACATCATATTTTTCTTCAATATAATTGAAAGCTCGCCAAAGAGCAACTCCAGCATCTGTTGTTCCATCAACTTCATTATCCACATTAAGAATGAACACAAAACCAATTCTGGAAAAAGAGGATTAATCAACAATGTCACAACCATTTCTTTCTTATTTTTACTTTTATTTTTATTTATTTTTATTTTTTTTTTTGTTTTTTGCTTTTTTGAGACAGGGTTTCTCTGTGTAGCCCTGTGTAGACCAGGCTGGCCTTGAACTCGGAAATTCGCCTGCCTCTGCCTCCTGAGTGCTGGGATTAACGGTGTGCACCACCACGCCTGGCTAACCATTTCTTGAATAACAATAAATTACTACTTAAAATATCACACTGGAGCATCAAGATTAGATAAATGTATTAGATATGGGAGAAGGGAATATTATCTGAAAATTTGATTATAAGCTCTATTCACCTAAATACTCATAGCTATGAGAGTCCTGCAAACTGTCAAACACACTCAAGTGGCCCTAAGGTATTTCCAGAGTAATCATACTATCTCCTCAGCAAGCAAACAGATGCATGGGAGCACTGCTCAGCTGTGATGGGCGGGAGCACTGCTCAGCTGTGATGGGCGGGAGCACTGCTCAGCTGTG
>NC_034597.1:106162312-106168979 GCF_900095145.1 Mus pahari
GGGAGCACTGCTCAGCTGTGATGGGCGGGAGCACTGCTCAGCTGTGATGGGCGGGAGCACTGCTCAGCTGTGGTGGGCGGGAGCACTGCTCAGCTGTGATGGGCGGGAGCACTGCTCAGCTGTGGTGGGCGGGAGCACTGCTCAGCTGTGATGGGCGGGAGCGCTGCTCAGCTGTGATGGGCGGGAGCGCTGCTCAGCTGTGATGGGCAGGGTCTCCCGTGAAGCACACAGGGTGTTGTACAACCCAGGCCTCATTCCCAGCATGACACCTGTTGCTTTAGATGCCACAACCACACTCTCTGTGACACATTATAAGCAGTACTAGACTTTGTAGTTTAGTAATATAAATTTATACTTACCGAAGAGGAATTTCATTAAAATAAAAAAATTCTGCCAAATTTATAAAGTCCGAGGTATATTCTTGAGCAGGATCAATAAACAGAACCTAGAAGAGTAAATATAATCATTAATATAAGAATTAAAATTTACATGAAATTAAATATAGTCTAATTTTTGTAATTTAAAGCATGGAATTAAAGATGCAAAATTTCAAAAACTGGCTTGAGTATATAAAAATTTTATAATTTATGAAGCTTTATTATAGTTGTAAATTAAATATAATTACACATGGAATCTTAAAAAGATTAAAGATACTCTTTGTGGATACACAATATAAAGTATATATTTCCTACAAAATTAAAGACCTAATTTCGTATGTTCATTGGCCCTTGTGTGAAGATTTTAAAAATAGCATAGATGTTCCTAAGGAGCCTTATAGGAGACAGCTACAGAGTTCTTGTGAAAAAAATAAACAACACAGCCTGAGGTGCTTCTCTACATATTTCAGAATCCTGAAAGGTTGTTTGAATATTTAGAACTGTAATAATGAACCAATCAACATTTACAGAAAATGGAATTTACGTATTTTTCTTGACTACTAAACTTCAAAATATAGCACAAATTATAAATTCCTTTGAGATAATGTACAAATATCATTATGGAACTATATGAAAGATGAATACCAATTAACAAATTAAGTGAAATTTCTGGTTTCAGAAGGCCACTTCAAGCCTGGTGTGGCAGGCAAGTATTCCTTACAGTTGATCTGCTTACCAGCCAACAGGAAAGTCATCATAAACAATGTCATCTTTATAAAAATTATGTAAGAATTAAAATACAAAACTCACCAAATTATGAAAGTTACGCCTCACAGAAGGGACTGTTCCATGTAATACTGGTTTTAGAAATTCCCAACAACTTGAAGGCCAATCAATGTACAAGCCATCATTTTCTAAGTCATTAATCCACTAGAAAAGAATCCAGAAATCTGTTAAAGCTACATTAAGGTAATAGTTACATCACTTTCAAATTTAGATTTTCTTTTTTTACTGTATTAAATCACAAATGAACACATGCATAGATTTTTCTATATTTCTGAGATAAAAAGTCAACTGAATAAAGTTGTCCATATGGCAATTGTATGCTTCCAAAACAAATAAAAACTTTGGCTCATTAAAAACAGAAAGGTTTGTTTCATTCGAAATTATGTGTACTGGTTGGCTGATGGTGGGGAGGGAGGTATGTGATGGACGTGGATCCAGACGCCAGCAAGGCCAGAGCCGTCAGAGCCTCCTGGAGCCAGACACACAAGCTACAAGTCTTGTAAGCCATCTGACTCGGGTAGTAGGAACTGAACTTGGGCCCTCTGCAAAACCAATAAGCACTCGTAATCAGCTGCCATTCTACAGTCTTATAGTTAAAACTATCAATTGCTTTCCTTCATGGAGTAGTTTATGTTAACCATCCCTCCTGAAGCCACCACAAAAGCTGAAGAAAACCATGCAAGAACATCAAGTGAGTGTAACAAGCAACATTCAAGAGTGGAGTGGCTCTAACCCTTGAGAAGAGTGGGCATAAGAGGGAGGGTCTGCTTTTACTTCACTTCTGTTCCAGAGGACATTTTCAAACCTAGAGGAAGAGAGCTCAAACTCAAAAGTCAGACTGGGCTGGAAGTTATAATTAAGCATCTCAAATTGTTAGGACAATTGTTCCTTTGTGGGGAACAGAGAGGGTCTGGAAGAGAAGAAACTACATGGAAGGCCTCAGTCCACGGTCAGAGAGACAGCTGAATCCATTCGCTGGCTCCTGACGGGCATACAGACAGATAACATACTCCCAAAATCTCAGGAGGAAAAAAAGACACCACAGTGCCAAGAAGACAGAGGCCACAGATCAGAGTGGAGCTCAGGTGCTAGACACCATGGACTGGGACTGAAGAGAGTGAGGGCCACACCCTAGAAATAGGACAAAAGAGAAGAATGCCCAGGAGCCCAGGACAAGGTTCAACAGAGACAACAGGGCACCTGGCTTCTGGACTGTCAGCCAACTCTAACTGTGCTTTTTTTTTTTTTTAATCAAGTTCTAGCTCATATTTTTAAAAAAAGCTACGATTATGGGGATGATATGGTGGTACACACCTGTAACTGCAGCATTAAGGAAGCTAATGGAGGAGTAGGAGGTAGCTCGATCTACACAGTGAGAAACCCACACCCAGCCTGCCATGGGACAAGAAGGCTAAGGTACTGAAGTCCTGAGTCCTTCCCTGGAATCCTGAAAACTATAAGCACTGGGATTAGCACATACCCTGGAAAGATAGGAAAAGCTGTCCTCACTTGGAAATGCTGTAAGAAGCAGTAGAGGTGAAGACGAACAAGCAAACAAACAAACAAAAAAACCAGACCAAAACCCCACCCCTCCATGACCTCTACACTGTTTAGGAAACTTTCTCTCAGTAAGGGATTTTTCAGCTGAACTTGAAAGACAAAGTCGGAGCTAATGGAGAATGGAAGAAGCACAAGATGAAGAGATGACTGAAAAGAAACTCTCAGGAGAACTGAAGGGCAGCAACAGTCGTAGAACACAGAGTCTCTGAAGAACCACCTTGCTTCAGCAAAGCAGGTGGGACCAGATTCACAGATGCCAGGCTGCAGCCCACGCTGCACAGTTAGCCCGAGGCAGGCTGCCCAGGCATGAGTCTATCATGTTCAGGTAGCATTCTTACAGCCCCACATCTTCACTAGCTGGTGCTTGACTGCTGCCAGCGCTCATAGGGTTGTTCTGTGTTCTGACTGTCTTATCTTGTAGCTGGAGCGATGCTTCATGGGAGCAGTTATCCTGATGGGGAGCCACGGAGAGGAGAGAGAATGGATCTGTGTTCTCTCTTCTGAGTGCTGATTCAAATGTGTACATGTACACTAAACACCGCGAGTACATACTTCTATGCTAAGCCTTAAAAATTCCAAATGTCGTAGGACAAGGAATAGCGTGAGCACTTACCACTATTGAAGAATGCCGAATATCTAAAACAAAGTCACGGTCCCACACAGGTGAATTTAATTTTAAAAATCTGTTCCTCTCTTCTTCATTGAGCCCAAGACTTTTAAGGCCACTCAGCAGTTTTCCTTCTGACTTCAACATATCTAAAATACTTCACATTCAAAGAAGAAATAATTTCATTTTAGTTTGTCAAAACTTTTTGGAAATCTAAAGTTTGAGAATATTTTTTCGTTTGTATATGTACAAGTTCATATGTGTACATGCACATGTGTAAGAATGAGTGTGGAAGACAGGTCAACATTAATATTTAAAATTTACTTCAGTAATTTGAATATTTTAAATTTAATTTCAACATTTTAAAATTAATTCAATGTTAAAATTCAGTTAAGCAAATATTTGATTTTTATGTTGTAAGACCTATTACATGATAAAGCTTCAATGGTGGATTAACAATGTGAACTAAACTGGCTATCTAGAATTTGAAGTCTACAGAGTAACTAATTCTAAGAAACTAACTAGAGCATGGTATTACTTTAAAACCACAGAGTAATTTAAAGGCCTTTAGGGTTTTGACTCCAGAGGTTTAATGCTTGTAGATAGACAGTATTTGAAGAGTTCAACAGAATTAGACCAGATAACCATTAAGATAAGAAAAACCTCCCCCAAAGCCACAGACTAACAAAAGCCCAGTAGCAGGTGGGAACTCCTTAGGACTGTTGGTCAGGGCAGTCCAGCTGACTGTCAGAACAGCACAGCTTGCCTGTGCTGCCTGTGCTAAAGATACCACACACTGGACACAGCACCAGATGATTTAAGGTGAATCTGGCCTGAAAGCCTCTTTCCTGTGGTCTAGCCTCCACACTGCTAGACAAGATTCTGCAAGGTGCCAACCGAGAGAAGCAGTTAACATTCCTACCCAGCTGCAGGGTCTGTCTGGCCCACTCATCAAATTCCTACCCAGCTGCAGGGTCTGTCTGGCCCACTCATCAAAGAATCCTCTCTTTATAACAAATGGAGAGCACCACAGAAAACCACAACTGGGCACAATGCATACATCAACAGATCATGGGGAGCCTAGCCCCAAAGAATACATCTACATCAAAGCTCCTATGTCTATAGCTTGTGGAACATGTTGGAAGTGGAGGGTTGGGGGTGGGGAGAAAAACTCCAAGTGCCAGGTACCCTACAGACAAAGATACAGACAACTAATTATAGCCAAGAGAAGGTTAATTAGCCTCTTCATTATCAATTACCCAGTGCAGATTGGTCAGTCCTAAAACCATATACACACAATCAAAACAAACTGAGCAGGTGGTATAAATGTATACATATATAAACATAATATTAACATGCATACATATATAAAACAATTATGATCAAGGAAAAGAGCTCCATCAACTTGGGGGGGGGTTACTTGGGAGACAATGGAATGAGGAAAGGGAGGAAAAGGAGGAGGGAAAGTGATGTAATTCTTTCTCACTTAAAAGTGTATTTAAGGCAGAAGCCGCAGAGCAGCTGGGAAGGGTCCTATGGGCCTGCATCTGCACCCAGGAGGTGGAGCTGATCCTCAGTCCTCTGTGCACCCTCCCTGTCAGAGGAGAGCTTGCCTCCAGGGAGTGTGCTCTGACCCCAGGGCTCAGGTGAGAACTCCATTTTCTCTCCAGTGATACTCTAAGGTGGGTCCACTCAGGAGCACACAGGCCGCAAGTAGCAGAGCAGCAGGGAAGAGGCCAACACAGGCCAACATCTGTACCCAGGAGGTGGAGCTGTTCACAGTCCTCTGGGCACTGGTCTGCCAGGAGAGAGCTAATAACCCAGGAGTGCTGACACAGGCTTACAGACTCACAGCAGGAACGAGCTCCAGCCAGAGACAGCTAAAACATCTAACACCAGAGACTACCAGATGGCAAAAGGCAAACGCAAGAATCTTACTAACAGAAACCAAGACTACTTGACATCATCAGAACCCAGTACTCCCACCACAGCATGTCCTGGATACTCCAACACACTGGAAAAGCGAGATTCGGATTTAAAATCATATCTCATGATGCTGATAGAGGATTTTAAGAAGGACAATAATAACTCACTTAAAGAAATACAGGAGAACACAGCTAAACAGGTAGAAGCCCTTAAAGAGGAAACACAAAAATCCTTTAAAGAATTACAGGAAAACACAACCAAACAGGTGAAGGAATTGAATAAAACCATCCTGGATCTAAAAATGGAAGTAGAAACAATAAAGAAATCACAAAGGGAGACAACTCTGGAGATAGAAACCCTAGGAAAGAAATCAGGAGCCATAGATGCAAGCATCACCAACAAATACAAGAGATAGAAGAGAGAATCTCAGGTGCAGAAGATTGTATAGAAAACATTGACAACAAAGAAAATACTAAATGCAAAAAATTCCTAACCCAAAACATCCAGGAAATCCAGGACATAATGAGAAGACCAAACCTAAGGACAATATGTATAAAGGAGAGTGAAGATTCCCAACTTAAAGGACTAGTAAATATCTTCAACAAAATTATAGAAGAAAACTTACCTAACCTAAAGAAAGAGATGCCCATGAATATACAAGAAGCCTACAGAACCCCAAGTAGACTGGACCAGAAAAGAAATTCCTCCTGTCACATAATAATCAAAATACCAAATGCACAAAACAAAAAAGAATATTAAAAGCAGTAAGGGAAAAAGGNCAAGTAACATATAAAGGCAGACCTATCAGAATTACACCCGACTTCTCACCAGAGACTATAAAAGCTAGAAGATCTTGGGCAGATGTCATACAGACCCTAAAAGAACATAAATGCCAGCCCAGGCTACTAAACCCAGCAAAACTCTCAATCACCATAGACGGAGAAAAAAAAGTATACACTGACAAAACCAAATTTACATAACATCTTTCCATAAATCCAGCCCTACAAAGGACAATAGATGGAAAATACCAATACAAGGAGGGAAACTACATCCTAGAAGAAGCAAGAAAGTAATCTTTCAACAAACCCANNCAAACATAATTCCACCTCTAACAAGAAAATTAACAAGAAGTAACAAACACTTTTCTTTAATATCTCAATATGAAGATTAATATTACCAACATTTCCTAATTGATTGAAATTAAAAAAATATAAGGAATTAGAAATTTGTCAGCTGTCATCCAGTGGTCTAATTTGGTAATGGGAGAAATAAGTGCAATATTATACAACCCATATACACTTTCTGCTTGTTTGTACATGACTGGGTCTTGCTGTGTGCCACATAATGGTCTTGAAATCATGCTTCTCCTATCTCAGCCTCTCTATTAGTAGGATTGTTTATTTGATGTTTT
>NC_034597.1:106169814-106184650 GCF_900095145.1 Mus pahari
GAAATCTGTATCCAAAAATCGTGCCTACAATTCATTTCTTGGTGCAGCAGAACTGTCAACTCTTAGCTTATCTACTATGGAGGTAAAATCCTTTGGTGATGTGCGGGACATTCAAGTACAGCCTTATTACAATGAACTCCAATGTCCAAAAATTGTTATTTTGTGTTTGTACCACAGTAAGCGCCAAGATATTAAGCTCTACTGAAAACAAAACAAAGAAACAAACAAACAGACTTTATCTATTTATGTTCATTAAAAAACAATAGTGATATATTATTTTAAAATATCATACAGTTAATATATATGGAGTTATTTAAAATTTATATTGAGAAAAACATATGTATTTTCAGTATTTCCATAGACAAGCATCTACGTAAGACTGTTCAATTGATTTTTGTTTTATAACAAACAACTTTTATAACACTAATTTTTATTGTCATATATTTTATAAATTTTAAAGAATATGATAAAAAATGAAAGGTATGGCAGGTATTGAAGGGGGAGGTCTCTGGGAGGAGTTGGTGTACAAAAGGGAAAGAAGCATATGATGTAAGTCTATTTACTCAAAATAGGTTTCTAAATGTTAACAAATTCAGATAAATTGAAATATAAAAGAAAGAAAAGTAAATAAACTAATTGGTTCAGATATATATGTGTGTGTGTGTGTGTGTATATATATATATGCTTGTGTCTCTAGCTGCATATGTAGCAGAAGATGGCCTAATCGGATATCACTGGGAAGAGAGGTCCCTTGGTCTTGCAAACTTTATATGACCCAGCACAAGGGAAGGCCTGGGCCAAGTAGTGGGAGTGGCTGGATAGGGGAGCAGGGGCGGGGTATAGGGAACTTTCAGGATAGCATTTAAAATGTAAATAAAGAAAATAATAATAATAATAATAATAATAATAATAATAATAATAAAAGACCCTGTGCTGTGGTCCATTGCAGAAGAATTACACAGTCAGAAACATTGCATTGACGTGTGAGGGGACTAAGATGTGGTCAGGATGTTGTACATTAGATTTCGGTTGCTACAGTTGACAACACTTTAGTACATATTTCAACGTACAGAGAAGAGCTGATTGTAATGTTCTGCACATGAAGAAACTACTTGTGAGGTAACAGAAATGCTAATCACCCAATTTGATTATTTTACATTATATATGTATAAAAATCCTACTGTAGCTATAAATGTGTTTAATCATGTGTCAAAATATTTGCTTAATCTTTAAAACATTTTGTTTTTCACTTTGACAAATATAAATTCAGAAAGATGTTTATCTTTATACAAATCATAATTTATATTAATAATTTAACACTTACCTAAAAGGATCAAAAACATCCACGTCAACTCGAAGGCCATTTATAAACAGACGAGCATCACCTGGCTTAATTTCAAATCTATCTCGTAGGTCCTAGAAACCAAGCAAAATAACAGTTTGCCTGCAGTGGTCGCGAATATTTTAGCTCTACTACAGAACACTGAATGTGTGCAGTGCTCCTACAAGAGGAGCCAGAGCCTGTTAGTTATTGGCTTTAAGAAACTTCTTAGGAATGCATCAGAAAATGCTTCTGGGAGTGAATTCTCTCTCTCTCTCTCTCTCTCTCTCTCTCTCTCTCTCTCTCTCTCTCTGTGTGTGTGTGTGTGCGTGAGAGAGAGACAGAGAGACAGAGACAGAGTGAGAGAGTGCAAGCACGCACACACACACCCGTGCCCACTTAGGTGTGCATTTTTGTGTCTGTGTGGTACAGCAGGCATCAAAGGCAAGGCTTACACAGACACGCAAGGCTTTGTCCCAAGCCTGCGGTGTCTGCTGAGCCACTCCCTGAGTTCTGCATGTGTAGACCCCACAAGCACCACTGGTCCTCACCCTGCTTGTTCTCTAAGCAGATGCCATTCCTTTCCTTCCAGTACACCCGGAACTTCATTTCTTACCTAAAGTGCCCTGCTTGCTCATTCTATGTCAGCTTTCCTTCTATACAGGACACCTTTTCATACATAGTTTTAGATCTTTTTTCTTTAGAAAAAATTCTAATTGCAGTTTTAAGTGTTTCTTTTGCCATTTTTTTTTCTCTTTCCATCTCAGAAACTCTTATGTAAGCATTATCAGACTTCCTCTGCCTTTTATTCATGTTTTCCTCTTTGATTCTGTATAATTCATTTCTATTTTATTTTCATTCCATCGTGTTTCACATTGTATTTTTAATAGGGGTAATTCTCCCCAGAGTTACTTAAAATTGTAGTTTTGACTTGTAATACAGTGTTGTTTTACTTCTGACATTTTCCCCAAGTTCTTGCAGCTGTGCCTTCACAAGATCTTCTTGGGCATGGATTTCAATTTATGTCCGCCTTTAATCTTAGTCATTGTTTTTGAAACCTCTGGTGCTTCTCAGTTTCAGCCGTTTTTACAGTTTTTTTTTTTCTTTAAATGCAAGTGCAAGTCCTGTATGTTAGTTTACCTCTGCTAACTACAAAGCGACACTGTTGCCCTTCCACCACTCACTGTCTTTACATAGATCTACTATTACCTTACAGATGTGTAAGTACGAATGAGTAAGACTTACTCTGGACAGATATTAGGGTAGGGGTTCTTTCTTTTGAAGTACAACAGGCAACACTATTTGGACGTCTCGGCCTGCAGACTGTGTACAGATCGCACTTAAATTGGGTCAGTCTCATTCTCCAGCAAGAGTCTGCTTGGGGCTCTCACCCTTTCCTCATCCTCCTTCGTCTCTGAGGGATATTCCCCTGCCTTGCAAAAGCTTTCTTGGAAGTCATCCCTTGCGGTGATTTGGAATGTTGTAACATGACAAACTGTCGCATGCTGCTTGCCCTTTCGAATGTAGACTTTGGGAGCAGGAAGGTTCCCATCTCACACTCATACCTGTTTATCTCAGGGGTTCTCCAAGAATCTCTGCTCGGAGCGTGGTGGTCTTAAGGAAAGGAAGGAGACCAACACTCAGCTAAGGATGTAAAAGCTTCACACCTTGGAGAACAGCTGGAAGGCACATCATACAGAATGTGTGAGGTAGGAACCGGAAGTCAGAAGCTCATCTGTGAGGGTGTTCTGCTGGCCTCTCTCAGTTAAAGACTTCTCCAGTTATTTCTTCTTCATTTGTAAGTAATTTGATAACGATATACTATCTACCTGCTGGGCATTGGAAGCACCCATTTAAGACTAGTGTTTTGCTATTTTGCTTTTAGGATTCATTTTTAAAATTTTTACCTGTATGTATGTGTGTGTGTGTATGTATCTGTATATTCCCATGTTGCCTGTGTAAGCCAGAAGAGGGGTTGGATCCCTCAGAGCTGGAGGAACAGAGAGATGGCTGTGAGCAGTCGGACATGAGCCTTAGGGCAGCTGCCAGTGTGTTCTCTTGACCACCGACCATCTCTCTAACGCCTGCTGCTGGTTATTACTCTCTCTTCCTTTTTTGTTTTTTTTTGAATTTTTTATTAGATTATTTTCTTTATTTACATTTCAAATGTTATCCCCTTTCCTGGTTTTCCCTCTGAAAGCCTCCATCCCATCCCCTCTCCCCCTGCTTTTATGAGGTTGTTCCCCAACCCACCCATTCCTGCCTCCCCATCCTAGCATTCCCCTACACTGGGGCATCGAGCCCTCAAAGGACCAAGGGGCTCTCCTCCCACTTAAGTCCCACAATGCCATCCTCTATTAAATATGCAGCTGGAGCTGGGCGGTGGTAGCGCAGCACACCTTTAATTCCAGCACTTGGGAGGCAGAGGCAGGCGGATTTCTGAGTTCGAGGCCACCTGGTCTACAGAGTGAGTTCCAGGACAGCCAGGGCTATACAGAGAAACCCTGTCTCAACACCCCCCCCCCAAAAAAAAATGCAGCTGGAGCCATGGGTCCCTCCATGTGTACTCTTTGGTTGGTGGTTTAGTCCCTGGAAGCTCTGTGGGGGAAAGGGGGTCTGGTTGGTTCATTTTGTTTCTCCTTTGGGGCTGCAAACCCTTCAGCTCATTCATTCCTTTCTCTAGCTCCTCCATTGGGGACCCTGTGCACAGTCCAATGGTTGGCTGTGAGCATCTACCTCTATATTTGTCAGGCTCTGGCAGAGCCTCTCAGGAGACAGCTGTATCAGGCTCCTGTCAGCAAGCACTTGTTGCCATCCATAATAGTGTCTGTGTTTGGTAACTGTATATGGGATGGATCCCCAGGTGGGGCAGTCTTTGTATGGCCTTTCCTTCAGTCTCTGCTCCACACTTTGTCTCCATATTTCCTCCCATGGGTATTTTGTTCCCCCTTCTAAGAAGGACCAAAGTATTCATACTTTGGTCTTCCTTCTTCTCCAGCTTCATGTGGTCTGTGAATTGTATCTGATATTCTGAGCTTTTGGGACAGTATCTACTTATTAGTGAGTGCATACCATGTCTGTTCTTTTGTGATTGGGTTACCTCACTCAGGTTGATATTTTCTAGTTCCATACATTTGCCTAAGAATTTCATGAAGTCATTGTTTTTATTTATTTATATTTTTTAGTCATTGTTTTTAATAGCTGAGAAGTACTCCATTGTGTAAATGTACTACATTTCTGTATCCATTCCTTTGTTGAAGGACATCTGGGTTCTTTCCAGTTTCTGGCTATTATAAATAAGGCTGCTATGAACATAGTGGAGCACGTGTCCTTGTTATATGTTGGAGCATCTTTTGGGTATATGCCCAGGAGTGGTATAGCTAGGTTCTCAAGTAATAATACTATGTTCAATTTTCTGAGGAACTGATTTCCAAAGTGGTTGTACCAGCTTGCAATTCCACAAGCAATGGAGGAAAGTTCCTCATTCTCCACATTCTCACTAGCATATACTATCACATGAGCTTTTTACCTTAGCCATTCTGACTGGTGTAAGGTGGAATCTCAGGTTGTTTTGATTTGCATTTCCCAAGGATGTTGAACATTTCTTTACATGCTTTTCAGCCATTCAGTATTTCTCAGCTGAGAATTCTTTGTTTAGCTCTGTACTCCATTTTTTAATAGGGTTATTTGGTTCTCTGGAGTCTACCTTCTTGAGTTCTCTGTATAGATTAGATATTAGCGCTCTATCGGATATAGGGTTCGTAAAGATTTTTTTCCAATCTGTTGGAAGCCTTTCTGTCCTATTGACAGAGTCCTTTGCTTTACAGAAGCTTTGCAATTTTATGAGGTCCCATTTGTCAATACTTGATCTTAGAGCATAAGCCATTGGTGCTCTGTTCAGGAAGCTTTCCCCTGTGTCCATGTGCTCAAGGCTCTTTTCCAATTTCTCTTTTATTAGTTTCTGTGTCTCTGGTTTTATGTGGAGTTCCTTGATCCAGTTGGACTTAAGTTTTGTACAAGGAGATAAGTATGGTTTGATTTGTATTCTTCTACATGTTGACTGCCAGTTCAACCAGCACCATTTGTTAAAAATGCTGCCTTTTTTCCACTGGATGCTTTTTGCTCCTTTGTCAATGATCAAGTGACCATAGGTGTGTGGCTTCATTTCTGGGTCTTAAATTCTATTCCACTGATGTACCTGTCTGTCTGTGTACCAATAACATGCAGTTTTTTAAAAAAATTTATTTATTTATTATATGTGAGTACACTGTAGCTGTCTTCTGACACTCCAGAAGAGGGCGTCAGATCTTGTTACAGATGGTTATGAGCCACCATGTGGTTGCTGGGATTTGAACTCCGGACCTTCGCAAGAGCAGTCGGGTGCTCTTACCCACTGAGCCATCTCACCAGCCCAGTTTTGGGTTTTTTTTTTTGTTGTTGTTGTTTTTTTATTTATTTATTTTTTTTTATCACAATTGCTCTGTAATATAGCTTGAGGTCAGGGATGGTGATTCTTCCAGAAGTTCTTTTATTGTTCAGAATAGTTTTCACTATTCTGGGATTTTTGTTATTCCAGATGAATTTGTGAATTGCTCTTTCTAATTCTATGAAAAATTGAGATGGAATTTTGATAGTGATTGCACTGAAACTTGAAGCAATCCCACTAAAATCAGGGTCTAGACAAGGTTGCCCACTCTCTCCCTACCTATATACAAATATAGTATTTGAAGTCCTAGGCAGAGCAATTAGACAACAAAAGGAGATCAAAGGAATACAATTTGGAAAGGAAGAAGTCAAAGTATCACTATTTGCAGATGATATGATAGGTTACTTAAGTGACCCCAAAAATTCCACCAGAAACTCCCTAAATCTGATAAACAACTTCAGCAAAGTGGCTGGATATAATATTAACTCAAACAAATCAGTAGCCTTCTTCTAATGAAAGGATACACAGGTTGAGAAAGAAATTAGATAAATGATACCCTTCACAATAGTCAGAAATCATATAAAATACCTTGGTGTGACTCTAACCAATCAAGTCAAAGATCTATATGACAAGAACTTCAAGTCTCTGAAGGAAGAAATGGAAGAAGATCTCAGAAGATGGAAAGATCTCCCAAGCTCATAGATTGGCAGGATTAATAGAGTCAAAATGGCCATCCTGGCAAAAGCAATCTACAGATTCCATGGCTTTTCCTTCCTTCTTTGTACTTACTACATCCCTACATTCCCGACATTCCCTGAATGCTGAGGAGACTACTAGTGTGGCTGACTGGCCCAGCCTCACCTAGCCCCGTTCTCTGCTCACCTCGGTTACTAAAGGAATGAGTCCAAGCCTTTCTACTTCCCTTACAGCCTGAGATGTCCACATTACTGGGTCCATAGTCCCTGTCAAAGTCTGTTGAAGTCCTCGTTGTTAACATTAATGTGGTTACTAACATTCTTTTGATTCCTTGTCTCTGAGCCCAGACAAGAAGTCTGGAGCTGCTGCTACCGTCTTACTACCCAGAAAGCCAGTTGGTGTTCTATAAACATGTCCTGACACCAGAGCTATACCTTCAGTGATCGACTTTAAGACATCTTTTCATGTGAGGAAACTTAACAGTGTTTATGGCCCTATGAGTCTGGCATTATATTACACAGGAGAGAAATCATTATACAGCATGGAGCCAACCTATGACCAGTGTCAGAATTATTAACAAACCCGCATCAGTTCTAACATAATTAGTATAAACTGATGTTTAAATGTAAATAGACCATTTGGAATAATCTTATCAGACTATTCATCAACTATGTTTTACTTGCTATGGAATACTAGGGATGTAATAATAGTCTAGCACTAGTTTATTCTCTCTAAGGCTCAGAACTAGCAATTAAAAAGCAAATCAACTATATTATGTTGTAGGGTGGACAAAGTGCTACAGAGGCAGGAAGTCCAGAACGTAGAGCTATGGAAAGACCAGCGGTACTGCAGCACATTTAATATACAGCTGCAAGTGTAACGGAAAGTACAAAGTTCAACTCTTAGATTCTTTCCAACTGCTCGCCCACCCAACTTCATGTTCTTTCAAAAACCAAAACCAACAAAAGACAAAGCTCAAAAAACCCCAAATCAAAACCAATGAACAATGACAAAAAAACTTCAAAGGCAGAAAAATAAGAAACCAAACCAAAAAAAAAAAAAAAAAAAAAAAAAAAAAAAAAAAAAAAAAAAAAAAAAGAAAGAAAGAAAGAGAAGAAGAACAGAGCAGAGCAGAGCACATGAAAGGGCTGGCATCTAGTCGGTCATCAATGGGAGAAGAGGCCCTTGGTCTTGTGAAGGCTCGATGCCCCAGTGTAGGGGAATGCCAGATTCAGGAAGTAGGATTGGGTGGGTTGGGAAGCAGGGGTACAGGGGAGAGGGTAGGGGATTTTCATAGGGGAAACTGGGAAAGGGGATAACATTTGAAATGTAAATAAAGAAAATATCTAATAAAGAAAATGTGTTGGCATCTTTCATTTTATCCTAACTCCTGAGCATGGGGCCTGCCCTGGAGAGTGTGTTTACACACCCAGTGCTACAAAGAAACCTCACCTTCTTGTGTTGAACTGTTTTAACCATCCAAAAATCACTAACACTTGCTTTTTATTAAAATAGAAGATCTAAGTTGTGAAAATATTGAATAAAACTAAAGCGAACCTTCTGATTTTCCTGTATTTCTTTTCTCATTAGCTCGTTCACAGCAATCCTGGAGAGAGTCCTGAGAGAGCAAACAGGACATGTAACAGCAGCCGCACCCATGCTTCCTTCACAGTGCTCAGGAACAATCACGGAGTCAATGGAATACAATACTTTAGAAAATACTTACTTTCCAAATGCTTCCGGAGGGTATTTCTGTAGCCTAATTTGAGAATGGTTCTGTATTTTGACACTGTATTCCCTTCACATGAAATAAAGACTCAAAACATCATACTTTTCCACTATATGCATCAAGTATTATCATAGTGTATTTACCACTACTTTTGTTTCCAAAACACTCAATTAAAAATTTTGATTAAACTGGGATTAACCAACACAGTCATCCTTTGGTAAAAATGAGAAATTGATTTATTGGTTTCAAAAAAAAAAATCTGTGCCTGGTAGTCATGGTCCTTATTAAACATGATTTTTAATTGCATATAATCTACACATGTTACTGTATATTATAAATAACATACAGAAACTATTTAGAATACATACTATTCTTTGAGTATTTTCCTAATGTGGTTCATCAAATTTTTAGATATAGTACTCAGAGATAAGGAAGGATTATATTACCTTATTAGCCACTCTAGAATACTTTATCACTGTCTTATAACTTAAAGATAGAATTAAAAATATATTATTTTTCTATAGCTATATTTATTTAACCTATAAAATCCCTAAAATGTTATCATTATATTGTCAATGTGTACATAAAAGAAACTATCTAAGTGAGGACTGTGAGAGGGGTATGGTAGCTCATACCTACAGTCCAGAATTCATTAGTTAATGAACTGTCTTATTAAAACTAAAATTATTTGACTTTATATTTCAGCTAATTTCAAAAGCCACTATTAAAAGTCATGACTAAATATCTATTTTCAAGTGCATGCATGTCATATTTTAGACATGAAGAGTGTAACCTCTCAAATCCCCCCCATGTAGGACAGGCTGAGTCAGAGGTCTGAATGTCATTAAAGCACATTATATAAACATGTATATAAAATGCCACAACTACACCCCCCATTTCCCACAACTAGTGTACTAATTTTAGTCAGGGAGGCAGGCATAGTGGTGAAGGCCTGCAACCCTACCTACTTAAGAGGAGGAGGCTGTAAGAGAGGATTTGAGATCAGCTTGGGCTGCACAGAAAGAACCTACCCCCCCCCCCCAAAAAAAAAAACCTAAAAAAAGGACAAAGGAAAATTACAAACTTTTCTATTTTTAGGGGACCATAAAATGTATTTGGGATCTTGTGTGTTCAACAGATACTATTTATCCATCTTTCAAATGTAAAGTTACCTTCAGTTAACAATCTTTTATCTGAACTATGAGTAAATAGACCAAATAATATATTTGAGGAAAAAGATTTATCATTCAATCCTTACAAAGATGGAGCAAGAGAACAGGCTGCTCCAGCTCTGGCAAGTCTGTATTATGCACATGTGTGAGTTCTGTCTTAACACAGGTTTATAATTAAATAAATATTAATTTCACATTATGTATAACATTATATGCATCAAAGCTGTATTATTTTGTAAGTTCTCATAAAATCTGAGATTGTATTCTGGTCACTATGCACATGCAAATAACTTATATATTGAAATGAAAAGTATGCTTAATGCAACAGTCAGTATTTCCTGGAAACGGTTCAAATTACATGTCTTATTAGCAAAAAAATTACGTAAAATATTCTATATATTTAAAAGATTACCAATTTTGAAATCCAAAACATAAAAACAATGTTGGGCACTATTGTAAATATAGATCACTTCTTTATAATAATAACTCTTATTATCAACCATGAAAGAATGGAAAATATTTCCCTATTATTTTTTGATCAAAAATATTTTCTCAGTCATAATTATTACTAATATAATTTTTAAAAATATTTTTTCTTTTAGCCTCTAATTCAACAGTTCTCTTTGTAGCACATTATACCTGTATATACAATCTTACAGTTTACTTGAACAAAAACTAAACATAAACAAGGAAGAATCCTGAAGTTTGAAAAACTATATATATCAGAATTGATGTCTTCATTTGATGAAATCAGTTATTCTCATAGAGTTCACTAAATGAGATCTGCTTATAATTACACCAATAAACTTTGACATACCTGGCTTTGACAGGGAAGTCCTGTGAGATGTCTTTCATTAACTTTATGGCGTCATAAACAGGAGTGGAAACTATTTGAGAGGCTGCTTGAAAACTAAGATCTGGAAGAAAAAAATCACTAGGACATCTAGTGTAATGTTGCAGTTTTAGACACTTCCCCTCAATACTATTTTACTCAATATCTCTTCCCACAGACACACACACATATGCTAATTGTATTGTATTTAGCATTTAAAAGTTTTACATAGAAAGCTTCCTCCTTAAGTTAAATTAAGGTATGACTTATACTTTTATGAATGAATGAGTAATTTAGTACTTATTCTGGTTTCCACAAATTAAAATATAATATCAGACCCATGCAAACACAGATACTATGGCTTCTGCCAGAAAACATAAGGCTACTTTTCCTAGACTCAAGTTGAGTGAAATACGGGACAAAAGCTATGATGATAAGAGAAACCAGATGAGAGCCAATGATTATCATGGAAGGTGCTATACTCTTCAGTAGTACAGCCACAGGGAAGCTGCTCATGTTCCAGCAAACAGTCTCGCCCATGCTCATGTGGACAGCTTTAACTAAACTTAATGGGATGGACATGTGAGCACATGCACACATACACAACCATATTCACACAGACAGGCACACACACACAAACATATGCACACACATATACATGCATATACATGCATGCATACATATGCACACACACACAAACACACAGAGGGAGACTACTTGGGGGAAAGAAGGGCTTCAGTGGAAGGGTGAGGAATGGAAATAACTACAACTCATTTTACACGTGTGTGAAATGGTTAAAGAATAAATATGTCTTCCAAACAATAACAGGGATAGGGATATTGCTTAGCAGCAGAGTGCTGGAAAGACCTGGGTTCAAGTGCAGCAACTGCTCTCTTAAGAATAAACAAAAACAAAAGGAGAAAAAAGCACCTCAAAAGAGCTAGTTCTGAAAGAACTATTTTTTTTAAATCTTTTATTATTTTATTATTATTATTATTTTCTTTATTTACATTTCAAATGCTATCCCGAAAGTTCCCTATACCCCCCACCCCTGCTCCCCTACCTACCCACTCCCACTACTTGGCCCAGGCCTTCCCTGGTGCTGGGTCATATAAAGTTTGCAAAACCAAGGGGCCTCTCTTCCCAGTGATGGCCGATTAGGCCATCTTCTGCTACATATGCAGCTAGAGACACAAGCTCAGGGGGTACTGGTTAGTTCATATTGTTGTTCCACCTANAGGNTTGCAGCCCCCTNCAGNTCCTTGGNTACTTTCTCTAGCTCCNCCATTGGGGACCCTGTGTTCCATCCAATAGCTGGCTGTGAGCATCCACTTAGGTGTTTGCCAGGCACTAGCATAGCAAGAGGCCACAATATCAGGGTCCCTTCAGCAGAATCTTGCTGGCATGAGCATTAGTATCTAGGTTTGGTGGCTGATGATGGGATGGATTCCTGGATGCTCACTGAGCTTCAGTTGGGGAAATGCCAGCTGTAAGGCATTTTCTCAATTAGTGATCAAGGGTGGGAGGGCCCCTTGTGGGTGGGACAATCTCTGGGCTGGTAGTCTTGGGTTCTATAAGAGAGCAGGCTGAGCAAGCCAGGGGAAGCAAGCCAGTAANGAACATCCCTCCATGGCCTCTGCATCAGCTCCTGCTTCCTGACCTGCTTGAGTTCCAGTCCTGACTTCCTTGGTGATGAACAGCAGTATGGAAATGTAAGCTCAATAAACCCTTTCCTCCCCAACTTGCTTCTTGGTCATGATGTTTGTGCAGGAATACAAACCTGACTAAGACAGATAGTTTATATTTATGGGGAAATAAAACTAAAATTTATACTTAGCCTTATTTTTCCTGAAATGATAGTTCTGTTGAAAGAAAAATCTACGAGGTTCACCATAGCTGCTCTCACATAAGTTAGTACCAGCCATCTTGCTCTCATTGTTTTCATGAGTCAAAGAAATTTTTTAAAGTCAAATTCTTAATCAGGCTGCTTGTAGCATCTCACCACAAAGAGTGTCTTGATATCTCAGAGTGCTTAAAAAAATGCACTTTAAAATAACAAGGCTACTTCTGTTTCTCTGCTCTCCCTGTAAGCTCAATCAGCTGGAGGCAAAGCCTTGTATCCCAGGGGAGGCCATCGGCTGTGGAAGCAGGGTTTACACTCCAGCTACGTCACCTACAATTTCCTTAGCCTACTCAATTACGTCTAGTCCCAGCACTACAGTGAAACTCTCTGTGCTCACTAATATCTCTGTCCTAGTGATGACACAATGGGCCATTTTACAGGTCTCTCTGAGAAAGCTCCTTCCTGCGAATCAATACCTGAATAAACGAGAAGTCCAGAAAGACGAGCTTGGATGAGTTCAAAGAAAACTTGAAGTGTGCGTGTGCCTTAGATGTGTTTAGAATGCCCCCTCCTGCTGAGCAACACTCGATAAAGTAGTGACATCATGGAAGACTGACACAACACGTATCAGGCAGTCAAGTACTCGAGTTACAAAGCATTAAATTTGTTTTGCACATCTACTACAGTTATAAGTTATGATCTTCAAAAGTCTATTAAATATACTTAAACTTGATTGTGTGTGACACACTATATGAATTAGGCCGAACAAAAAAAAAATCCTTCACTTGTTAATTAGCATATCAAGCTGGTAAATATTAATTTTTTTCATCTTCAGAAGCTTAAAATGAAAGTAAATAGGACAGCTTATATGAAAAGGCTCTGCAGAGAATTTCAGTCACATGTAAAATAGTTTTGTATTACATATGCTATTTTGTCAAGTAGATTCTGATGAACAGCTTTTTAATTGCTGAAAACAGAAACCCCTCAGCTATAGCTGGAGACTGGGGAAAATGAGAGAGAGATTGCTACTGAATGTGCGCATGGCTTCTGGAGTGACGGAAATACTCTCATGTTGCCTGTGGTAACTGCTGCAGAACACCAAACATTACAGGTCAGAGGGGACACTCTATCATGTATGAATTGTGTCTTAATAAAGCTACTATGTGAAAGACATGAGGAAAGTTGGGAATAAAAATGATACATGCCCACACCCACTAAGCCATTTCAAACAACACAGAAGGAAAATTATCAAGTGAAATTAAGTTAAGAGTTTGGTCCAGTCTTGGTCCCAGAGCCTTGGGTTTGCTTGTGAGCACAGAAATGGCCAGGTTTACAGCTGCTGGCCCTTTCACTTGAAGTGTTCCATTACAAATCTGGCAAAGAAACACAAATTTACCCAAGGGTCCGTGAGATAACCAGGTGAGGAAACCGCCCGTGCCAGACCTGATGGCTGAGTCCAGCACCCCTCGCTGGGGACCCTTTCGACTTTGTATACAGGGTGCCCATGTATTTTTAATAGATAATTCTGTGCTCATGCCAGCCACATGATAGGTCACGGGCAAGATAGCTGAGTTAAATTAAATGAGCTACCTGGAAGACTGCACTAGCAAAAGGCCTAAGCTTTAAACGATTAGAAGCCTGCCTGGTTTATTTATACGACTGGTGGGTCCAAGAAATTATGGCCAGCCTCACTCCCCAGAAGTCAAATCTGGTTCTAAGTCTCCAAATTTAACACAGCTTTTTTGAGGATTGTGGATTTTTAATTTTTGACAATTAATTTTTCGTGGTAGTTTCCTCCATGTGTCAATGAACTGTAATGGTGTCTACCCTTTATTGTCTGTCCTCCCACACTGGACTGAACACTTCCTCTTCCGTAGCCTCCCTCCTGCCTTCAGGTCTCTGGTGTGTGTCTGCCTTCAGTCAGTGTGTCTGAAGGAGCACAGATGAGACGATGGTTTTCAGAACATAGACAACTCACTAGAGACTGTTCCACTGGAGAACGTGACAGCTCACTAGAGACTGTTCCACTGGAGAACGTGACAGCTCACTAGAGACTGTTCCACTGGAGAACGTGACAACTCACTAGAGACTGTTCCACTGGAGAACGTGACAACTCACTAGAGACTGTTCCACTGGAGAACATGACAACTCACTAGAGACTGTTCCACTGGAGAACGTGACAACTCACTAGAGACTGTTCCACTGGAGAATGTCATCACCTTGAGGAGATTCTCTGCATCAGAGTCTTACAAAGATATCTCAACTGCTAAAATTACAGGCCTTTTAAATCAATACAACAAACTCTGAAGTGGAGTGTAGTATTTGAGAAGGTAAATACATTTTTACTTTTACAATAATAGTATCAAATACCCATGTTTCATATATTTCTTAAAGTGTGATAATGTTTTAATTAACCATGTATGTCCATTTATATCATCATAATTAATTATGGCCTTTTATAAAGTGTGCACTGTACCTTGTAATTCCCAGACCTTCAAAGGAGTCATTTCTTTGCTGCTCTCTATCAGGTACTTTTGGAATATTGTCAGATTATCTTTAAGATCTGAATATATTTCTCTGCAAGAGATATTAAGTAATGTTAATTTTCACCATTTACTACAAATTATGATACAAGCAGCATACTTTTGAAATCTTTCCTATAATTAGAAAGAGGCTAATAATTCAGAATTAAGCTAATAAATTATGATACAGGTATAGTCATTGAACTTAACGAGGAAGATATGTCTCTCTCTCTCTCTCTCTCTCTCTCTCTCTCTCTCTCTCTCTCTCTCTGTGTGTGTGTGTGTGTGTGTGTGT
>NC_034597.1:106184661-106197435 GCF_900095145.1 Mus pahari
TTTGTGTGTGTGTCTTTTAAAAATACATAAAACAAAAAATGTGGAGGAATGGATTCTTAATTATAACATGACCTGTAAAAGATACACAGCATGTATCTTAGTCAACAAGATTAGCAACTTCAGTGTCTTAAGTATATTTGTAATATTAGGAGCTAATAGTGTTATTAAAAATATTCTTTTAATTTTGCCTACATACAAGACTCACAAAATTTCCCCTTCTTGTGTTAAAAGTATGCACACATAACATTATGGCTAACTTTATGCATGGGAATACACAGAGGACTTTCCAGTCTATTCTTCATCTTCAAAAAAAAAACAGAGAGGCCCATTTTTAATTATTGAAAGGCTACTTGTACAAATATATTAACATAAAAATTAAAACTAGATGTTAAAAGGGATATAGGACAAGAAGATTTGGGTAAAATATTCTCATATAGGACATAAGTTTCTTCAAGATTATTCATGATTTTTGCAAACCATTAACTCTGTCAAGTAGTATAAACTATTTTAAGTTATTGGCTCACATTATTAATAGAACATTTATTTTTAAAGTTATTTTTGCACATGTGTGGGGTAGAGCATACATGTGTGGTATATACACATTAAACACATGTGTGCGAGGGTACACACATATAGAGGCCACAAAGACATTACATCTTTTGCTCTTTCAGTCTGCCTTACTCCTCGACAAGTTCTCTGTCTTGACCTGGGCCTAGGCTGACAGCCGGTTAGACCCAGTACTCATTACCCCTGCCCCCACAGCACTGGGGCCACAGAAAGCCTGGGTGGGCATGCCTGGCTTTTTCCATGGGTAAAATGGGATTGCAATTCAGGTCCTCAGGCTCGGACAGTGAGCAATCCTTACCCACCGAGGCACTGCCCAAGCCTCTCTTGTCTTCATTTGTAATAAACATTCATACAGTGTTAATTATTACAAACTGTTGTTTAATAATACATTATTACAATATAGCCTTTATGCTTCAAATCTTTGTATGCAGTCATACTTACAAATATATGTACATACATACATTGAAGTGTGTAACAACTGTAATTCAGAAGGACACAGCACCACAGGGTGCACATGAATAGTGGGTGTGGTGGTGAGAACAAGAATGTCCCCCATAGGCTCATATATTTGAATGCTTAGTCACCAGGGAGTGCCACTCCTTGAGAGGGATTAGGAGGTGAGGTGAGGGCTGGCTTGCGTAGGTATGGCCTGGCTGGAGGAGGTGTGTCACGGGGCGTGCTTTGACGTTTCTTGTCGTTGTCTGCTTTCTCTTCCTTTTTGATATTAACTGTCTGTAATTTAATAAATAAACACAATGGTGTGCATATAAAATTGTATGTGTCCTTGCTAGTTTTATGTCAAATTGACACAAACTAGAGTCATCTGAGAGGAGGGAGCCTCAATTAAGAAAATAACTATAAAATCCAGATGTAAGGATTTTTTTTTTTAAATCAGTGATTAGTGGGGGAGGACTCAGCCCATTGTGGGTGGTTCTGTCCCTAGGCTGGTGGTCCTGGGATCTACAAGAAAGCAGGCTGAGCAAGCCATGGAGAGCAAGCCAGTAGGCAGCACCCCTCCATGTTCTCTGCATCCTGCCTCCAGGTTCCTGCCCTGTTTGAGTTCCTGTCCTGACCTCCTTCAGTGATGAACGGTGATGTGGAAGCACAGGCCTAATAAACCCTTTCCTGCCTACATTGCTTTTGACATGGTATTTTATCCCAATGCTAGAAACTGAAAACTAAGACAGTGCATATATATAAAAAGAGCACGTGCCAACATTGCATATCAAATAAACTACTTTCAAAGCAAATGTACAAAATAAAACCAATTGCATTTCTATTCAGACTTACTTCAGTTTCCCAAAAAGAAATCCTTGAACTTCATCTGCTTCAGTCTCATTTTCTATAGCAGTATCAGTCGTAGCTACATTAAAGGAAAAATAAGCATTTGTAGGCTGAGAAATGAACACGAAACTCTCAATATAATAAATTCTATTTGTTTTCTTTCATGCACATTTCTTTCATGCACAAGGTTAACATATGCATGTGAATTTACTATAATCCTAAATGAGTATGTACTTTTTAAAAATGGGCTTAGATCATTACATACTTCATAACTACAATGAATGTTATATAAATTACTTTGTAGCAACTTTCTATTTTATATGCCAAAAATGATAAGAAATAGGACCCACAGAAAATCATGGTTTATGCTTTCAGGTCTCATGTTAGATCCATACCCTAATAATTGTGAGTTTTTGCACAATTCAAGCAATCTTAAAGATAGTCAAGGAATCTTTAGAACGACACTATGACCTCTCAAAAACAATGGTATATTATGTAATCCTCATTTCCTATCTTCTACCAAACAGTGCTGGGGTGGAATGAGGGTGGCTGTAAGGGCTTGCCCTTCATCTCGTATTACACAGGGCAGTTATGCTCTCTCCTGTCTGTGGAAGCTCTGCGTGCCGACTCTACGCAGAAATGCAAGACGCTCACTCGGATTTAGTCATGTGCTAGCAAAGTATCGGCTGCACTCAATCACCAGATACAATCAAATTTGTTGTCTCCCGTGATTTCTGCTGGGATAGATACCAGGAAAGACACTAATGGTAAATACCACATTCGATGGGAAATGAGGAAGACAGATAACGTTAGTAAAGTAAGCGAAGCGTCTCCGAGCAAAGGCACAGAAATGTGTGGGTTGGAAAGGGACAAGCAGACCCTGAACAGAGAGAAACTCTAACTCTCCCAGATGAGGAGACCCCGGCAGTCAGCTGCTGGGAAGTGACGGTCAGTTTTCTTGAAGGGTGTAAGTGGATGCTATTCTAGTAGACGGTCATACATTCAGAATGCCTGGGAATGCACACTGTTCTTCCTCTTCTGCTTTAAAGAGAACACAACTGGGGTGCATAGACAAGGAGGTGTGTGTCTGCAAGAGTTGGGGAATGAGATGAATATAATCAAAGCATGGTCCATGGAATTCCCAAAAAAACTAACCAAGTTTTATTTTTAGTGTTTTGTTTTTTAAAGAATGTCCTGAGTGCTCTGTCACAGATGAAATATCTGTATCAACACACCTCCAATTCAAGGTGCAGTAAACAGTGTCGAGCGGGGGAGGGAAGACTGTAAGAGCTGCAGATGAGGAGTGCTAGGAACCCTCAGCTCTGAACAGGACATGGCTGTCACACACAGGAACTCTACGGAGCCTGTAGTCACCCATACAAGAGGAAGCTAGTCAGATGTGCCAGCACGTCTCACCCCGAGCTCACAGCTCTTTGTGATGGATGGCTTGCTGAGTGATGGTCACTTTTCTTTAAGGGGGAATGACTGTTAGTAAGTTGTCTACCATTCCCTAGCAGATGACATCACACTCACGTGTGCAGGCATAACGTTTTTGTACACTGCAAAGTTTACCCTTGTGTTACTCAAATGCTGATAGCTCTGCCCTTAAAGCTTGTTTCTATCTGAACACATCATTGTAATTTTATATATTTATATCAAGAATCTCCTGTCTCAAGTTTGTGTTAACAGTTCTTAGAATTTATTCTCTGCCTTGCCAATAAATGCTGATCATCCTATGGCTGGCAGAATAGAGAACAGTGTGGGATGTCCACCACCTGAGAGGGCAAGAGTGCGAGCAAGAGAGATCCAGATTCAGATCTGCCAGGACCTGGACCCATGAGGAAAGGGTCAGGAGAGAGATTGTGGAAACACACCTGGAGCAAATGTCTAAGTATTATTGGGATGGGATGGAAGGTAGCCAGATTAGTATAAAAGGTTAAGATAGATCATTTAGCCGCTCAACAATTTTTTGATGCTAATTATATATACTTAAAAAAATGTATTAGATATTTTCTTGATTTACATTTCAAATGCTATCCTGAAAGTTCCTTATACCCTCCCCCTGCCCCTGCTCCCTTACCCACCCACTCCCACTTCTTGGCCCTGGCATTCCCCTGTATGGGGCATATAAAGTTTGCAAGACCAAGGGGCTTCTCTTCCCAGTGATGGCCGACTAGGCCATCTTCTGCTACATATGCAGCTAGAGACACGAGCTCTGGGGGTACTGGTTAGTTCATATGGTTGTTCCACCTATCAGGTTGCAGACCCCTTCAGCTCCTTGGGTACTTTCTCTAGCTCCTCAACTGGGGGTCCTGTGTTCCATCCAATAGCTGACTGTGAGCATCCACTTCTGTATTTGCCAGGCACGGGCATAGCCTCACACGAGACAGCTATATCAGGGTCCTTTAAGCAAAATCTTGCTGACATATGCAATAGTGTCTGGGTTTGGTGGCTGATTATGGGATGGATCCCCAGGTTGGGCAGTCTCTGGGTGGTCCATCCTTTCATCTTAGCTCCAAACTTTGTCTCTGTAACACCTTCCATAGGTGTTTTGTTCCCTATTCTAAGGAGGAATTAAGTATCCACACTTTGGTCTTCCTTCTTGATTTTTTTGTGTTTTGCAAATTGTATCTTGGATATTCTAAGTTTCTGGGCTAATACCCACTTATCAGTGAGTGCATATCAAGTGACTTCTTCTGTGATTGGGTTACCTCACTCAGGATGATATTGAGGTATATCTTGAAATAAATCTTGATTTCTCTGTGTGGTTATTGGGAACTAGCATAAGCCACTGGATTAATTCACTGCTTACATTTATACTAAAATAATTACACATGTGCATGTGGGAGGTGCTAACAGATGGACACAGTGGGTTATAAACAAAAAGCAACAGATGTTGTCGAGTTAAGAGGAATGGGTGCTGGGGAAAGAGGGGAGATGAGCATGACAAAATACATTGTATATATATTAATAAAAATATCAATGAACACAAAAGAAGTCTTATTTAAACAGTTAAAACCTTACTTTTAATTTGGGTATCATCCAATGCTTTGTATTCTGTATCTTTAATTGCTAGCTCCACACCATAGCCAGATAAGTACATTTTTCTTGAGCTTGGTTTCTGTTCAGATATATTTATTTTAGAAAAAGAAGAAACATTTAGTTAAGTATCTTGCTTTACATTTATATAACTGCACCATGCCATATTAGGATACTACAGCAAATCACTAATACTGGAGACACATGTGTGTGTGTGTGTGTGTGTGCGCGTGCATGCCCCCTCCCAAGACAAAAAGCTTTTAGCCACTGGAAATGTTATTATAATTTGGGGGAACACTTATATTCTCTGCATACAGTCTATCAAAGAGCCAGAATTTTGTTGAGGACACGTTCCTAATAGAAAGTTAGCTTGATTCTTCAGTCTCGTTTGCTTCTCATTCGTTAGGTAGCTAGTTCCAGGACAGCCAGAGAGTGAGCAAAAATAAACAATGAAACGTTGAAACCAGACAGACAGACAGACAGACAACAAAGCACTCAGTGCTTAGTACTTTGGAAACCCTGCTCAGATCTTTTTTCAGATCTCTTAATGAATAAAGTATTACAAATGCCACAAATTAATGGCCTATCTGTAATACTCATATTATCAGGCTTTTGGTAGCTAGTTTTCTTCTGGGAAGGGGCAAATAGAAAATGTATCTCTAGAGATTCCTTCAATAAGCAAGGCAAATCATGCTTCATTCTGCAAGAGGCAACACAGATGAATACATATGGTTGTTAGAAGGAACTCTAAGTTTCCTTCATCCCAACTGAAACTCTGCTGGTGAGCTACAGCCACCAGCATGGGGCATGGGTTAGTTATTCCAGGTAGGAGGCTAGTTTTAATTAGTCTGCATGCACCACATTCTTAAAAGCGGTCATGTGCTTTGCCTAACGCAATGTGCACAGCGACAGCTCGATATGCCTGCATACCCCTTTCATCTTCCCTAATGCTTTTCTAAGGCTTAAAATCAAGTATATTAGCAGAGCACCTATCTCCTGGCCTTTTTTATTTCCAAATCAGAACATGTATGAATGACCTTTGGATACACAGCACTTAAAACCGCTGCTTACACTAAAATTTAACTCAGGAATGACGCAACGAAAGCATGTAGAGACTGAGTCATTTACAAATGCTCTGAGAGGAAAAAGCTGAAATGGTTTCAAGAGTGTTCAGTTACATACAGCTACCCCAAAACAACACGGCAGCTGGGGGGTTGGGAAACAGAAATTGTAAGGCCACAGATCTTGTCGGAGTTCATGAAGGAAATACAATTCCACATGACCAGTTTCTATTATCAGTATTACAAAGTTATTGGCTCCTGCATAATAAAAGAAAAATGTTTATTAAATTTCTGTGTACTTTCTTCTTTTGAACGGTATTAAAATCAAATTGAATTGTGGTTTAATAAGCCTGATGTGTAAACTGAAGCACTTGTAGGCCAAAAGAGGTAAGATAAATCTTCCTATCTCTTCTTCTCTCTCAAAAAGGCATCTGGTCAAAAAGAAGCATAAGGAAGTCAATTTTCATTAAAATCACATGTTGATCGATTTACACGACAGCTACTGTGAGCTTAGACGGTACCATTCATTAAGTAGAAGGTTATTATTTAATGGTACAAAGCATCCTCATGGACAATATGATCCAGTAGAAGTATATTTTTGTTTATATTCTCCAAAGAGTATTTAAGACAGAGATTCAACAGATGGGCATATCCTCTAGGGGACATATTAGTATCCCTTGGTGAACTTAAGATGAGTATATACTTTTATCTTCTACATCCAGTTTCTGCTAATGTGCCTCCTATCTCTGGCTGGTCCACCCAGGAGAGAGCTACATGCATAATGTGCTGATGCTATTATGGCAAAGTAAGGAAAGCGATGGAGAACTGTGGGTTTAAAGGAATCAGCTCTATAGAATGTGTGGTCCGCACACTCTACTCCCATCACTTGATCCTCTCCTAACTTCCTATTTCTATTGAAACACTTACACAAGGTACTATAGGTTCCTCACCACCTGCCACTAAATGTAGGTTTCTGAAAAAGGAACTGTTTCTATCTTACTGCTTTGTAAATAATGCTTGGCCTAGAGGCACATGAACCAATGACTTAAGTATGTTAATATTTACAAAACACATATGCATTCAATGGATCTAAGCTTCTGCTGTGTATTTTAATCTTTGTATGGATTGTAGATATTTAAAATATCTATATTCTAGTTTACCAAAAATTTTAAGATTATTTAACAAGATTTTCTCATTTCTAGTAAATAGCAGGGATTTCACTAAAATCATACAATAAAATTTAAAAATTGAGACTAGAGAGGAGACTGGAAAGACTTTTCAGTAATAAATACACAACGAACTAGGCATGCCTCCGGATGGCCTGTGACCACAGCTGCCACCCTGATTTTAAATGTAATTCTTAGAATAACTGAAGCGTTCTTTGAGGACCAGCATCCTGAGACAGGAAAGGAATGGTTGAAGCAGCCAGGTTCCGTTCATATCTCTCCTCCAGTAAGATGTTCTGAAAAGGCCTACGCTTCAACTGTTGTCAGCTTCAACAGTTCTTATAAATGTTTAACAGTAAATGTTACAGCAGCAACAAAGGAAAAAGCTTGAAACATGGCACCCATGGGTCACTAAGAAGCCGGCTGTGCATAAGAAAACTAAACTCTAAAAAGATACAGGGAAGGAGCAGCAGCTATTGGACCAGAATGCTGCCGGGATGGAAAGGTCACAGAAACCAAAACAATCAAGAAACCAAAGTGGCTTCTATACAAAAGATGAATAAAATTGGTAAACCTTTAGTCTGGGTCAGAAAAGAAGAGAAAACCACAAATTACTAATATTAGTAAACCAAACAAAAAAACAATGCAAAGATGTACCTGGATATAGTGGCGGAGAACATACAGGATTTTACCATTTTTTGATTTCTTAGACAATACTCTATGAAATTCAGCAAATGCTCTTGTACCAATTTCTGCATAGAGAATAATCACTGGTAAGTTCTCACTGCCTGTGGGAAACTTATGATCTCTTTCAAATAGGTAAGGCCTGGGCCTAAAATAAAAACAAAATACAAACTTTCAAAGGAAGTGAGAGTCAACAAGTGTATTGGATATACACCTTGATACTTGATATTTTCTGCTACCAAAGAATTCATAATGTCAATAACTATAGAAATAGGAAAGTAAAAATAAAAAGAAGAAATTTGGTTTATTCAAAACTGGTTATTAAAAATGCTTTAGTTTCCAGTATGGGCATTTTAATCAGTTAAAATTATATTTATTAGAATTACTTTCACTACAGTTCATATTCCCTAAAAACAGTTTCCAAATATGTAAAAGGCCATACTAAAGGATATCTTCATTAAAAATTAGCATTTAATACTAAGAACTATGAATGAGCTTCTTACAGACAGGTGGACAGGTGGACAGATGGACAGATGGACAGGTTCGGGAAGCATGGGAGTTCTGTAGGCTCGTAAAACCACTCCAAACAGTTCTGACAACTTATTTCCCAGGCACATGATGGATTATTTACACTTTCTAGTAAATTCTACCTTCACAAGTAAGGCTAGTTACCATCACTTACATACCCCTTTCAGTCTCTGAGGCACAAACAGGATGATACTAGGTGAAAAGGGGGCTCAGGTTCCATAGAAAGTAATCATTGCTTTAACCTACTATGTTTGGCAAGCTTTCCTTACACAGAAATATAGACATTTACACAGTGTCTGATAAATGTGCAAGGAAGTAAGGGATGGCAGACTCCTCCTCAAGCAGTGATAATAAAAAACTTCCTCAAAATTACTTGCAACATAGTTTTTTTCTTATTCTTAAAATGGGCTAAAAGACATAAAAAGCTTCATACAAACACGGATACAAACAGGATCGGATAACTTTGTCCAATATCTTAGAATATTAAAATTTCTATTCCAACTCTCTTCCCCACAAATCACTTCTCTTGATTCTCCCCACAATACTTTACCTTGAAACAGCCTTATTCAGCAACTTTTTAATTTCATTAATTTTACAGGTATACTTCGTATGTATAACCACAAATGCAGTACATCCCTCTGGAGGTGGCTCAGCAGCAGCAATCTATAACCCCAAAGATGATGATGTTACAATAGCTCATCATTAGGATATAACCCTAAAACTCAAATGCTACTTTAGTTGGAATAACTGATCTTTTACTATGAAGTTACTGTTCTAATTAAGGTAAATTATTTTCTGAGTAGAATTTAAGCAATAAGTAACAGAATAAACCTTGTCTCAGGAGACACATGCATTTAAGTTGTTCTGAATTCTATAAAAGTTTTATTATAAGCAGTTTTACTGGCAATGTGTCCTCATAGTTTCCTAACTCCAAGTAGATTATATTTCTTTTTTCAACCACAATCAATGACAGAAATGGTAATAAGATAACATATTATGGAATAAAATATACATTTGTTTTCAATCAATAATTCACTTTAAGTAGCTTAACATAAATCATGATATGCATCTTCATTAAGTGATGCTTGGGTATTTTTACCTGTTGGAACATCTGAATGGCTGGAGAGTATGCCCTTATAGAGAAGGCAAACTTTAGGAGATTGATGTGTATATTGTCTAAGAACTGTCCAGCTTTCTTCAGGATTAGGTTGTAGTAGGAATAATCTGATTCTACAAAGAGAGAAAGACATTAGCATTTCGCATTCAGTTTCCTGGCACACCCCACCTACAGAACCAACTGAATCAATGCCAAATCATCATATTTTAAGTTTGGGTAAGCTGCTACAGAAAACATTATTGTGTCTATTTCAGTGTTTTCTGAGCAACTAACAAGATAATTTTAAAATAATCTTGCCATTAAAGTCTACTGGGAAGATGTACTTCAAAATATTCCAACGTGTGGGTTACTACCCAGATGAGTTACAGATCCAATCTGCAGCTGAAAAAGACTGGCGGGCAGTAAAGCAAGCTGACCACCACTGGTAAGAAAGGACGTACACCATGTGGTTCAGTGAGCCAGTATAGTCAGCATGTCAACAACACTCCAAGATACACACCTCAAGTGTGACTTTCATCATGAACTCAAGTTTTGTCTATTAGAACCTAATAAACCATACATTTATGCCAATACAGTCAGCCATTGCCTCGTTCTCTTCAATCTTTAATGTCTTCAAAGTGTTAATGCTTGCCTCCATACTTCTACCATGCTCTGAGCACCCAGGCAATGGCAATGAACGCATCCTGAAACAGTCAGCTGAGATTCTAGGCTACTGAGGATTAGGAACTGAAGTGTTTGTAGCACACATTTTATGCACTTACAGACATGTAATGGCTTAGTTACCAAATACAATGTTTGTATGTCTGTGTATGCATGCATGCAAACACGTAGCAATCAGAGGCATCAGGAGCCTCCAGCTTCACTCCTCAGTTACCATCCATCCTTGTTCTGAAACAAGGTCTCTCAGAGTCCTTGACCTCACTAAGCAGGCTCTGCTGGCTAGCCAGGAAGTCAGGGGGTCCTCCTGTCTTTGAGATTATAACACAACACAGGCTTCTTTTTCACACGGGTTTTGGAATCAAACCTGGGTTCTCATGCTTCAGCAGAAAGAGGCTTTACTAACTGAGCAATTCCCCTAGTTCTAAAACTTAAATATTTTCTTACTCTCATTCTTTGGCATGTAAGTAACAAATTTACATATGTATGGATCATATGTTAGACAACACACCCAATTTCACTGGTAAAACTCAATTTCAAGTTAGCTTTCATCTTTAATAAATGGTAAAATTATTTGTAGGCCTAATTTGTTTTGAAATCAATTGCCTTTGACTTATTATTGGTTAAACATTTGGTTCTTTGGTTCTATACCTATTTTGCATGCCCACATGTTTGGCATCATGTAAAAATGTCCTGGATAAAAAGCAGTCACATCTAGAAGATGTTACAAGTCTGTGCTCCAAGCATTGCCCAGGCTGCCTTCTGTGTCCTCACAGCATGCAAAAATGCCTGACACTCACCCTGTCTTAGTGTGCACAGCTGGCTTGCTGCCTCCACCACATCATGAAGTATTGAGTGAATCCACCATGGTTACTCATCCCTGTGCTACCATCATTTATGCAGAGCCTCTTCATACAAACATAATGATTATTAAATAATGCTTTTCAGGAAAGTTAACCCTGAGGGGCCCAAAGAGGTCAGGGACTCCACAGGAATACCAATAGAGTCAACTAACCTGGATCCTTGGGGGCTCCTAGAGGCTGAATAACTAACCAAAGAGTGAGCTCAGGCTTTACCTAGGCCCCCTGCACATATGCAGCAGATGAGCAGCTTAGTCTTCATGTGGGTTTCCTAAACTACTGGAGCAGGCGCTGTTCAAGCCTGCTGCCTGCCTGCCTGCCTGCCTACGGATCCTGTGCCCCTAAACGGGCAGCCTTATCTGGTCTCAATGGGAGAGAATGCACCTAGTCCTGCAGTGACTTGATGTGCAGGGATGGGGGTGAGGAGGGGGTGGGTGGACACCCTAATGGGGGGGGTATCCTTCTCAAAAGAAAAGGGAAGGTGGAATTGGGGAAGGACCTGCATAAAGGAGTACTGCGAGGAGAGGAAGGGCTGATATTGGGTTGTAAAGTATATTAAATAAGTTTAGTAAAAATGTCTATGTTTTACAAGTATTTTACCTAAAATACTATCAAAAGTTTATCTGATCTCCTTATTTTTAGAATCTAAGTCAAGAACTGCTAAGCTTCAAAGTTGCTTAAGCCAAACAGACTGTGCAACAAATGAATACTTAAAACTAATTATTTTCCATTTACATTTGAGTAAAAATTAAACCATTTAATAAAAAGTTTTCTGTGTTTATATGGTTAAAGACTTAGCTTTTATGGGACTCTACATTCATATCGTCTATTTTATTTCAAAATAAAAACACAATCTTTCCTTTAGAATAACTAGCCCTATAGTTTCTGTGGCTATTGCCTAGATTCAATGGCCTCAACATTTTTATATTCTCTAATATATTATAATATAGATATATAGATATAGATATACATGTTAATAGATATACACATTTTGGCATATATAAAAGGATAATGATATGAAAACACATTATCTGACTTTTTAAGGGTAATTCTTGGAAATATCGTTAAGAGCTTAAAAGCAAAATACACAAGCAATAAAATTGCAGCAAGGCCAGTAAACATTTGTCCAAACTCACAGAATGTACAACACTACAGTCTAAGCAACAGACTTTAAATGATACTACTGTGTGAGTGGACTTGGGTGAGGAGCCGAGTAAGGAGGCTCGTCATGTGAGTGAGTGGAGGACACAGGAGAAATCTCTGTATGTTCCTCACTTCTGCTGTAGCCATAAAGCTCCTAAAACAAGAAAGACAATCCCACTGCAAAACTAATAGCTTATCAAAGAAATTAAGGTAAGTAACCCAGGAATTTTGATTTTTTCTTTAATATGCAAAAATTACTAATTATGTGAATTTTCCTACAGGTTTTATATCTTAGAAACAAATGCTTACAATAGATTCTTAGCATTTTTATTGCTATGATAAAACACAATGACCAAAGCAAAGTAGGAAATGGTTTATTTCAGTTTATATGTTCTGATCACAGTCCTTCATGAAGGGAAGTGTACTGGCTAGTTTTGTGTCAACTTGACACAGGGTAGAGTTATCACAGAGAATAGAGCTTCAGATAGGGAAATGCCTCCATGAGATCCAGCTGTAAGGCATTTTCTCAATTAGTGATCAAGAGGGAGGTCCCCTTGTGGGTGGGACCAACCCTGGGCTGGTGGTCTTGGTTCTATAAGAGAGCAGGCTGAGCAAGCCAGGGAAAGCAAGCCAGTAAAGAACATCCCTCCATGGCCTCTGCATCAGCT